>NC_135339.1:92920615-93226892 GCF_023851605.1 Tamandua tetradactyla | reverse complement strand
GAAGGTCGTTGGATTCCTCCCCCTCTTGTCTCCGGGCATAAGCACACGTACCCATCCCAGAAAGATGAAAATCTATTGCCTGGAGGACAGTTTTGTCAGGGCCTCTTGCTGTCCTTTTCCAAATTTAAAACTCCCAGCAGTTATGACAGTTAGTCTCAGTTAAACTCTGGCTTTCGTTCAGCTGCTGGAAGACATTTCTTTTTGTTCTGACAACAGCGGAAGGGGCAATATTTTCACCGAAATTTAAATCAACTACTCTTGGATATGTCTTCTTGGAGATAAATCAGTCCTCTTTTCTTCTTGGTCCAGTGCTTTGAAACATGTGCGCATATATTTTATATCTTATTTAAAAGTGTTGGCTGGGATTTCTTGCTTCCCTAAAGCAATTTCATGTTTTGACATGATTTTTTCCTTGGCGCCTCTCCCCTCAGCCCTGACACACAAATGCTCGCCCTGTCTCAAGAATCCCCATGGGCATCTCCTTTCCTGTATGCTTCAACCGCATTTCTAAGAGAGCAAGAGATCTAGTAAATTTTCCTGACGCACTTCTGGAAATTATGTTTTTCTTTCATTTATCCACCCATCCATCTATTAATTCACTATATTCATTATTACTTTTGATCTGCTGTGGGTCACAGAATAAAATGTTGATAAGACAAACCTGGCTCCCTGCTCTCAAGGGGTTTACAGCCCAGCCAAGGAGACGGATATTAAACAAGTAATTACGCATATGGTTATTTAATTACAATTGTGATAAATGCTAAAAAGAAGGATGTTTTCTCTCCTATTATTCATTGAACAACCTGTATTTATAATGAATGTGCCACATCAATTAGCTCTAATGATGCTTTGTTTTGCTTATACAATTAGATTGGATTTATTTGGCAATTTATAACCCAGATTCCCCCCCCTCAAAGAACCCACAGATCTTATTTACTTAACGGTATCCAAGAAGAGGCCCAGATACTTTTCAGAGATAATGAAAATGGGAGGGATTAGCAGAAGGCGGCAGCCGGCCGTGGGCTGTACAGGCCTGGGTGGGAGCAGCTCTGGGCCTGGCCTCACGCTCACCCCATCAAACTCAACCTTCGCTCTTATCTCCTGGCCTCACTCTCCTGTGCAAAAATTCCGAAGCTCCTACTTCCCAAGAGAGTCAAGCCAAACTGGGGCACCTGATGCTCTTCATAAAATTTACAAAAGAATTGGCTGGGAGAGAGGGAGTGGGGAAACATCCCACTGGGTAGCCCTTTGAATTTTCTGTAATTTTTTTAAAATTTTCTGAATTTTGAATCTATAAGTTATTTGATAGAGATGGTGATAATGAAAAACGATGATGATGTTGGAGAAAGAGAGAGATTATAGAGACAGATGATAGAGAGAAAGAGAGGGAGATAGATAATGACACGTATAGAAAGAGGTAGAGATTACAGAGAGACATACGATCAAGAGAGACACGATAGAGAGATGGAGAGACGATAGATATAAATGGATGGGTGATAGGTGGGTGGTGCAGGAATAGCAGACGGTTGTTTAGACTGATACAGCAAATGGGCAAACTGTTAAAAGTTGGTGTATCTGGGTATCTCAGCAAAGAGTATGCTGGAGTTCTCTGCACAGGTTTTACATTGTTTTTGCAACTGTCATCTGTATTTGAAATTATTTCAAAATAAAATTTTAATAAAAATTAAATAAATAAACAAAGAAAGAAGAATTGTGGGCACCTCTAAAAGATCCAGCAAAGGTGCCTAGAGTGGGCGCAAGTGGCCCCAGGCTCAGGGCAAGGGCAGAAGGAGACACGGGGACGTGAGAAGCCTCCAGTGCAACCCCAAGGGGCCTCAGCCCTCACCTGAACACCTGCACGTGGCGTAGCGGCAGATTTAAGGAGAGTCTGGTGGGCCCAGGACACAGCCCATCCTTTCAGTGCCCCGAGACCACCATGATGACAGGAAGAAATGAGACCGCAGAGCCACAGGGCAGCACGAGCCCCAAGGCGGGGGGTACTCCCGGCTTCCTGAGGGGAGGAGACCCTCCTGGGAAAACTCCCCTGGGCGGTTCCTCCTGGCACAACCAGGCTTCAGCCCCGACCCCTGGAGGAAAGGTAGGAGGTCACCGCACAGCCTCGCTCTGCCCCCGACTCAGAGACCCAGTGTCTCCTCCAAGCCTGGGGCTGGGCAGCAGAACCTCGGAGGCTGAGAGTGGTCAGGGCACTGCCCCCCTGGCCAGCATGCATCTTTTTTTAGTAAATATTTCAAAAACTTTTTAAAATGCATAATAGTCATGAAGAATAATATGACAAACGTCCAGGAACTGCCACCCTGCTTCAAAGGGTAAAAAATTTACTGTAGCCGAGTAAAGCAAAGGGTCACATCTTAAATGATTTAAGAATCCAAAATGTCAATGGGAAAAATATATATGGAAAATGGTATCAGCAGATAATACCAGAAGAAATACACATGGAAAATGAGTAAATATAAAAAACATGTTACTGGCTTGAAACTAAGTGAATATGAAATCCAACAGGATAACACTCTTATAAACCTGTCAGAGATTTCAAAACACGTCAATGTTTGTGCCGGTTTGAAAGGATGTTTGAACCCTAGAAAAACCATGTTTTAATCCTAATCCCTTTTTGTAAAGGCAGCCGCTTCTTCTAATCCTTATTCAGTATTGTATATTTGAAACTATAATAAGATCATCTCCCTGGAGATGTGACTCAATCAAGAGTGGGTGTTAAACTGGATTAGGTGGAGATGTGTCTCCACCCATTCCAGGTGGGTCTTGATTACTTTACTGGAATCCTATAAAAGAGGAAACATTTTGGAGAAAGGGGAGATTCAGAGAGAGCAGAAAAAAAATGACAGAGCCACAAGAAAGCCACAACAGAGAACACCACAGAACCACGAAGCAGAGAGTCCTCCAGCCAGTGACTTTTGGAGATGAAGAAGGAAAACGCCTCCTGGGGAGCTGGAGAGGAAGCTAGCAGATGACGCAGTGCTCACCTTGCACCCTTCCAGCTAGTCGTGTTCACCATGTGCCTTTTCACTTAAAAGAGAGACTGAACTTCATTGGCCTTCTTGAACCAAGGTGTATTTCCCTGGATGCCTTAGATTGGACATTTCTATAGACTTGTTTTAATTTGGACATTTTCTCGGCCTTAGAACTGCAAACTAGCAACTTACTAAATTTCCCTTTTCAAAAGCTATTCCATTTCTGGTATATTGCATTCCAGCAGTTAGCAAATTAGAACAATGCTGTTAACTGATTGGTAGGGAAGCAGAAATGGGAGTAGTAGAAGTTCTAGAAATGTCTGGAAACATGAGCCCTCACATGAGTGTGGACTGGGGGGCTGGGAAGGACAGTGACAAAGTGTGAGAAGGGCTGGCCTTGAGAGCACCGTGTGCACTATGGGGGCGCACTGGGGGAATGAACTTGTAAAGGGAAACCAGGAGGACTTGTCCTTGGCACACGCCTTGAACTGGGAAATGTCCCACAAGAACTTGCAACACAAGTGGTGAGTGATTACCTTTCTAGTTTCTTCAAGTCATAAAGTCACACTGTGTTTTAGATCCAATTCTTTAGAAACAGACATTGTTTCTAAGATCTGAAGTATTGGCAAGGGCTTGGTGCCTTTTCGTTCTGAAAGGTGTGCCTCCAGAAACGTCTTTGTATTAGAGGCATTGATTTTTCTGGGCCGCTCATCTCTTTCCTGAAAGACTTCCCTCCAAGAGCTGATATTTGCCCACTGATGTCCTGACACACAGATCAACAGGCACCCCACTGAGCCCCAGCTCTATCAGGAACAATAAACTGCAGGCGCCTCTCAGCTAACAGAAATGGCCTCCCAGCTCTGCTCCCAGATTGAAATTCCAGACAACCTGTGTCGGAAGCTCACAGGGCAGTAGCTCTCAGCTCCCTACCTATTGAAGACATATTTCATCAGGACATGTTGCAGGGACTACCTCTTGCTCCCTGACACTTATTAGCATCAAAACTGACAAAGATCAGGCTGGACCAAATACCACCTTGGGCAGCTGTATTACCACCCTGTGTCTTGTTCATTTCTTCCTTTCTTTATTGAGGAAATGATATTTCGTTCTGCAGGATTATGAATGCCATGATAGTGAAAAAAATCAAGCTGAGGATTTCTTATCTGCCCTCACATTGTCAACACATCTATTTAAGTCTTGAAATTAAAACTGCATACCTAGAGAGTCCTCAGAAAAAATGGCAAAGGGCACCAACTATACTCCATTTCATGACAGAAGAGAATTCAATCATGAACAGTATATCACATAAAAGCAAGATCTTTTGTTAATTTCAGTCACCAAGATTTATTAATCACTTGTGCTGAGGCTTTGTCCTAGGGACTATAATAGCAAATGAGACACTGAGAGGAATAACGCACAAATTCTACCTCCATGGCAGTCATAGGCCAGCAGGAAAAGCATGTAAGAAGTTAAACTCCAATAAAAGATAAAATGACTTAGGGACTAAGTGATAAATTATGGAAGCCACAGAAATAGAGTAATTAACCAGGAAAAGAGGAAGGATATCTGGGCAGAAAGATAGCAAAATGGCATCTTTTCTCCCAAGCTGCGTCCCCCGGGATTCTCTATTTCAAAAACTGGCATGGGAGTCCACCTGTTGCCCACACCAGGCCAGAGGGCACCAACCTTGACTGCTCTTCTCCCCACAGACCCCACATTTAGTTGATCACTGGCTCCTGCCTTCCAAACTACTTCTCTCCACCCCATTGATACGGAAAAATTCATATCCACCCTATGAGGGGGAAAATGATAGAAATGATGGTGTGCTATTAAAGGGTTCTTTAGTATCCAAGAAATAGTATATTACTTAAAGATAGACTATGATAAGTTAAACATGCATATTATAAACCCTAAAATAATCACTAAACAAACAAAAGTTATAGCTAACAATGGAGATAAAATATATACCATTAATTTAAAATAAAGCAGCAAAGAGGAAAGGTGAGCAAAAACCAAATGAGGCCTTTTGGCTCTCGGCACGGCACCATGGCGGTTGGCAAGAACAAGTGCCTTACAAAAGGTGGCAAGAAAGGAGCCAAGAAGAAAGTGGTTGATCCATTTTCTAAGAAAGATTGGTATGATGTGAAAGCACCAGCAATGTTTAATATAAGAAATATTGGGAAAACACTAGTTACAAGGACTCAAGGAACCAAAATTGCATCTGATGGCCTTAAGGGTCGTGTTTTTGAAGTGAGCCTTGCTGATCTGCAGAATGATGAAGTTGCATTTAGAAAATTCAAGCTGATTACTGAGGATGTGCAGGGCAAAAATTGCCTAACTAACTTCCATGCCATGGATCTTACCCGTGACAAAATGTGTTCCATGGTCAAAAAATGGCAGACCATGATTGAAGCTCACGTTGATGTCAAAACTACCGATGGTTATTTGCTTCGTCTGTTCTGTGTTGGTTTTACAAAAAAACGCAATAATCAGATTCGGAAGACCTCTTATGCTCAGCACCAACAGGTCCATCAAATCCGGAAGAAGATGATGGAAATCATGACCCGAGAGGTGCAGACAAATGACTTGAAAGAAGTGGTCAACAAGCTGATTCCAGACAGCATTGGTAAAGACATAGAAAAGGCTTGCCAGTCTATCTATCCTCTCCATGATGTGTTTGTTAGAAAAGTAAAGATGCTGAAGAAGCCCAAGTTTGAATTGGGAAAACTCATGGAGCTTCATGGTGAAGGTAGTAGTTCTGGAAAAGCAACTGGAGATGAGACAGGTGCTAAAGTGGAGCGAGCTGATGGATATGAGCCACCAGTCCAAGAATCTGTTTAAAATTCGGACTTTTAAAAGTGGCAAATAAAAAGTCTTATTTGTGAAAAAAAAAAAAAAAAAAAAAAAAACCAAATGAGACAAACAGAAAACAAATAAGCTTATAGACTTAAAATTGACTAAATCAATAATATTCAATGTAAAAGTACTTAACACTCCATTTGAAACAAAAATTCAGCTATGGATAGCACAATACCACCTGATCGAAGCACAATAATGTAAGTACCCTGAATGAAGCTGAATATGAGTATGGGTGAGGAAGAAGGGCTGGAGACACCCATGAAACCAGAAGGAAAGATAGAGGATAAAGGCCTAGAAGGTATAATTTAGGAATCATTAGTATATAATGATGGTGATTAATTGTACAAATTAAAAAAATGTTTTTGCAAGAGGAAAAACAAAAGAATGTCAGTATTGCAGGGTACTGAAAAGAGATGATACATGGGAAAAATTACAATCAACGTAAGTTAGGGTCTATAGTCAACAGCAACATTGTAATATGCTCCCACTGAGTGTAACAAAAGCATCGTGCCAAAACTAAACAGGTGGGGGCATTGGAAAAGGGGTATAAATTCCTGGTGCAAGAAAAGGAAATGCCTTCAGATGCAGTATGGTGGCAAAGACACGTCTATACACTTAGGCTGGATTTTTAAATGGTCAGAGAGAGAGAAATGCGAGAGAAAATGTGGAAACAGAGATGCACCTATTCGCTGTCAGTAGGGAAATGAGAGGAGCAACCCCTTGGAGGGCAGTGTGGGGGCTCCACAGGAGGCTAGGGGTGGATTTACCATATGATCCTGAAACCCTGTTTCTCAGTACATACCTGGAGGAGCTGAGTGTAGGAATACAAATGGACATTTGCGCACTGGTATTTATGGAGGGAGTGTTGCTGATCCACAATGGATGGAGTGGCCTAGGGTACAATGACTGAGAAATGGAAGGGGGAACTATGCTGTATACATACAATGGACTACCTAACCACCACAAGAAGGTATGAAGTTGCGAGCCATGCAACTAGCTGAATGAACCTTCAGAAATGTATGTTGAATGAAATGTCAAGAGGCAAATACAAATATTATCATGCCTCAGTTATATGGACTAACTATAATATAAAAATTCAGGAAACTAAAGTTGAAAGCATGGATTATCAAGTTGGGGCTTATTATAAAGAGCCCTAGATTGTAAGCACTTACGAAAGGCACAGATATTCAAGAGATGTAACTGCTAATTCTATTCTGAGATACTGAGCTGTTTGTATTTAACATGGTCTTTCCCAGAAACTTTGGGTATTTATGTTACACCTAAGAGACTCAGAGTCAGAGCCCTGAAGCTATGAAAGTCAGCAGCACCCCACACAGGAACTGTTTAAAAAGCTGGAAAAGTGATCAGATACAGAGTAGAGATATGAGTGAAGCTGACCTGGATAGGACTAAGGTCTATCTCAGAAGACTGGGCAAAGGATGATAGCGTCCATATCTTAAAACTTCAACTCCTGTGTGAGACAAAAGGGAGAGATGTTTATCTGGTACAAAATTTATATTTTGTGTAGTACACTTCCTAATTTAACTTGTACAGTCAGTTTAGTTGAACACCATTAAGTACAGGGAATCTTGATTGGCATGAGATTTTGTTGGTTTGTGTGATGCTTTGTTAAGTCCCAGGGTGATATGGACAGCGAATATAGAAGTATTTGCAAAGTCCCCTTGGGGGAATGGGGAGGAAGGGGGAAACATTCAATTTCCCTATTTGGAGAATTTCTGATACTCTTGCAAGAAATGGGGACAACCAAATCACTAGGACAAGCCCTCAGTCATGGGGTTTGCCCCTATGAAATTTATTCCTGCAAAGAATAGGCTAAGCTTACTTAAAATTAGGCCTAAGAGTCACCCCCAGAGAACCTCTTTTGTTGCTCAGATACGGCCTCCTTCTCTAAGCCAACATGGCAAGTGAACCCATTGCCCTCTCCCCTCTAAGTGAGACATGATACCCAGGGGTGAAAATCTCCCTGGCAACATGGGACAGAACTCCCAGGGTGAGCTGGGACCCAGCATCAAGGGATTGAGAAAATCTTCACGATCAAAAGGGGGAAGAGAGAAATGAAAAAAAAAGAAGTGTCTGTATCTGAAAGATTTCAAACAAAGTGAGAGGTTATCCTGGAGATTATTACATGGGACATGACTCCCAGGGGTGTACATCTCCCTGACGATGTGGGACAGAACTCCCGGGATGAGCTGGGGCCTGGCACCATGGGAATGAGAAAACCTTCTTCACCAAAAGGGGGAAGAGAATTGAGACAAAATAAAGTCTCATTGGCTGAGAGATTTCAAACAGAGTCAAGAGGTTATCCTGGAGGTTATCCCTTTTCAGTTCATGGTGTATTTGAGTGGCTAAAGGGAAGTACCTGAAACTGCAGAGCTGTGTTCCAGTAGCCTTGTTTCTTGAAAATGATTGTACTGTAAGAATTTGAGAATTCGAGAGTTTTGCCACGCAAAGGAGGACTCCAAGAGACGTTCTCTCATGCAACACGCAAGGGGTTTATTTTCCACACATGTGTGGGGCTCACTGAACACGCAGGAACAGAGAGGCCCCCGTCTGAGTTTGCAAAAGCCTTTTAAGGGGTAAGATGAGGGGGGTGGGGGTTGAGCATGGGTCACAGGTGCTGTTTTGCAAAAAAGCAGATAAGAACAGTTTTACAATAAGCATTTCTTAACAGTTTTACAACAAGTAACCTTGGCGCCAGGATTGTTTATCTTCAGCCTGATGGGGTCCATAACTTTTTTCTTTTCAACTCACACCAAATGTATAGCAGTGAATATAAGATGACACAAATGTTTTTGCTGGATATTTCTGTTATTTAGAAGCTAAAATATATATAAATAGCTAAATTAGGCAAGAAAAGTTAGCTACTGCTAAGTTTTATAAAATCCTTCTTTACATAAGAAAAGTTAGCTGTTAAGTTTTATAAAATCCTTCTTTACATAAGAAAAGTTAGCTACTGTTAAGTTTTATAAAATTCCCTTTTACAGTATAATGATAAAGCTTTTGCAATGTGACTGTGTGATTGTGAAAATCTTGTCTCTGAACCTCCCTTTATCTAGGATATGGACAGATGAGTAAAAATTATGGATAGAAAATAAACAAATAATAGGGGAAACAAAGTTTAAAATAAATTGGGTAGATGAAAATACTACTGGTCAATGGTGGGGGAGAGTTAGGGGCATAATATGTATGAGTTTTTTCTTTTGTCTTTACATTTCTTTTTCTGGAGTGATGCAAATGTTCTAAAAATGATCATGGTGATGAGTACACAACTATGCAATGATATTGTCAGCCACTGACTGTACATCAGGTATGGAATGTTTGTATGTTAAGAATGTTTGTGTTTGTATGTTGTTTTATCAATAAAATATACATATATAAAAGGACTTCGCCACAATAATGAAGACAACCTACCCAATGGGAGATAATATGTGGAAACCACATATCTAATAAGGGTTTAATAACAAGAATATATAAAGAAATCCTACAACTCAAAAATAAAAATAAAAAGACAACCCAATTTTAAAACAGGCAAAATGCTTGAATAGACATTTGTGGAGAGCCGCCTCCCGGGTCTGGCCTAGTGGACACGCTGCGGCCTGCTCTAGAGTTCCCCCCGCCCATCGAGTGAGCCAAGATGGCGCCCGCATCCTGCCTCCGCGTATGACGTACGCGCCCGCCAACCCTGTCTACCAATCACCCTTGTATACGTGGCGTTAGCCCATTGGGTTTGGATTTTGTATATAAAGGCGTTACCCGGACGGGGAAAGGGAGACGACCCATAGGGAGCCGTACCTGACGGCCGCATAGAGGTTGTTCCCCCGCGGGGTATTCTGTCCCGCGCGGAACCTGTTACAAAGAATGCAAGCTTAGCTCCAGTAAAGGTCTGTGCTCACAACTGCAGCGTGTCTCGAACCCGTGTCTGTCACTTGAGTCGGTTTGTCTGCGTCTGTCTCTCTCTCCCTCCTGTTCCCTCCGCCGGCCGGGGACCAGAAGCTGAGCGAGACGGCGCCGGACAAGTGGTGGCCCGTACGGGGAACCTTCTTCTGCTGCCTCTCCCCGAGCTGGTGAGGACGTGCTTCTCGGGTTCACGGCGGACCCTCCGCGCCTGATCAACGTGAGAGGGTAAGTGCTTCCTATTACGTGAGAGTTAAGGGCTGTGGGCGTTCAGGTAGCCCCAGTGAGTCGGGAGAGCTCCCCGATTGGTTAAGGTCCAGTGCCGACTGCAAGCATGGGGCAGTCAGGAAGTTCACCTTTGTTAGCTCCCTTAAAGACCCTTTTAGCGGACGGCTCCTGTGAAAGTGAGCCGCCCACTTGTAAGCCGCCAGAGTCAAGCACTAGTTCAGACACCTCTGACTCAGAGTCAGATGGTGATGAGACCGAGGGTGCAGACGCGCCTCCGCTGATCGATTGGGGGAGGCCCCCTGTCTCACCCACGCAGCCTTCCGCCCCGCCAGCGCCTGCTGCAGGGGCGCGGCGGTTTCCGGTGAATGGTTTTGGTGATCTCGCCAAAAACCCTCACCACGGGCTCCCTCTGGTGGCCGAATCAGGTAATTACAGTGGCCCTCCTTTGCGAGACCCGGAACCCCCTACAGGCTGGTCTAGGGAGGGGCAGTTACAGCTGTGCCCCCCGCCTGCGTACGCAGGCCCTCAGGGTCCCACGTCATCAAACAATAGAGGGAGGCATTTCTGGAATTGGATTCCTTTTTCAACCTTTAGACCTTTCGGTGTGCTGGGCGGTTACCAACCGCTTAAGCCAGAACCAGCTTCAGAAATGTACCCGGTTATTATCAATCCCCAAGGTAATAATCAGTATGAGTCATATGATTACAAAGTCTTAAAGGAGTTGAGGCAGGCCGTCCATCAGTATGGCCCCAATGCCCCTTTTACATTGAATATGGTTGAAAACCTTTCCGCCCTGAATCACACACCCGCAGATATATATCAGTTGGCCCGTGCTTCTTTGCCACCAGGCCGATACATAGATTGGAAAGCATGGTTTGAGGAATTGGCTGAGGAACAAGCCGCAAAAAACGCAGCGGGGAGACGTGGCGGGTGGAATGCAGATATGCTATTGGGGAAAGGTGCCCATTCCCAGAATCAAACAGGGTTCCCTCAAGAAGTCTATGGACAGATTTTCCGCTGTTTCATAGGCGCCTGGAAAAAGTTGGCAGGCCAGGGAGAGGCTCAAGCTTCACTCAGTAGCATACACCAGGGCCCCACTGAACCATTCGTGGATTTTGTAGCCAGAATGCAAACTGCGGCTGAGAGAATTTTCTCAGACCCAGGAGTAGCAGAGACCGTAGTCAAACAAATGATATTTGAACAATGCAATAAAGAGTGTAAAGCTATCCTGGTACAAAACAAAGGAAAGAGCATGACGGAGTGGGTTCGTCTCTGTAGAGACGCTGGCAGCCCGTTAACTGCTGCAGGTCTAGCTGCCATGCTAGCCAGCTCCTTACAAGTAAATACAAAGAAAACCAAAGACTTAGGAATAAGACCTAAGGGATGTTATCACTGTGGCCGGTCGGGACACATTAAGAGAAACTGTCCCAATAAAGACCAACCACCCACCACTCAACAATATGATAGGCCGCATGCGATGACCAGACTATGTGGCCGTTGTCGCAAGGGACCCCATCGCGCAGAAGACTGTAGATCAGCCTTCGATGCGCAGGGCAAGCGCATTTCTGGCCGTCCTGAGCAGGTTCCAAAAAACGGGCAGAGGGGGTCCGCCCTTCCGGTGGGCCCCCTTGCTTGCCATACGACGACACAACACCCGTCCACGTTCGTGCATCCCCCGGATCAGCAGGACTGGACCTCTGTGCCACCTCCAGGCTTGTACTGACCCCCTCCATGGGAGTCCAATTGGTGGGGACCTCCTTTAAAGGGCCCTTACCAACAGGTACTGTGGGGCTCCTATTAGGGAGAGCATCCACAGCCTTGAAAGGATTAACAGTTATACCAGGTATTGTAGACTCAGATTTCACAGGTTATGTCCAGATTATGGTACAATCTCAGCAAGGTACTCTGGTCATTGCAGAGGGTGATAAGCTGGCACAGCTCCTGCTCTTGCCCAGCTTACATCCGCTCTTTCCGAGTAAAGCCAGACAAAGAGGAGATAAGGGATTTGGGTCTACTGGAGAAGTTTTTGAGGGCCTCCATATGTCTCTGGAGTCTCGACCCATGTTGACTATTAAGGTACAAGGCAGACCCTTCCTGGGCCTGCTAGATACCGGGGCCGATCGGTCAATTATAAGACAACAAGAATGGCCCTCCGCCTGGCCGACGTGCAAGGCGGAGGACACCATTAGAGGAATAGGCCAGGTCTCAGCACCCATGCTGAGTGCAACTGCCCTTCATTGGGCAGATGAAGAAGGACATCAAGGTAGCTTTCAGCCTTATGTGTTAGCCCTGCCCGTGTCCTTATGGGGAAGAGACATTCTAGCCCAGATGGACGTTACTTTGACCAGTAACTGTTCTCCAACTTCTAAGCATCTGTTAAAAGGAATGGGATATGTCCCTGGCAAAGGCTTAGGAGCCTCATTGCAGGGGCGCACAACACCTATACAGGCTGTCTCCAATTCTGATAAACGAGGCCTGGGTTTTTCCTAGGGGCCACTGAGGGGAGATTCCCATCCACACCTATAAGACTAAGGTGGAAAACCGAAACCCCGGTTTGGGTGCCTCAGTGGCCCTTACCAAAGGAAAAACTCTCAGCGTTACACACTCTTGTGTCAGCACAACTAAAAAAGGGCCACATCATTCCTTCCACATCACCTTGGAACACCCCCGTATTTGTCATAAAAAAGAAATCAGGTAAATGGAGACTGTTACATGACTTAAGGGCTATTAATAACTGCATGGAGCCCTTAGGACCTGTTCAGATTGGGCTGCCCCTCCTCTCAGCTCTACCAAAACATTGGCCTATTGTCATCTTGGATCTCAAGGACTGCTTCTTTTCCATTCCACTTCACCCTGAAGATACCCCAAAATTTGCTTTTACTGTGCCCTCTCTTAACCAAGAGAAGCCCTGTCACCGCTTCGAGTGGACAGTCCTGCCCCAGGGCATGACTAACAGCCCTACCATGTGCCAGTTGTATGTTGCTGCAAAACTGGCCGATACCCGGCAGCACTTCCCCCAAGTAAAAATCCTTCATTATATGGATGACATTTTGCTGACTCATAAAGACACAGATCTCCTTAAGACAGCGCTGTCACATTTAGTCCTTACACTTAGAAAAGCCAACCTAGAAGTAGCCCCTGAAAAAGTCCAGATAGCAGAGATTACCACCTTCCTGGGGGCAAAAATTACACCTACTCATGTATCCCCCCGAAAGGTGTCTCTTAGGCTAGACAACATACATACCCTCAATGACTTGCAAAAACTCATGGGAGATATCAATTGGATTCGCCCGTACCTGAAATTACCTAATGCCAAATTAGCGCCTTTATTTGACTTGCTAAAAGGGGATTCGAACATAACTTCGCCCCGGCACCTCACTCCCGAAGCGAGGCAAGCACTATATCAAGTAGAACAGGCACTCAGTAGCGCTGCTTTAAAAAGAATAAACCCCCATGAGCCCTTTGAGGCCTGCTTACTGCCAACAGAGCTACAGCCCACGGCGGTGCTGTGGCAACAGGGACCATTACTCTGGGTCCACCCCGGAGTTTCTCCCAAGAAGAGTTTAGAGCATTATCCTACGGCGATTGCAGAGTTGGCCTTAGAAGCCATAAAAAGGGCCGTACAACATTTTGGCCAACAACCTAAAAACCTCAGAGTACCTTACTCTTCCCAGCAACTTGAGACACTTACTGGATGTATAGATCAATGGGCCATTCTCCGGTGTACCTTTTTAGGAAGTATTGACAACCAATACCCAAAAGATCCCCTCTTGCAATTCGTTACCCGACACCCAGTAATCTTTCCTAGAGTGACTTCACCCAAGCCACTAGTGAACGCCCTCACCGTGTACACGGACGGTTCCAGCTCCGGTTCAGGAGCATATTGCGTAGAAGGAGGTTCTCCCAAAACAGTGTTCTTCCAACCACAGAGACCTCAATGGGTAGAATTACAGGTCATTATTACAGTCCTGAAAGAAATTACCGATCCCCTAAATATTATATCTGATTCGATTTATGTCGTAAATTCTGTAAATATTTTAGAGACGGTGGGCATTATAAAATATTCCTCCTCAGTAAGACCATTCTTTATCAAACTTCAAGAGACAATATGTGCCAGACAACATCCTTTCTACATAACTCACATTAGAGCGCATACAGGCCTGCCTGGCCCCATGGCACAAGGAAATCACATAGTAGATGTAGCCACTCGACAGCCACACATCTTCCCTGCGCTGACACCATATCAGCAAGCCCGAGAATTCCATGACAGATTTCACATCAATGCAGGTACCCTAGCTAGGCGGTTTAATATACCACGTGCGACAGCTAGAGATATAGTCCGAGCGTGCGGAAATTGTGTAGAACAAAGAGCAGTCCCTTCAGTTGGGGTTAACCCTAAAGGTCTCATCCCGGGAGACATTTGGCAAATGGATGTCACCCATCACTCAGAATATGGTAAAGTTAAATACCTGCATGTGTCAGTGGATACTTGTTCTCAAGTTTTATTTGCCTCTGCCGAATCAGGAGAAAGAGTCCACCAAGTAATTGCACACTGCCTTGCCGCTTGGGCAGCTTGGGGTAAGCCGAAAATATTAAAAACAGACAACGGACCCGCTTACACCAGCAAAGCCTTCCAAAGATTTTGTGCAAATATGGAAGTGCAATTAAAACATGGTATCCCCTACAACCCTCAAGGGCAAGGAATCATTGAAAGAGCACACAGGTCTCTTAAAGACTTGCTCAAAAAACAGAAAGGGGGAATAGGCCACGGCCTGTCCCCGAAGGCTCAACTGTCTGTAGCCTTATTTACATATAATTTTTTAAATGAAAATTCACTAGGAATGACACCTGCTCTTCAGCACACTACTCCGAGTCCTCCACATAGAGGTCTAGTCCGTTGGAAGGATGTCCTGTCAGGACAATGGCAAGGCCCTGACCCAGTGCTCAGCTGGGCCAGAGGCTCTGTTTGTGTTTTTCCCCAGGAACCAGGACGTCAACCTGTGTGGGTTCCGGAAAGACTGGTGAGAACCGTGACGTCGCCCGAGGACGCCAAGGAACTGTTGCCCAGAAAATTGATAAGCCTCCAACCAGAGCCACCAGATCCGGTCTCCAACTCTGCTGATGATGGCGACGAACGACAAGATGACAACAGGAGCGCTAGTCACCCTTCTATCGTATAGAAAGGGGACCAGCTTTAAAACCTCCCTACCTTTACTAACCTCTCCCAACAGGTGGATTCAGACCTTCGAGTGCTTGGGGATATCAAGTTGACCCCCGCTGATTTCGACCTTTCCAAACTGGGCGAGACTGTACAAAGTCTGTGGAACCGAGTCACCTCTTGGTTCTCTTGGCCCAATTTGACTACTTGGATTCTCGTAGCGGTGGGACTATTAGTGGGATTAGTCACTGTTAAATGCTTGTTAGAACGCTTGCTCCAGACACAGCAGCAATTACGTGTCACTACCATGTTGGCTATGTCACTCGCCCCTGATGCTCCTGGCAACGACCGTCCCGCTACCCAGTCCTTCCCCTCACTGTATGACCCGTCCCGGCCACTCAGGGCGGGGCGCTCGAAAACAGGATCTGCTGCAAAGCCCATGGCCGTGTCCCGGGTGTAAAAGGCGGCACCAGAAGTCATAATTTTTGTCTAAAGGATGATCTCTACGGCGGAGTCACGGTCCTGGCCAGACTAGACTCCGGCCATTGCACAGAGACACCTAATGACGCTCTCGGCTCTGGTTGCCGCTCTCCTGCCCCCCCTCATAACCCAGTTGCGAGGCGAAGCACTGCAGGGAGAGTCACGTGGTTTCCAGCTCACGGGCTCTCCGGTCTCTATATGAGGTGGCATTCTGGTTGGTGCCTAGCAAGCCTAGTCCAGACTCCCCAAAGCACCAAAACATGTAGTGGGCCACTCAGGCCCACGGGAGCACACTCATCAATGGAGACACTGGGTCAAAATAAATAAAAAAAGGGGAGATGTGGAGAGCCGCCTCCCGGGTCTGGCCTAGTGGACACGCTGCGGCCTGCTCTAGAGTTCCCCCCGCCCATCGAGTGAGCCAAGATGGCGCCCGCATCCTGCCTCCGCGTATGACGTACGCGCCCGCCAACCCTGTCTACCAATCACCCTTGTATACGTGGCGTTAGCCCATTGGGTTTGGATTTTGTATATAAAGGCGTTACCCGGACGGGGAAAGGGAGACGACCCATAGGGAGCCGTACCTGACGGCCGCATAGAGGTTGTTCCCCCGCGGGGTATTCTGTCCCGCGCGGAACCTGTTACAAAGAATGCAAGCTTAGCTCCAGTAAAGGTCTGTGCTCACAACTGCAGCGTGTCTCGAACCCGTGTCTGTCACTTGAGTCGGTTTGTCTGCGTCTGTCTCTCTCTCCCTCCTGTTCCCTCCGCCGGCCGGGGACCAGAAGCTGAGCGAGACGGCACCGGACAGACATTTCTCCAAAGAGGACCAACAAATGACTAAAAAGCTAAAAATAAAAAGATGTTCAACATCACTACCTATTAGGGAAATGCAAAATCAAAACCACAATGAGATTATCATTTCACATCCACTTGAATGACCGCTATTTTTAAAAATATAAAACTGCAATTGTTGGAAAGGATTTGAAGAAACAGAAACACTCAGTCATTGCTGGTGGGAATTTAAAATAATCTTAGGTCGTATATGTTATTGGAATAAAAATTAAAAGATAAAACATAGGACAATATAACACAGTGAACCCTGTCACAGACTATGGACTATAGTTCTTAGTACAAATAAAAGAATGTTCTTTCATGAATTATAGCAAATGTATGACACTAATACAAGGTGTTAATATTAGGGTGGTATATGGAAGAGACACACCTAATGCAAACTGTGGACAATAATTAATAGTATTATTTTAATAATCGTTCATCAATTATAACAAAGGTAATTACTGTTAAAAAGAAATGGAATGATTAGAACAAGGTGCCATCATCAATGGTAGCAAATGTTCCACTCCAATGCAAGGTACTGGTGGTCAAGCAGTGTATGGGAATAGTGGGTTTTATGCACGATTATTCTGTAAAGCCACAATATCTCTGATTGTTTTTAAAGAAGTTCATTTCAAAATGAGAAGTATTCAAATAATCAAAGAACCAAGAGGTTCTAACAATTTTAAATCTTTATGAACTAAATAATGTAACATAGACACATATTACGCAAAAAATATATAACTACAAAGAGAAATAGGCAAATTCACAACTACAGTCAAATATTTCAATACTTTCCCTCAATAACTGATACAAGTAAAAAGAAAATCGAGAAGCAGAGTATACCTGAAGAGCACAATCAAGCAACATGACTGACATTGGTATAGCACTCCACCCTGTAACATTATTTCAAGTGTACGCATGGCATTTACCAAAGACACATCATATCCTGGACCATACTATAATCCTAAATACATTTCAAAGGACTCAAGTCACAAAGAAATGGGTTTGATTACAATGGAATCAAACTGGAAATTAATAATAAAAAGTTTCTAGAACATGCCCAGATATTTGAAAACAAAATAATGTGGTTTTCAATAACCCATGAGTCTAAGAAAAAATCGAGAGGAAAATAATTTCAAGACGTGTGGGATACAGCTGCAAATTAACCCCAAAGTAGGTAAGAGAAAGGAAATTATCAAGATAAAAATGGAAGCAGATGAAAAAGAAAACATTGATATTCTTTAAGACTATCAATATAACTGATAAAGCTCTAGCAGACTGATCAAGAAACCAAGAAGAGACACAAATGATCAATGTCAGGAATGAGAGCAATGACAGATTCAATAAGTACTAAAGGGATAATTATGAAATATTATGAACATTTTTAAGCCTATAAATTCAACAATACAATAAAATTGAAAAATACACAAAAGAGGAAAACTACCACTATACACTAAAAATAATGTTAATAGCTGTATATATATTAAAGAAATAGAAACTATAGTTGAGACGAAAAGAAATTTAAACAAAGTTTTAGCCAATCATCTACCAATATACTAAAAGAATAGTACATCCTTACATCACGACCAAGTAAAGTTTGTCACAGGAATGCAAATTTTCTTTAACATTTGAAAAGCAATCAATGTAATTCCCCATATTAACAGACCAAATAACAAAAAAAAAAGCATTTGAGAAAATCCAACACACGTTTCCCTTAAGAGCTCAGTGAAAAGAAATAAAAATGAATTTCCTCAACCTGATACAGAGCATCTAGGACAAAACAACAGCTATTTTACTTGATGGTGAAAGACCGGATGCCTTTCCCCTAAGACCAGGAACAAAACAAGATGCCCACTCTCGCCCTTTGTCAGTGTTGTACTAGAGTCTCTCTAGTGCAATCAGGCCAGAAAATGAACTGCAAGACATCCAGATCGGAAAGGAAGAAGTAAAAATTGTCTTTATTGTTAGATGTCATAATCACTGATGACAAAAATTCGATGGTAAGAATTTACAAAAGCCACTAGAACAAAAGTGCATTTAGCAAGAGTGCTAGGATATAACACCAGTACCCCCAAATCAATTTTAATTCTATATTCTAGCAACAAATAATCAAAAATTTAAATTGCAAAAGCAATGCAATTCATAATAGCGTTAATAAATGAAATAACCAGAGACAAATTCAATGAAAGATGTTGACACCTGCACGCTAAAACGCCAAAATATTGCTAAAAGAAATTAAAGAAGTCTTAAATAAATGAAATTAATACTTTACTCTTAGGTCAAAAGATTCAATATTATCAAAATGTCAGTTTTCCCCAAATTGATGGGTAGATTCGAGCTACTTCAAACAAAATCCTATCAAGCTTTTTTTTGTTGGGATTGACAAGCTTATTCTAAATTTCATATGAAAATGTAAAAGGCCTAGAATAACAAAAAAGAAGTTGAAAAGAAATAACAGTAGAAGAATGAAACTACCTGTCTGGGAAGCTTATTTTTAAACAGCATAAATCAATAAAATGTATTTTTCTTATCAACACAAACAATAGGTAAAAGGAACAACAGAGAGGGTCCAGCAATAGGCCACCCAAATATGGACACTGGCTTCTGACAAAGGTGGAAATGCAATTAATTCAGCAGAGAAAGGATAGTTTTTGAAGAAGTGGTGCTGCAATATTGATTTTCCACATGCAAAAAAAAAATTTTAAAGAATTTTGACAAATACCTCACACCATATTTTTAAAATTAACCTAAAGTTGATCACAGAACCCAGTCTGAAACCTAAACTATAAAGCTCCCACAAGAAAATATAGGAGAAAGAAAATATTTGTGGCCTTGAGTTAGGCAAAGAATTCTTATAAACCATGCACAAAGCACAGTCCATAAAAGTACAAACTGATAAACTGTAGCTCATCAAAACTGTAAACTTCTGCTCTTCAAATGACTGTGTTAAGAGAAGTAAAAGATATTGGAGGAAAAAGATTCACAAATCACATATGTGTTCAAGGACTAACATCCAGAATTTATAGCGAACTCTCAAACTAGGACACAAAATAAATAATGCAATAAAAAAATAGGCAATATTTAAATGGTTATTTCACCAAAGGTATATAGATAGTAAATAATCTCATAAAATTTCCTCAATAACATTAGTCATTAGGGAAATGCAAACTAAAACTACAATGAGATGCCACCGCACACCTATCAGAAGAGTTAAGATGAATAAAACTGACCACAGAATTGTGAATGAGGATGTGGGGCAAGTGGGACCTTCACGCCTAACTGCTCAGCATATAAAATGGTACAATCCCTTTGAAATACAATTCTTTATACATTTAAACATACATTAACCGTATGATCCAGCCATCCCACTTTTGGGCATTTACCCTAGAATAAACACAGCATACGGCCATACAAAGGCTTGTGCATTCATTCACAGCAACTTTATTTGTAATAGACAAAAACTGGAAGAGGAAATAAATTTCCATCAAGAGGTGAACTGATAAATAGACAGTGGTAAACAAACATACACACACGATGGACTACTACTCAAGAGTATTGAAAAGGAATTAACTATTGATGCATGGAACAGTGTGAAGGATTTCAAAATCATTATGATGCACGAAAGCAGCAGAAAAAAACGTCCTGCAAGATTCCATTTACATAAAGCTCTGGAAGCATAGTGACAGAAACACACCAATGTTTCTTTGGGGAGTCAGGAGAGAATGTGTAATGCAGCGTGAAGAAGTTCTTGGGGTGATGTGATAAATTCACTAACTTGATTGTGATAATGATTGCACAAGTGCATTGGTATGCCAAATTTAGCGAATTGTGAACTTTCAATATGTGTAATTTACCGACAATAGTATCTTTAAAAAGCTGTTAATAAATAACAGAGAAAGAGCACAGGATACAAGATCAATAAGCAATACTCAATTATATTTCTAGAAATGAACAATGAACAATCTAAAAGGAAATTAAGAATACAATACCATTCATAATAACATCAAAAAGAATAAAATATTTAGGAATAAACTTAACAGAAAAGTGCAAATGACAAAATATTGCTGAGGAAAGTAAAGAAAATCTAAAAACAATGTAAAGAAAGTCCTTGTTCATGGATTGGAAGACTGAACACTGATAAAATGCTACTTTCCTCCAAATTGATCCTTAGACTCAACACAACCTATTTATCCAAATTCAGCAGGCTTAACTTCAGAAATTGGCAAGCTGATGCTAAAATTTACATAGAAATGCAAAAAATGAGAATAGCCAAAACAATATTGAAAAAGCATAAAGTTGGAAGATTTTCACTTCCCAATTTTGAAACTTCTATAATTATCACAACAGTATGCTACTGACATAAGGATAAACACATACAATCAATAGGACAGACCTGAGAGACTTGAAATAAACCTTTAAATTTATAATCAATCGATTTTTTTCAAAGGTGCCACAGCAATTCATTGGGGAAAGGACAGCCTATATAATAATTAGTTTTAGGACAACTGGATATCCACATGCAAAAAGATGAACTTAGACACCATATGCAAAAATGAACTCAAAATGGGTCACAGATTTTAAAGTGAGAGTTAAAATAACAAAATATTTAGAAAAAAATATAGGAGAAAAGTTTCAAGACCTTGGGTTAAGAAAATAAGGGGTGCAAGGGTAGTTCAGCGGTAGAATTCTCACCTGCCATGCAGGAGATCTGGGTTCAATTCCTGGCCCATGCACTTCCCAAACAAACAGACAAGCAAATAAACGAAAAAAAAAAAACAAAAAACAATGTTTTCAACAAATAGTGCTGCAATAAGGAGATATTCTCATGGAAAAAGAACAAAATGTGACCCCCACCATACAGCATACAAAGAAAAAAAAAGAAAGAAAATAATTTTAAGACCTGACACCAAAAACATGGTCCATAAAAGATAAAAGGTGATAAATTGAACTTTACTAAAATTCAAAGCATCATCATAAAACGAAAAGGGAAGCAACAGACTGGGAGAAAATATTTGCAAAGCACATATCTGATAAAGAGCTTGTGTCCTGAATATACAAAAATTTTTTACCACTCAATAATAAAAAGACAAACAAAGCCAATAAAAAAATTAGTACAAAATTTAAAAAGGCATTTCACCGTAGAAGCTGTATACAAACAGCACATGAGAAGACACTTAACCTCACTGATCACTGGGGAAATGTTAATTAAAGTCTGAGGAAACGCCACTTCACACCTACTAGAATGGCTATACTAAAAGTATACTGACAGCAACAAATGTTGGAGAGGATGTGGGAAAATTGGAATCCTCTTGCATACTTTTTGGGAATGTAAATTAATGCAGCCTCTTTGAAAATTAACTTGTCTGTTTCTCAATAAGTTACATGTGACCCAGAAATTCCACTTTTAGGGGTCTACCCAAGAGAAATGAAATATATGTCCACACAAAACCTGCAAGTAGATGTTCTCTGCAGCGTTATTTGTATTAAAAATTGGAAACAACCGAAAAGTTCATCAGCTAGTAAATGGAGACACAAAGAATGGATATTTGGCACAGAAAGGATAAACTACAAATACAGGATACAACATGGATGAATCTCAGAAACATGACTTTGTTGAAATAAGCCAGACACGAGACCACATATTGAGCAATTCAATTTTAAAAAAATACCAAGAAAAGGCAAAGCTACAAAACAGAAAAAGTAGATTAGTTGTTGAGCAGGGTGGCAGAGGGGTCTGGGATTGACAGTAAAAGTGTACATGTCGTTGTGGTAAAAATAGTGCAAAGCGAATTTATAGGAGAGGTTGCAAACTTGGCCAATTGACTAAAAAATCTTTGAATTTTACACTTGAAAAGAGTGATTTATACGATATTCCAAATATGCCTCAATGAAGTTAATAAAACAAATTTTTTTTTAAATGTTAAGGATGCACCTGAAAGTTTTTAAGGACATTTTTGACATGACCCAAACAGTATTTTAGGGAGAAAGCTGCAATAGTTACATGAGGGACAGATCAGATATGTGAGAATGACAGTTTTTAAGTAATATACCTACTAAATATGACAGCTCTCTGTCAAATGCACACTATGGTGACAAATCTGAGGTTAGCCAAGGTTCATTTCAAAAGTGCATGTAGTCCAGTAGACCAAAGACTCTCCTAACTTCCTAAACCAAAAACAGAAAGCAAAAAGAAAAAGAAAAATTTCCACCTAAACACAATCAAGTTGAATCAGAGGAAAGCGAAGGTTTTCAGGTGAGCGCTTCCTACTTACAGCCATCTAACCTGTTATGACAGGTGAGAAACGCTGATGCAGGTTTCTGAATTACACTCCTGAGGCCGCAAAACCCTGTTTCACTGTGTAACATATCCTACCGATGTGAAAAGTTGGAGCTGTGACATTCTGATGTTATGTGCCAAAGACCGTTCAGCAGATGACTGGACCTACTTCCCTTCTTGAAAAATAGAGCATCTGCTAATTGCAGCCTGGTGGCACCTGAAGAGCTCCAGCGCGCACGTTCAGAGAAGATGAGATCTATGCCCAACCAACATCTGCTTCTGACACACATGTTCCAATGCAAATGCACAGTATGAGTCAAAGGTATAATTTTCAAACATGAAAATTTGTACTAGCTTGTATTGAAGGGAATTAGCCTCCCTGACATTTTCTTGCTTACATCCCTAGAAGAAGATTGCCAGTTCAACTTCCCTTTCCAAATTTCCATTATTCATGTCCCTCGGTATAGGCCTCCCTTAGCCAATCTTCCGTCAGAAACATTTTTGAAATCATTAATATTTGTATTTTGTTCTTCACGTCCCTTGAACTGTGATGGGCTTTAAACAAATGCCCTAACGAGGCAGAAACATGTTTCGCAGCATTCATCCGTGCTGTACCCAGGGCAGTCGCGCATCGTTGGGGCGGGGTCATTCCTTTGTACGCAGCCTGCACCGATGCCAACTTCAGAGGTTCTGTTTGCAGTGGAAATGAGTTGGAAGCATCCTCCGCATGGAAGGGTGCTGGGGGGCGCCCACACAGTGTGAAAGGCGACTAACAAGATGGGGCGCAGACCAAGAGAACAAGCTGGGTGGTGAGTGGACTGGGAGACGCGCACCTGGGGAATAGAGAGGGGCTTCGGGGAGGGAAGTTGGCAGGAAAGCCTCAGAGTGTCACTGGGAACGACTCACATCCCGGAGGCCTGCCATCGGAAAGAAAGATCAGATCAGACAGTGCAGATGCTAGGCTAGGGAGAGGAAGCCATCGGGAGAAAGGAGACTGGTCAGTCTAAGGAGCTTCGTCCTAAATGTCCAAGGGCAGGAGGGTTCTACTCGCCACCACTGCTGACCCCCAGGCAGAAGCACGGCGATCCATGGAAATTAGAGAGAACACTCCAGCCACTTAGTAGATGGCCCACCATTCCCTTTCCTTCCCCCAACCTAATATTAAAGATGACCATACTTTTCCCTCCTAACACTTGGATTACATGAATCTATGCTTATAATAAACTGGAAACAGTCTGGGAAAGAAAGATAAGCCAACTGTGGTTGGAAGGAGGGATAAACATATGGAATCTATATTAGAATGTGTTATAAAAATTAACAATTTCAGCATTTATATTTTTAAAGAACCAAACTTCAGTTACTGGAAAAATTCACATGCATATAATGCTTCATTATTATATGAAGTCAAATGATTGACTTATTTTCTGTGATTTCAGTCTTGGACACTAGTCAAAGAGATGTTTGACTTCAACAATTCCTCAGAGATTGTTAAGCCATAGTCCAGAGACTCTGAAATTGTAAAAGCAAAATTCTGTTGGTACATCTGAGGTGAAGTTCCATAAGGTTCACCAAATTTGCAAAGAAGCCCATAACTGCCAAAGATCTGATTAAAATTTCTGTCTGAGGCAATGCGGCCCACTAGCGAACCTGGAATCTCCATCAGTCAGAGTGTGTGTGATCTGGGAAGCAGAAACGCTCTGAGTGTGTGGACTACAGGATTTGTCTTTGGAACTGGGCCCTACGCAGCTGTGAGGGGCTGAGGAAGTAAGGTCTGGACAGGAGAACCATGGTTTACAGTCAAATCTGGGAACCCAGACACATTCAGCTGCCCAAGTGGGGCCATGTGGGGAGCTGGTGGCAAAGTGTCAGGCCGGCGGTGGCTGCCTTTGTCCCGCCCCAGGGCCTGGAGTCACCGCTCGCCACAGTTGGTCAGCAGGACCAGCAGTGGGAGTAAGCGCTGACCGTGGTGTGGGGGATGGCAAGGACCACCTGGCAGCTGCTGGAACCTGTCCATCTGTCACTACTGTCCCACTTGAAAGGTGGCTTTCAAGGAGGAATGGCTGCAGCTTGGTTTCCACCCTCTAAATTCCATGCAACTTTCTCTTTGAGCAACTCTACTGAAAAATCATACAAGGAAGGATATCCAGGGGTACTTCCAAGTCAACTTAACCAATGCAGGCAGAATAAAGCAACTATAAATTATTTCGCCTATAAAAAAGTCTATAAATGCTGGAAAATTATAAAAGGTGTGGTTTCAAGTACATGAAGAAGCTGAAAAGAAGTTAAGAAAATACTCAAAGGCTACAAACAAAATTCAAAATCAGGTGAGTGCCCAATCTGGTGGATGCCTGCGTCATAGATTGACCTCTAGTGACCTTCAGCTTCCACTGCCCGGGATCCCTGCAGAATAAGAGAGTAGAAAGCCAGAGCCCCTGAAAGGCTAAACCCCCACCTAAAACAAAAATAAATTCCAACCAACAGAAGGCAGCAGAGAAACTTGAATCTCAGGGTCCTGACTCTGGGAATTGTCGCCCCTGGCTTTACATGAGTTTAGGAATCTCCTTGTAAGTATGACCCAAACAATGCAAGGAGTGGATTTAGATAAAAGTGACCCCGGATAGTAAATCGCTCAGGCTCTTGCCAGAACTAAATCCTTATACTTTAAAAAAAAAAAGGTCCCAATTAAGGAAACAAATAAACAATAGCAACAACCACAAAACAGGGGGGAAAGCACATGCACAGCAATTAAAGAAAGAACTAACAGCAGAATCCTCAGCGATTAGAATATTAGATTCAAAATAAAAACATGTAGACTATGAACAAACAAAAGAGAGACACAAAATATTAACAAAGAACAAGAGACAAATGGCCAGTCAGATTTAAAAATAAACAGAAAATAAATTTAAAGAAATTTAAAATGCATTTAAAAATTAAAATGCATGGGATTAAACAGTAGCTTCGACCAGATGCAGAGTGAATTAGTGAGTGAGAAAATATATCTAACAAAATTACCAAAAGTATAGCCCAGAAAGATATAGGGCTGGGAAATGTGGGAGAAATGATATTAGAGATGGAGGGTAGACTAAGGAAACCAGCATATATCTAATGGAAGTTTCAGAAGGGAACAAAATTTGGGTGAGAGGAAATTTTTTGAAGATATAATGTCTGAGATGCCTCCATGAACCTGAAACACATATTTACAGAATTACAAACCAAATAAATCCCCAAAGAATAAACAAAAAGATATCTACAATGTACAGGGTTCCTGACTGGAACAATGGATTTGTTTTGGTAATGGATGGTGGTGATGGTATCACAACATTATGAACACAATTGACAGCACCAAAATATGTATCTGAATGTGGTTAAAATGATTGAAATGTTAGGTTGTATAGATGGTAATAGAATAAAAATTTCTTTAAAAATCCATGGAACTGTACTATAGAAACAATGAGCCTTAAGTTAAATCAATGACTGTAGTTACTAGTACGATGCTTTCATCAACTGTAACAAATATACTATGCCAGTGTAAAGTATTAATAATAGGGTAGTAAGTGGAAATCCTGTATTTTATGCATAATTGCTCTGCAAACTCATAACTTTTATAGTAAAAAAAAAATAGAAATCCACATTGAAGCATATCATGGAGAAATTACAAAACCTCAAAGCCAAAGTCGATTTTAAAAGCAGGCAAAGAGAAAAGACAGATGAGCTTCTTGCAGCATCAGCGTGTCCCCGAAAGAGTGGAGCCAGTGTCACCTAGGTGCTGAAAGAATATGGTCCTCGGTCTCAAGTAGATTCCCTTGACCATACTGCAGTTATGAGCTTGCATTCAACAGTCACCCCCGGTGGCATGAGAAGGCAAGGTGACTGAGTGACACACAAAGTGGGAGACGTCAGGTACAGCATTCACGGCCAGCAAGTGGTTCATATCCAGAAGACATAAAAAACAATAAAACATGGTAGATAACACAACAGAAAAAAAAAGAGAAAGAACAAGATATTCAAGTAACAATTGAATGCATGATAAGGTGTCAACAAGATTAATAGTTAGGAAATGCATATTAAAACACACAATACATCCACCGACAGGGCTAAAATTAAAGTGGCTGAGAGTAGCAAATGTAAAGAACTTTGGAGGAAAAGGAACTCGCATATCTTGTTGATAGAAGGTTTAATTCTTATAAGTGCTTGGAGAGACATCTGCTACGATCTCCTACAGTTGAAAACACAGCATCTTATGACCCAGAAATTTCTCTTCCAGGTAGATTCCCAATCAACATGCACATGAGCCACAGAAAGCATGTACAAGAATATCCATGGCTGCACTATTCCAAATAGCCCCAAACGAGAAAGAAACTCAAATGTCTTTCAAGAGAATAATAGAAAAATAAGTTGTGAGATATTTATATAATGAAATACTACACATTTTGAAAACGAATAAACTGCAGTCATGCTCCACAAACTGAATTGCTCTCGTAAACAGGATATTGAAAGGAAAAAAAAAGACAAGATATAAGACTAGACAGAAACTGCAGGCATTTGTTTATCTACTTATTTATTTCTTTTCAAAGAACAGGCAAAACAAAATGTTAGTGTCTAGGAACACATGCTTAGGAGGTAGAATTTTAAAGGAAACAAACAGATGAGAGTCATAAAAAGTGAGCACAATGATCATTTTTGGAGGGGGACAGTGGTGGGATACAGGAGAGTCCTGGGGTGTGGCTGTGCTCTCTTCGTGGCATCGATGGGATTATAAAGGCTTGCCCGTGTTCAGATGATCCATTGGTTTTTACAGTTTTATTTATCTTCTACATGTGCATTATATTTCACTGCAAAAAAAATTTTTTTGATATTAAGGGCAAAACAATATAAATAAAATACTGGAGAGCAGTTTATATCATCAGGAGCGGATAATCAGAGTAAACAATATTGTAAAGGTCTAGCATTTTCAGGCAGGTGGTAAAGATATTGATTAACATTGGCTTTCAGTAGGTAGAAGGTAAAATTAAATAAAAATAAAGTTAAGAAATCATAGAGTAACAAAGTGGAAGTAATTTCAGTTTTATTAGTCATCACAATAATATGAGTGGAATGGTCTCCTGTTAAAAACGAACATTGTCATAAAATAAGGAGATGGGGTTGCACTCAGACTAGGGAAATGATGGTCCCTCCAGAAAACAAGCAAGACCCTTAATACTCGTTCAAACCTAAAAAAAAAAATCATTGTCACATAAGAATTTAAATGTAACTGCGCATCGCCACAAAACTCACATTTAAACTTAAGGTCAAAGAAAGGTTGCAAATAAAAGCACGGAAAAAACATATATCAGGCAGACATTAAATATAGGAAGTTATGGTAGTTTTATTTTGTAGCAAGAAGCACCATAATAGATTTTTTTAATGTAACTATGTAACAATAAAAGTTAACTGTCCTGGGCGGGCCGCGGTGGCTCGGCGGGCAAGAGTGCTTGCCTGCCATGCCGGAGGACCCCGGTTCGATTCCCGGCCCCAGCCCATGTAAAAAACAAACAAACAAACAAAATATAATAAAACAAGAAAATGTTTAAAGATGTTTCCCTTTCTTCCTCCCTTCCTTCCTTCCATCCTTCCTTCCTTCTCTCTGTCTTTCCTTCCCTTCCTCCCTCTCTCTCTTTAAAAAAAAAAAAAAAAAAAAAAAAAGTTAACTGTCCTAAGAGATGTGAAAATTTCAAAATTCTAGGAACCTAACAACATAGCTATTGACTATATAAAGCAAAAGTGGACAGAATTCACAGGAGAAATTTACAAATCCACGACAGTAATGTAGCATCATTCCAGGGCTGACAGTTGTGTATACAAAAAGGAAAGAAAAGAGCTGGCGATGATGTGAATGATTTTAGCGATACAGCAAATGCTATGATTGAAGGGATTCTTTTTTTTTTTTGCACAGGCAGGCAACAGGAATCAAACCTGGGTCTACAGCATGGCAAGGAGGAAATTACCACTGAGACACCATCGCACCATCCATGACTGTTGGGATTTTAAGAAACAGTGCTCCACATTCATGGAAAAGAACTCACATTCTTTTCCAACACCTCCAGAACATTTTCAAAAATTGAATTCCTACTCCCTCATGGAGTAATTTCAAGACATTTTTAAGTTATTGGCAACATACAGACACTTTTTTCTCATCATAATATAATTAGCTTAGAATAAACAACAAAAAATAATATTGGAAAACCCAAATCTTTAAAAATTAAAGCACATGGTAGCCCATAACAAACTCTGGAAACTTCTGTAGCTGCCTGTTGAAGTGCGCTTTGAAAATTATTGGTTTTTTTTTTCTTTCTTTCCTTTGCGTGTATAGATATATATATACACATATATATAATATATATATTACAATATGTAAATATTACAATTAAATAAAACCATTAAAAAATTAAAGCATACCTCTAAATGACTGAAGCTTAATGGAAAAGGTCATGACTGAAATGAAAAAAAATGCACAAGGATTTTTTTTAATTTAGCATAGATCTAAATTTATGGGACGGAGCTGAGCCAGTTTAGCTATAAGGCTATAAGGATATTTATAGCCTTAAATGCTTTAGGAAAAACAAAGTAAGAAAGACAAAAAGTCGGTCAGTTAGGCATCCAGCTTAACTCCTTCAGGAAGAAAATTTTGCAAAGTGCAGAAGTAGGAGCCAAATGTCCATTTCAGATCTTGGCCTTGGCACTTGACAGTTGTGAACTGCTACGGAATTTCTTTCTCTCTCCGAGCTTCAGTTTCCTAATATATAAAATGCAAATAACAATAGTGCCTAGCTCTTCAGACAGCTGTGTAGATGAAACGAGTAACCATATGTGGAACACCTAGAGCAACGTCTGGCACATAATAAACCTTCAATAAGTATTATCTATTGATCATCATCATCTTCAAGAAGTCAAAAGATAAAATGCCCCCCAAACAGTAGAAGAATGCAATTTAAAAAGATAAAAAGAATGAAAAATTGAGAAAATTATAATGAAAATAAAAAACCTTAGATTTGTTGTTTGAAAAGACCAGCAAAACTGTTAAACCCCTGCAATGATTGATCATAACATAAATGAAAAAAAATAAAAATAACAGAAATTTTAAAAGAACGTAGCTACATATGTCACAGGAAGAGAACACAAAACTACTTCAAACAATTCCATGCCAATGAATTAAAAATCAGATGAACCAGATAAATATCTAAAGAGAATATTCTGACTAAACTGACTCAAAAGGATATATAAAATCTGAATAGCCTTTAACCATTAAAATTCAGTGGACCATTAATTTAAAATCTATTTAAATAGAAAACATCATGCCCACATGGTTTAACTAGCACTTCTACCAAAGCTTCAATTATCAGATCATTCAAGTCTTGTACAAACACTCCCAAGAACAGAAAAACAGGCCCCATTTTCCAATTTATCTTATGAGGCTAGCCTGACAAGAAAAGTACAAGAAAGAAAAATTGACAGGCTCATGAATACAGAAGCAAAAATCTTAAACCAAATATGAGCACACAGAATCCAGCAACACAAAACACAGTAACTATGTTGGGTTTTATCCCAGGAACCCAAGGTTATTTTAACATAAAAAAAATACATGTTAACTTAACAAGAAAACTATGATGAACACCACAGATTGAGAAAAAAGAATTTGTGAAATTCAACATCAAATCATGAGTAAAGCTTTTGACAACCTACAATTAGAATTTCTTAACCTGATAGACACCTACCAAACAGCACCGCATACTGTTCAATAAACAGGGCCAGGACAATGTACGATCCTCATGGGAGCCTAAGGAACGTGGACTCCTACTGAAGCCCCAGCAAAAGGGCCTGTTCTAATTGGCCAGAATGTAACAGGTTGGTAGTTTACAGTTCTAAGGCCCAGAAAGTGTCCCAGTTAAAGCAAGTCTATAGAAATATCCAATCTAAAGCATCCAGGGAAAGATACTGATGATGTTCAGCGTTTCTTTCTCACGTGAGAAGGGACATGGCAAACACAGTCATGGTTTCTCTCTCAACTGGAAGGGCACATGGCGAGGAAGGCATCATCTGCTAGTTTTCTCTCCTTGTTTTTTGTTTCATGAAGCTCCCCGGGAGGCATTTTCCTTCTTCATCTCCAAACGTCGCTGGTTTGTGGGCTCTCATGGCTCTGTCGTTCTTATCTGGCTCTCTCTGAACCTCCCATTCTCCAAAATGTTTCCTCTTTTATAGGACTCCAATAAACCAATCAAGATCTACCCAAATGGGTGGAGACACGTCATCACCTAATCCAGCTTAACAACCACTCTCGACTAAATCACATCCTCCAGGGAGATTATCTGATTACAGTTTCAAACATACACTATTGAATAGGGATTATTCTACCTTTATGGAACAGGATTTTAATTAAAACATGGCTTTTCTAGGGGGTATACTTCCTTTCAAACCAGCACAGGGCCCAATACCCCATGCTCTTGTGACTGGATACTTCCTTGACCTCCTTGTAATCTGAGCCCTATAGGGTCAGTCTACCCCAGCCCCAGCTAGCTCTAACTGCTTCTTGGGGATTCCCTGAGACCACGCTTGCATACTCCCTACAAATGTGACCAAAAGTAACCTTCCTTCTCTACATGCTTAGGGCACCATTTTCTGGGCTACGAGGTATGACTTCCCAGGTGTAACTTCTGCATTTGCCCCATATGCTTAGGCTTAGGGCTTGTGCTTGAAGACTCCCACACTGATCCTAACCCCAAATAAACCTCACCTGATCACACAGGAGGGAGACAGATTTGAGCTTTGCTCCTGCCTCCTTGCTAGTCGACCTTGCAATAAAAGCCTTTTCTTTTCTCAAAATCCCAATGTCCTTATACTAGCTTCTGTACTCGTAGGATAGCGAGCCCTTGCTTGGTGATGTTACCTCTCACCTTAGTCAAAAGCCAGTACCTAGTGACTGGTGACTTAAATGTGAAAAGCAAAGTTCTTCTAAAAATTCTTAGAAGAGGGTGGTGCGATGGTGGCTCAGCAGGCAGAATTCTTGCCGGCCATGCCAGAGACCTGGGTGCAATTCCCAGGACCTGCCCATGCAAAAAAGAAAGAAAAAAACTCTTAGAAGAAAATTAGAGAAATATATTTATTAATTTGAAAGAAGAAATGATTTTAAACAAGAAAAAGAAAACAATCTTAACAGAAATGATGGCTAAAATTATGTTAAAATTAAAAATATTTATAAGCACCTGCTCATAAAATACAGCATAAAGCATGGGATTGTCCATATTTGCAATAATTAAAAGCAACAACAAAAGGCTTGTGTCCAGAATCTGTAAATAACCCCTCAAATCAATATAAAGTTCAATCAATTCAATAGAAAAACAGTCCAAAATCTCAAACAAATATTTCACAAAATAGAAGCCTTGAGGACTCAATAAACATGTGGAAAGATGCCCAGCCTCATGAGTCATCATGGAAATGCTAGCCAGGACCACAGAGACAGCACTTCATGCCTGCCAGATGGGGAAATCTAAAATATCTTAGAGCAGCAACTGCTGATGAGAAAGGGGGCAATTTGAATTTTGGGTAGGAATAGAAACTAATGCAATCGCTTTGAAAACAAATTGGTTTCATTAAATTTAAAGCTATGCATACCCTATGCCCTGAAAGACGGGTATGCATATATATAGTCTCATACCCATGTGAAATGTTTGCTTTTATGCACCAGAAGACAAGTGCCAGAATATCCATAGTGGCTTCTTTTATAATAGAAAAAATCTGAAAAGGCTCTGTTGACAAAGGAATGGATAAATAATTCTATATCCACTTAATAGAACACTAAAAAGCAGTAAAACTGCATGAACTATAGTTCCTTCCATTCATCACCATGGACAAATCTCACAAACATAATATTAAGCAAGAAAGGAAGGTAGAATGATTGCACTATACAAACTCCACAATTTTGCAAAACTAAATTGCTTATGGATTGATATACATAGATAATAAAATATAAAGAGAAGCAAGGATTGGTGACGACAAAATTTAATTTCGCAATGACCACATATAGGGTCTTGGCTTGGGTGAGAGTAACAGGAAGAGCCCACAGCAGGCTTCAAAGGGATTCCAGGTTCTGTCTCAGAAGTTGGGTGGTGGTTCTATGGTGCTGGGTCCTGTCATGGTCAGGTTCATGTGTCAAGTTGGCCAAGTGGTGGTTGGGCAAGTGCTGGCTTGTCTGTTGCGATGAGGACATTTCATAGAATTAAATCATGATCAGGTCAGCTGCATCCACAGCTGATTCCATTTGTAATCAGCCAAAGGGGCGTGTCTTCTGCAATGAGTGATGCTTAATCTAATCACTGAAAGCCTTCTAAGGAGGATTCAGAAGAGATAGGTTCTTCCTGTTTCAGCTAGCGAGCCTCTCCTGTGGAGTCCGTCCAGACCCTCCATCGGAATCGTCGGCTTCACAACCTACTCTGTGGATTTTGGACTCTGCATTCCCATGGTCACATGAGACACTTTTTTATAAATTTTATATTTGCGAGTGTTCCCTGCTGATTCTGTTTCTCTAGAGAACCCTAACTAATACAGGTCCATTAGTCTTACTTTGTACCTTTCATAAGTATCATATATAATTTTGTTCACATGAAAACTATTTCATAAGACATCTGTGGCTTTTCTTTTCCTCTGACCTCTCTAAACTTTGATTCCTCTCATCTTTCCTTCAGTTGCTACCCTTTCCCCAGGACAACCTCTCACCAAGGTGTGCCCAGCACTTACCTCCTGGAGCTGTCCTGGTCTCAAGCCTCCACGTGGATATTTCACAGCTGCCGTCAATCAACAGAGCCCTCTGGGACCCCTTTATACCCTGCTGGACTCCTTTATACCCTGCTGCAGCTCTCAGCTGCTGTGTAAACTGATGATGAAACTGTCCTGGGTGTGAAATGAGGATTGGATTATGGGTCTCTCTTGGTGTTGGACACTCTGGTTTGGCACTTTCATTAGGCTGATAGAGTCCTGGACACCTAGAATGATCTCCCAGGTGACTTTTGATAGCACATTCTAAATTCTACACAGTTCCTCTTCCCCAGTAGTCTCAGACTTTGCAGACTGCTCAATCGTTCCATCACCACTGAAGGTGGGAAATATCCCCCATAGAAAGTAGAGGTCAGGGGCTGACTCACTTCCCCTCAGAGCACACAGGGAACCCAATTCCCTGGGATTGCTCTGAAACCTATAAACAGTGCAATCATGTCTTGAGAATAAAAATGGGCAAATAATCAAAGATTGTTGCTATGTCCCAGGCAGAAGAAAAACTAATGTCTTTGCTCTCTTTACTGGTAACAGCTAGATGGAATTCCAGAAGGATCTCGAAAAAACATTATGGAAAAGAAAGGGAAGATAAAAGGAAAGTAACAACAGGAAGAAAAGAGAAGAATGGACAGCAGTTGTAGCTTAGCAGGGAGGCATAGGACAGAGCAAAGGGGACCAGGAAAGCCAAACCTTTTATTTTGTTTCATTGCCAACTACGGGACAAGGACAGAGCAAAGGGGGAACAGGTGTTCAGTGCCAGGTGGGACAGACCTGCAGAGCTTCTAAGCCCCTGAGGGCTTCATCAGTCACCCTCGAAGCACCCCAACACCAGGGTTCACTGTTTTGGGTTAGAGTGGCCTGTGCCCGAGCTGTCCAGCTCCCTGCAACCATCCCTGGAACTGCATTGAAGGGCCCCCAGCTTCTCACGTCCACGAAGTCACCCTTTACTAGGAAAGTCTGAGTGGGCTAATGTCTTATGATAATTCAGGCAAGATTCTATGTGATACCGTGGTTGCAGGTTATCAAATGTTCATGTAGTCTGCTAAACTGACGTATAAGCATTGCCTAGATTTGCCATCCCCTCACCTGCCAAAGAGAAGCAGCCTCTCCTTCCATTTCTCCCACATCTTCACTCGCCTCTCTTAGCAAGGTTCTGTGATGCCAAGTCGGGTGAAGGGGAGCCGCTAAAGGATAAGAAACTTCAGGAGGAGAGTTGCTAGTGAGTTTTGAAAGGTATGGAAACAGAAGCAATAAGTAAAAGAAATGGGTGAGAAAGCAGAGGAGGGGTTCATGGGCAGCATATCTCCTTTATGTTTTTTGAAAACTTTCTCTTTAGGATCCTTGGGATGACAGTGACCCACCTGGAAGTTCCAGATGGTCTTCCCATGTCGGGGTTCTTAAATCCATCACATCTGCAAGGTCCCTTTTGCCCTGGAAAGGAGCACAGTGACAGGTTCCAGGATCAGGACATGGACATTTGGGAGGCTTTATTCTGTCTAGCACGCCAGCTCCTCCTGGACTCTCCCAGCCTCATCTACGGCCTCTGGCATCCCAGAGCTTTGGGTAGAGACCTGCAGTGCGAGTTACATTATTGGCTGATAGCACCTTGGTTGTCGTCGTCACCATGGCAAGGAATGTGTTAAATGCCTGTGATGCTGCTAACAGCCCTGGTCTGTAGGCGTGATTAGTATACGCACTCCCGTTTAGCACATGCGACAATATGAGCCCAGAAGGTTCTGGAAATGTCCTCACATCTGCCAGCCAGTTACAAAGTAGCTGGGGTTCAGACCCAGGACTAACTCTGAAGCCCTCCGTCTAACCCCAGGGCCCTGGGGGTCTCAGCTGTCATGTCCCCAAGTGACCCAAAGCTCCCACGGCTGGAGCCACCAGTGACAGCTCCCATGGCACTCAGCCTAGACCTGGGCAAACAGGTGACACCAACTATTTGCTGATGAATGTAGGTGCTAGGAGATGTTTGGGGATTTTAAACTACACAGAACAGTGCTGTTTCCTCATTACATTTACTTGCTCACAAATTGATTGGTGGAGCCCCGCGAGAAGATAGATGGACTTCGTTAAATGTCTATGTTAGCCGCTGCAATTTCACACACTTTATTACTCAACCTGCAAATTGCAATAATTTCTTTTTTATTTAAGCACCTTCTTGATGGAGGTATTGCTTTTGAAAGCTTTGCAAATGCATCTGGTTTGTGACCACTTAAGTATGTTCCCACTTTAAATATACAAATGCACTGACTTTGTTGTTGTTTTTACCTTTTAGAAGAAATGAGTCACTAAAAAGGCAATCTTTCTAAGAATTTAGATGGTGTGTAAAGGGTTGTTTAACCTTCTTACAAACAGCCTTTTTATCTATAACTCTGAAAGAAATAATATTCCATTTATTGCAGCTGGCCTCTTACAAATTGTCAGAGGACAAAAGTAAAATCCAACACCGAAGCACACGGGTGTAGACAGAAAAAAAACCCGACACGAGCTCATGTCCTTTAGAGTCTAATGAAAATTATCACAAACCCATGAAAAATTCCACTTAGAATGAACAAGAGGACAAAATGGACTCAAAAGGTGATGAAAAATCAAATAGTCCAAAAACTAGTGAATAAATAGGACAATATTCTCAATGATTCATCATTAAAAAGATCTCTGATCTCAGAAAATTTTACAGACCTACATTTCCAGTATTTAAAATGCTGCCAAGATGCATTATGTTTTTAGAGTCTAAAAATAGTGACAACTTTCCAATCATATTAAAGTAGCAAACACTGATGGTAATGTCTGACAAATCCTAGTGATGTTTGAGGACAAAGAGACAGAGGAAGATAAACGGTGAAAGAAACAAAAGTCTAGAGGAGAAAGGAATGGAGAGGCGAGGAGGAAGGGCATGGTGTGATGGTGTCTCAGCGGCAGAAATGTCACCTGCCATGCTAGAGACTCGGGCTCGATTCCCGGTGCCTGTCCATGCAAAAAAAAAAAAGAAAAGAAAAAGAAAAAAGAGGAGGAAGGGAGAGGCACATCTTCAGCAGTTTCAGAACAGGAGAGGCAGTTAGGTGAGGGTAGGGGTTGAGAGAGCACCGGTTTGTATCAGGATATTGAGAGCAGCTTTATCTCTTGTATTAAATTTTACTATCAGAACACAAGGCTTGGAACAAAGAAGCACCGAAATGCTCAACTACCTCACATCTTAAAAGAGCCATAATCATTGGGTTCCCACTGGCTCTGCTCACTCTGTCATCACCCCACACTCTCCACCCTAAACCCACAGAAGCAGCAGAGATGGGAGAAAAGTGTCCAGAGCTCAGTGCCCTTCGCCACGGGCTGAGGGGTGCTCTTCCACTCCCACCCCCGGGTAGAGGGAGTTATCAGAGAACATGACTGATAATGGGAAACTTCAGCCAGAAAAAGAGACAGGCTGGCATCCTGTTCCTGGATTACACAGTTATATGGCTCACGTAATGGCCTGCCTACCCACCTCCTGTTTTAGATGAACAGTGGTAGAGATGGTAGAGAGGAAGGGGTGTGGTCAGTGACCAGCCTCTAGTGGACACTGCACAAGCTGGCTGAGCTCAACTGACCTTGCTTATACTCCCCCAAATGGGTCAGAACAAGGAGACTACGGAGCTAGGGTTGCCAGGGGCAGAGTGAGAAGGAGTTGGAAGAGGCTGAGTTGAAGCAGCTGTCCCACAGTAGGGAAGAGAGCAGCTTCTCCAGGTCATCCATGGAGGCATCCACCCGAGGATGGCCCTGGACACCTGCCATTCAGACGACATGTACATGTACTTCAACAGCAGCCAGATTATGGAGGGACACAGATCCCTTCCACCCCTGTCCTTCCCGCCCAGACATGAGCAGACACAGAGACCCAGAGAGAGGGGCAGGTGGAGAAGAGTGGGCCGCGGCCCCCCAATGAGCACCATGTGGTGGAACAACCCTGGAGTTGCCACTGGCCCAAGGTGAGTCTACACAATAAGAACCCTGTCTCTGGAAGGGAATGAGGTGTGGTGTGGGATGGAGGTGGAGAGATCTCCAGCCATCTCCTTATCCCTTCAGGGCAGAATCTTTGGGCCTCTCCATCATGTCCATCTCTGTGTGTCTTTCCCACGTAGCGGGAAAGTGAGCTGTTTGCTTTATCTCGACAGAGCTTCAAAATGTAGTCACTACTTCAGCATTGATTAAGCTCAGTGGGGTACAGAACCCAACTGGCAGGATGTCTGCTGAGGATATGTGCACATTCCTGAAATCTACACATTACAATCTCTGCAGATGTGTTAGGCAGTCCTGGTGTCCACTCTTCAGCTAAAACCTGCAACTGAAAAGAAAGACAGGGTATGTTTTGCTCAATTTAGAGTCTACTTGAAATTAATGGAGAATAAATGTTCCAAATGCAAACCTTTCAAGGGACAATTTCCATTAAGCCTGAGCTCAGCTTCATTTCTGATCCACTGTTGCAAGAAGTAACAGCTGTTAGGGGCACTATAACTGCAATTGAACCACTGAGGCCATAAACTTCAAAAACAAAACCTGATGGTCACCAGGAGAAAAGGGAAGTAAATGATACATTTCATGAAGTCTGGTCACACTTTGAGTGCCCCCTGAGTGCCCAGTGCCTACTAGGAGGTACTGTGTGGAGACACCACACCACCAGAAATAGGCCGCCTTACACTTCTTGAGTGAATAAGGAGTCTTTGAGGAACAAACCACGTAGCACGAAGCAGAACACACATTCGACATCTCTAACATACAGAAGAATGCACCCAATGCACCAAGAAACACCAGCTATGGTGGCCTTCAGTTGTTCAACCTTTTAGTTGTTCAGCTCCTAGGTCCCAGCAGCCCCGAGCCTGGGGATACAGCAGTAAAGCCCCTGAGCTCTTCTGTAAAAGTTTACAATGTAGCAGATGAGTCATAGAGAGAAAAAATACTGTCACAAAAATGGTTTACCCTTGGTGGTGATAGCTGCCATAACACTCAAGCAAATTCTGTACGAGTGTGGACTGGAGGCATCTAACACTGCCTGAGGAAGTGGGCTTTGAATGAAACTTGCTGTGTAAAGTGGGAGCGAGCATGGTAAACAGCCTTCCAGGAAGAGGGATAAGCAAGTGTCATGTCCCCCAAATGCATGGAAGCTGGGAAAGTTTGAGACCCTGGAAGAAGTTCATATGGTTGGAAAGCAAGGAGGAGAGCACTGCAAGGTGAAACTGGAGTGGAAGAAAATGCTAGATCATGCGGGGCTTCATGGGCCACACCAGGGATTTGGAATGCTGAGTTTTTTCAGAGGGATTTTCAGTAGGAGAATGACTCCTGGATTTCTGTTGTTAGAAGGTCATTCTTGTATATTGTGGTAGGGTCAGAGTGTGCAGGAACAAAAGCAGAATAGAGACTATTTTAATAGTTCAAGAAGGAAAAATATTGGGTTGGAATCGGTGGCAGAGTGGGTAATGACTCCCAGAATTTGGGTAGACTGGCTGCAGGGGTTACGGCATTGTCGATGAGTGGTCCATGGTACTGTTGGTGGATATGGAGTATTCTGGAGGAGAAATAGGCTTTCCTTTCAGTTTGCTTGCTTGTGACTTTGTGGGAGGCTGAGGGGAGGTGATGAATTTGGTTGGGGACATGCTCAATTTAAGATTCTGGAGAGACACGCTAGAGCAGATGTCAGGTAGGCAGGTGGATATATGAGCCTGGAGCTCAGAGAGACCTGAAATGGTGATGCGGATAGTGCAGCCAGCAGCAGCAGGTGGCCAGTGGCATAGGTTGGTACTGGGAACCAAGAGAATGCGCCATATCACCTTTGGGAGACAGACGGCATCAGTGAAATAAGAACAGGAATTATGACCAGATCCTGAGGAAATCCTGATAGGTAAAAATCAAGAAGAGCAGAGCCGTGTCAGCTGAGAAGGAAACCACAACACAAACAGTAAGAAGTGTTGGCTCTCCTGACTTGTTCCCTCTGAGGTTTCCTCCTAGACCAGCAGAATTAAACTTGACCCATTAGTCTCCTAATAAAACATGTTGTAATTCCTGCCTCTAACAGAATGGATCTTGCTTCTTATTAATATACACAACAGGAGAATGTAATGTCCCGGGGCTAGCATGAAGATAGTGGTTAGCTGGGTCCAAAGCTGATAAAAAAATGGAGTAACACAAAACCTAAAAACTTACATTGAATGTAGCAACATGGATGATATGGGTGGCCTTAAGTGGACAGTTTGGGTGGAGGGGTAGGGGTAGAAGCTAGGCTGGAGAGAGTAGAGGAGGGGATGGAAGAGAGAAAGTTAGGACAGCATGTATTGCTGATTCTTTCAAAACATTGAGCAGCCATGAAGCTTCCTGAGGGCACAAACCATTACTTTTTTCACTTCTACACTCCTATCAAAGGACGAAACATATAATAAGAGCTGTGTAATGTTGGTGGATGGATGGATGGATAGATGGTTGGATGGATGGATGGATAGACGGATTGAGTGATGGATGAATTTTTTAAGGGTTCAAAGCAGGGAGAGATCAAAACCAGGTGCTCAGGCCAGCATGGCATGAGATTGAACAGGAATGTGTTTCTCAAGGAAAAAGCCATGGAGATGGCCATAGTTTCCAAATGTGGTGACCATGAGAGCCAGGGGAGTAAAGGGCACCCCCTGCCGAAGAAACAGCAAGAGTACAGGCTCTCAGCGGTGCAGCACTGGAGACAGGCTGGAATCACAGACTGAGTCTAGATGGGAGCCCCGACTGCCACCCTGAAAGTTTTGCTACTTACTCAGGAGATACAGAGAGACTATTCAAGGTCTTCTTCAAGAGGGGTCATTTCAATGAGTATATGAAGCAAAAAAAAGAAAAGAAAAGAAAACCAAAGGCAAAACTAGAATCTATTTGCTATCAGATTCCACAAATAACACTTCACCTGTCTTCCGAGTAGCAAGATTAAAACAAGAATGTACAGAAACTTTATTCCAGGTTCCATAATCAAAACATAGTAATGTCTGAAGATATGGCCTGAATAAATCAGTGGTTTCCCAACGTTGCTTGGATTGCAAATTTCCGGAAGAAGATTTAGGCTTAAATTCAAGATTTAGGAAGATAATCTGGATACAAAACTTTGCAGAGGGCATTCAGATGCTAACGTTTGTCCCCTTGAAATAAAAATGCAAATACCCTCTTATCTATTGTTTGGATTGTAAACAGACTGACTTCTCCAGCCTTTCAACTGAAATAGTCAGATGCCCTGAGGACCTACCAGATGTCTGGGCTAACTGGAACCCATGTGGAACTTAGATTCATATGGGAACAGACAGTTGTCCATAAGCAGCATGAAAACACTAGGACTGTGGTATGGAATTTAGGGGATTTAGAAGTTCCAGGAACTTCACAGAGTCTTCTGAAGCTCTCCATTCTAAAAAGAGCTTCAACAGTCCAGGAAAGGAGATAAAATTGCTGCAGTCGTTATTTGCTTGCAAAGTTTTTCAAACAAAAACAAATCTTAGCATGGCAGAACTGATAAACTTTCAAAGAGACCTTTCTTTCGACCTGAGGTCTTTGAGGGTTAATAAGAGTTCACTCTCTTTAAGGAAAATTCAGATTTCAGGAACTGAAAGCTTTCTTTAATCAACTTCACTGGCCCATTCCAATTTCATGTTTTCTTTGAAAACCAACATAAGAAAAATAAGAAGATTTTGCTTTAAGTGTTCTTGAATTTCTCAAGAAGTGAAAAAGTCTTCTTTTTAGAAACACAAAACCAACCAGTTCAACACTAGTGTCAAAAACACCAAGGATTTCAAGCTGAGATTCTCAAATTTAACAGTGGTAAAGCCAAATGGAAAATACCAACCAGTTTGTTTGAGAGCCGTCTCCTGCTGGGGAAGGTAGGAAGCAGTAGTGAGAAGCAAAGAAGTAAACCATCAGCCTGATTGCGACATGAATGTGGCCATGTCTTTCCTGCACAGGCTTTATCTCAGAGATGGGGAACTAGCAAGAACCAGTGTTCCTTGGAGCTGATAAAGAAGCAGCTGGGCCAAGGGCATGGTGGGGGCTGGGTGGAAAGGGGAGATACTTCATCAACCAACGAGTCCTCACTCAGGGAGAGAAGTCTGTGTTATATTAGCCTTCAGAAACCTAAAGCTCTGACATTTCCCATTCTACAACTTGCTGAATGATAACAGAAAGAGCTAAGATTTAAAATCCTGTTGAAAATGTTAATATATCATCCTCCAAAATTCAGCAGCAAGATAGAAACAGTACATTTCTAGGGTGGAAGCAGTTGAAACGACAAAAAAGAGCAGGAATTGATGGTTAAGAAGAGTAGGTTTTGACAGATCAATAAACGAGAACAAGTCAGATGCCTGGGGAGGGCAGTGGCACGATTTCCTACGAGGCTGATAGCAGGTCTTTGGCCAGCTTCTTCCCTGAGCTTCTGCCCTGAGCTGCCCGAGAGCAAGAAGGAAACCTACAGATCCACAGAGAACCCACCACGAATAAACGCATAGAAAGTAAGCCCTAGGGACATATACTTAAAATGTGTCCTTTTGAAAAGAGAAAGCTGTCATGATTACTAACTTCAAGTACAAATAAGGCTTTTAGGGTAAGAGAATTAAGTAGTTAATATCACAGCAATCATCCCTGTGTTCTAATTCCATAGCATTTTGCTTTCATTAGGCACAAAGTGTAGGTATAGAAGCATTTGATGAAAATTCAATGGATGGTTGATGGATGGATCAATGGATCGATGGATGGATCGATGGGGTTGAGCAATCGATTGATTGATGGATGACCAACTTCAGCATCCACCATCCCATAGCTTGGAGGCTTTTCTAAGATCTCATGGCCAGAACACTTGTTACCAAACTCCTGATGAGTTGACTGAGCCAGTCAGCCACTTCAAAGCAGCTCTCTCGGCCGAAAACCACCTCGGGACTCAAAGCCAAGTGTGCATATTGACTCTGCTCCTTGGAGGCACTTAATCTACTCACAGGGACCACTGGAGCTCACATTTAACACGTTTACAAGACATCACTCAACTGGAAAGGCCCAGGGAGCACGCAACAGATTTTAAAGTCCACCTCATTTTTCCTCTCACCTACTTAGCTGAAAAGAGCACAGAATTTATAGAGGTAACAGTCTGATTCTGCAGAAAAGCTTAAGGGATTTTCCTGGCTCCCACAAATGAGCAACACCAAAGAACTGAGTTCAGCTCCCCAGAGGGCAGCTGAGCCAGAGGAGGCACCACGCCATTAGGGAAGCAGAAAGAGCCGTATTCTCAGAACCTGGTTATAAATGGATCCTCACAGGGGACCTGCCATGCTCATCTGGAATATTTTAAGGAGTGGGTTCATGCCTCCTGAGTTTTTGGTTTCTATATCACTGATTGAGCCGATGGCAGATATTCATGGAGAGCAAGTTTCTTTTCAAGAGCTCTTGTTAAGTGAGAAGTTCAGGGAGAAGTTCCTACCATATAAACATTGTCTCATCTGTATAAACTCTTCAAATAAGCAGAGAGCACAGGCCCAGGAAGGCAGGAGACTGCGGTGAGCCATGACTTCTGGCACCTGGGCTCAGCCCCTCTGAGGCAAGGCGGGTCCCCGGAAGCAAAGGTCAACCAGTGCCCCAGGACCTGCCCTCTGGCCCGAGGCACCAGCTGGGAGTCAGCAGAGCCTCATTCTCCAGGCGATGGTGACAAACACAGGAATCTTGCTCTCGTTTCTCTCTGGGATAAAACAGGTCTGAGCTCAGCCAGCAAAACGGCCCCCGAGGCCCCATATGCTGCAGGAACTGTGCAGAGCTGAGCAGTAACAGGTGGGGGCCCCCCGAGGGCGAGCAGGGTGCAGCCTAAGCTAGTGGGGGGGTCTGGGGGGACTTCCTTAGAAACACCCCAAATCCGTGCCTCAAACCTCTCTGCTGGTCCCCACAGAAAATCCAGATGAAACTTTGTTTTCTGAAACAGAATTTTAGAAGGAGGGAAGTGGCAGGCCTGACTGCAACCTCTCGTGGCCCTTGGGCCTTAGCCTCCCAATTTCTCAGCTGGCTCGTGTCAAGAGGAGAGACGTGTAGCACCAGCCTCCACGTCCTTTCCAGCTTTGAAAAATGCCCTGTGTCTGTGCTGCTCTCTAAAGTGCAAATATAATTCTTTTGCTGATGGGAAGTGCTGTTTCACATGGGACAGAAAAGGCCGTGGGATTCCGAGTCACTGTGGAAGCAGGTACACGGCTCTAGGGCCTCGTCTTCCCACAAAGCCCCGGCTTCCCCAGCAGGTGAGAGGGGTCAGCAGCCCCCGGGCCGTCCTCCATGCACACGAGCCCCCAGGTCCAGGGGCATCCACACAGCAGGGATTACATTCAAACGGAGTCTCATTTTTCATAAAGGATTTTAGGATCAGAACCTTCCGGAATTAGTTTCCAAAAGACATTAGTATGGAAACAAATTCTCTTTCTGCTGTAACTTTATCAACTTTGATTTTGCAGCAGGTGGCAATCAGCTTGTATTTATTTTTGGAGAACAGCTTGGACCGATGCTATTTCCTAAGTACTCTCTTCCCTCCAAGGAGACATGTTCAACATCGATGTGCTGATGACATGATTTACCTAGAAAACCCACCTCTCCTAATTAGTTTGATTGGAAATCCAACACAACCTGATGGGCCACTCATTAGGGAGTCCCCAAGCATCATGTTTGCAAGCATGCAAATCAAGCTTCTCCAGTGGCGAGGCGCGGTGGAAAACCACAGCGTGTCCCCTGAGGCAGACCCTTGTAGGCGGTCTCCCATCACCGCGCAGGATGAACAGGTAAAAGCTGTCGCCAGCATCCTGCACCCAACCTGCTCCCAGGGGCAGCATCCTGCACCCAACCTGCTCTCAGGGGCCAAGGTGCCTTCTCCAGCCCTCACCTGCCTGGGGGTGGGTGCCTGGGGCTGGTTTAGCCATTTCTAAATAAATTGGAATAATGTCCCAGGTTGTCCATTAAGTGTTCGTGGGATTTTCCTCTATCACACGTCTCCCAACTACAATTAAACCATGCGCTGTGTCCTCTTCTGATGAGTGTCTGTCCCCACTGAGTGAAGCTTCGTTTTGCAGGGAGCACATCTGTCTGGTTAATCTTGTTAACCCTGTGCGAGCACAGGTCCAACATGCGGGAGGGCTCCAGAAATATTTGGAATATCCGGTTTTGAAGAACATCACCGGCATCATGATAAAGAAGAGGCAACGGGAAGGAATCTCTGATTTATTCATCCTGGGAGAACCAGGTCACAAAGAAGCATCCCTCCAGTGTGTTTGGGATCCCACAGCTGACAGACCCCCCCCCCCCCCACCAGGCTCCACGGCACAATGCCCTCTTCGTCTGCCAGGATGGCCCCACTGCCGGGGCTGGCCTCGCTCCTTGCCACCTTCCAGGGATGGGATGCTGCTGGCGACGCAGCTCCACCATCGCACTCAGCTGCTCTGCTTCAAATGCCTCCAGGGTGCCAGCCGCGCTGGCTCTCTCTGAAGCTCTGCACAGCCTCCTGACTGCAAAGCAGAAGAGAGGTCACCAGGCTGTGCGAACATTCTAAGATTTACAACTTAGTCACCAGGAAACGAAAGAAGTCCTTCTGGTATCAAAATAGAAAAAGAAATACGGGCGCCAATGGCCTTGACCACACCAAGAGAGGAAAAGCCATTTCCCAGAGGTCAACACAAGAGAAAATCTGAAGTTTGGATGGGGAGCTGGAAGTGGCTGTTCTGTCTAGGAGGTATTTTACCCCAAAGTGACAGCATGGTCGTGGGACACTTTAAACAGGGCTTCAGCTGTGGGAAAGGAGGGTGCCTGGAAACATGCTCTGGTTGCCAATATTTTCCGTTTGCGTGGGGGTGCAGGAGGAGCGCGGAAGCAGGAATCTTACGCAGCACGCTGAGTGGAGGATGTATGCCGGGGATGGGCCCACAGGGTCGGGAGAGTCCACCTTCCTCCACCCCCACGGCTTCTCCCAGCCGCTCCCCTCTGCCCCCGCTGCTGTCCTCTCTGGTTTCTGCCCCCTCCGTTCACTCACACCACCTGCCCACCTGGAGGGGCCCCGCTGCTGTCCTCTCTGGTTTCTGCCCCCTCCATTCACTCACACCACCTGCCCACCTGGAGGGCCCCGCTGCTGTCCTCTCTGGTTTCTGCCCCCTCTGTTCACTCACACCACCTGCCCACCTGGAGGGGCCCCCTGCGCTGGCTCCTGGGTCTCTGCTGGGGACTCCAGAGCCGTCGGCCTTTGGGCCAACAAATGTTCTAGAGGCACACCTCCGCAGGCACAACAAATCGCAGTCTGGTCTGCTTGTCCAGAATCCCCCAAGGGCCGCCTTGGCCCACGCAGATGCTTCAGCATGAGATTCCAGCACGCTCCTAAAAAGGAAGAGAGGTTCTCGATGAGAACAACACTTAACACTCACAAGTAAGGAGCCGTGCTGGTAGCGCAGCAGCACCGAGAACTTAGTAACAGGAGGTTAATAACCATAAAATACTATGCTGCACTTTCCATGGGGCTGGGAAACAATTCCAGCTGAGCTCAGGGCACGGCCTGTCTCCACAAAGAGCTGGGGCATCGGCGCGTGGCGCTGGTGTATAGCAAGATGTGCACAGCCCACCTGTTTTGGGGCGTTTCAAAGCTTGCTCAGGCTACAACGCAAAGTGCGAAAGTAAAGTAGGGCAGTAAACAAACGGCCATCCTTCATCTCAAAGTCAGCACCAAAATGGAGCCTGGGTGCTCGCTTTGGCAGCACATTTACTACGACGGGAACAATACAGAGCAAGTTAGCATGGCCCCTGCACAAGGATGACATGCAAATTCGTAAAGCGGTCCATATGTTTAAAAAATGAATAAGGAAAAGAAAATGGAGCTTCGTTCCATTATTTCTGAGTGTTTTCAGGGCACCCCAGCGAAGGGTTCTGTGGCCAGCAGGATGCAGCTGATTTGCCTCTGGCTACCTGTGGAGGGGCCGGCCGGGGCTCTCACCGCTGTGTCCCAGCTGCGTGTGTGGGGCTGACGGCACACCCTTTCACCAGCGACTCATCCTTCCATACCCCAGCATCCGGCGCACACCCACACACACACGTACTTGCATGAGCGTGAACTAAAGCAACCGAGAGACAGCGGGTCTTCAGCGACCTGCTAGAGCGTCCATTTCCAAGCCAACGTGATACTTTGGACGAAGTCACCTGGGAAACCGTGGCCAGGGCTGGGATCACCTGTGGCTGTGGCCCTTCGGGGTGGCTTGAAGCCCCAGAAACAAAAACAGGGCTGGACTCCCAGGAGAGTGATGTCAGGATTGACAGTACCAGGGTGCAGCCGGCGGGGCTGGGAGGTGCTGTGAAGACCCTTCCGGAAGGACGTCTGCGGAATGGGGTGTCTCCTTCAAACTCAGCGTCCTCTCAGCTCTAAGGGTTTCATTATCTTTTATGAAAAGACGTCATGTTGTAGACTCGATTAGGAGGATGAGATTCTTTGCCTATTTGCTTTACACACACACGCACATGTAAGGGCAAACTGAGCTTTACCTCAAGGGGATTCTTGAAATGCTGGGGAAGAACGTCCACCCCTCTCACGGCAGTGCAGCCCGTGGTGTCCTGCCTGGCCCTCTGCGCTGTGCCGAGGCCGCCGCCCCTCCCAGCCGTGGCTGATTGGTGGGGTGCAGCCAGGCGGACACACACCTGCGTGGCCTGCGTGACCCGGGACACTCCCCAGGGGGCCCACTATGCGCCCAGGGCGAGCAGGCCACTCCGCTCCCACCTGGGGGGGGCCCACGTGGCCAGGAAGGACAGGCCCGGGGCCAGCGTCGCTGCGCAGAATTGGGCCCGCCAGCCGCGCAGGGGGGCCATGGAGCGGGATGCCCTCTCCCCCAGGAACACAGCCAAGGGCTCCTGCCAGCCGGGCGGCAACTCGAAGCAGCGGCCCACGTCAAGAGCAGCAGGGAGCACAGAGGACACTTGCTGAATTAGGAACACGTTATGTGGAGAAGCTGCAGCGCGTCCCGCTGTGGAGAGGAGCGCTGGGGTGGCTCACCAGCCCCACGGGGTCTGGGCCTGCAGCTTCTCCCAGTGAGGCGGACGCCCACCCAGGCTGGGGGTCGGGGCGGGGGGGGTGGCCAGGCACCCGGCAGTACTGGGCGGTGTGGGAACTCACAGCCTGGGGACAAGAGGTCTGAAGCCATGTGGGAGCATGGGGGGCGGGGGGTGGGGAGAAAGGAGGTGGGTTTGGGCACCCGAGGTCAGAACCGAGCAGCAGGTCCGGTCCAGGCCCTCAGGCTCACACAGGTGCCAGGGTCCAAGAAGGCCTGAATGCAGCTCGGGCCAGCAGGAGCTGGAAGCCCAAAGGAGAAAACAGGTCCCCATTATGGGATGAATTACACCCCCCCACAAAAAAGTACGGTGATGTTCTAAGCCCTGTGAGTGTGAACAGCTTTGTAGACAGGGTCTTAGGATGGGATTCGTCATGAGGAAGCCGCACCGGCGAGGGTGGACTAGGGGCCTCATGCAACATGACAGATGTCCCTCTAGGAAGGGGAATTTGGGCACAGACCTGAGGACAGACGGGGAAGAGACCACGAGACAACGGGGACAGAGCCCCAAGTCCAAGGACAGCAGGCAGCCCTCCAGGAAATGGGCAGAGGCAAGGAAGGATGCCCCTCTGCTCGTTCCAGGCCCCTGACCTCCAGGACTGCGACGCATTCCTGCTGCCCCCAGCTCAGCCCCCCGTGTAGCTGCAGCGGCCCCAGGGAGCCCTCGCCGTCCAGTTGCAGTGCTGGGCCCCTGCATGGCCAGCTCTGCGGAGGCCCGGGGTGTGGACCCAGAGGCTGTGTGGGCAGTTCCCTCAGGAGCCCGGCGGGCAGGGGCAGCGGCCGTCGACAAAAGGGCCTTCTCGGGGGGGGGGGGGGGGGCAGCAACCGAGGCACCAGAGGGGTCTCTAGGCTCCCTTAGTCTTTGGTCTAAAGGACAGCAGCCAAGCATTTGCCTGATTTCACCCCAAAGAAAATCCTTTGTAGAGAAGGGCAGGGTTTACCGCAGCCATTGGAAACGTTTACTTCATGGGGGCAAAACCACCGCGCGTGGGCTGGGTCCTGGGGGTCCGGCCTGGGGTCTCCACCCCCCAAACATCCCTGCTCAAGCCACGAGCAGTCTTGGATAGAGAACCCTGAAGTTAAAAGTCACATCAACCCCGTCCCCCGAGGGGGTGGAGCATGGCTTAAATGGGCTGCACATGTGACTTCTGCTGACGAACACAGCACAGCACGGAAAGGGGGAAACTAAAACAATGTGTATTGTGAGAGCCTGGGCTGCCTCAGAGCCAAAAGCAAACAAAACAAAACACAGCCTTCGGAGATTTTTTTCATACATGGGCAGACACCGGGAATCGAATCCAGGTCTCTGGTATGGCAGGAGAGAACTCTGCCTGCTGGGCCACCGTGGCCCACCCTCTTCTCTATCCCCACACAGCCAGTCAAGCTGCCATCTCGTTTCCTTTGACCAAACACCACATACAGCCCCCTACCCTAAACCCGCCCCTACAACTGACAAATCCTGGTCCCATCAATAGGAGTCGAGTGAGTTTCCTTTCTCTGACTATAAAAATCCTGTACCATCCCTCGAAACCAGAGCTACTTCCATTCTGGCTTCTTTTGCTGCAGCAATACTTTGGGGTCCCAAATAAAATGTCACCCTGCAGCTCTGTCCCTCAGAAAAGGGACGCTCTGCGGTGGAGGAAGCAGGCCTGGGTCCACTCACCCCCGCCGGCATCAGCCCTGCCCCAGGCCCAGAGTGTCGGTCCTTGACGGCAAGTCACAGAACGGTGCTTCCCGGCTGTTGTCTCCCCCGAAACACGCTACGGCCGAGGACATCACGAGCAAACGTCACACCTACGATGGAGGGTCATTCCATGAATCGCCGGACCACACGGCACACTTCAAAATGGCCAAGGTCGCCACAGCCAAGGAAAGACAGAGAGACCATCAGAGCCAAGAGGGGACAAGGGTCACGGACAGCTACATGGAATGTGGGGTCCTGCATGGGGTCCCTGGAGAGAAAAAAGGACATCAGGCAAAAACTGAGGAAATCGGAGGAAAGGTTAGACTTTACCAAATAACGATGCATCAATATCGGTGATGAGTCGTGGCAACTGTGCCGGGAATGTGAGGTGTTAACCAAAGGGGAAGCAGGATGTGGGAATACTGGAACCCTCTGTATCATGGCAGCGTTTCTGTAATTCTAAAGCTATTCTAAAAGTTAACATTTAATAAAAATAAAAATTAAAAGCACAACTGCACGCAGCTTGCGGTGGGTGAGGAAAGGAACATTTGATCTGGGGCTCAAATCCCACCTCCCCCACATGCAGTAGAGTCAGCCTGGGTGGCGGGTGGCGGGCAGCTGGCACTGGCTGGGGGCTGGAGCCTGGGCCCCGCCATCCCTCTGGGTCAGGAGACACAGTGGCTGCACCTGGGATGGGTCCCTGGGCCCACCATGGCCCGGACGGGAACGGGGTGGAGGTGGAGCCCCTCCCTGGAGCCAGCGGCCTGGCGGTGTCACACACCCTCCTCAGCATCCTCACACCAGCCGGGAACCAAGGAGGAGAGGGAAATGGTGCCAGCGCTGCACTGCCATACCCGGGAGGTCAGCAGGCAGCAATGCCCTCTGCTTTCACAGCTGCAAACACCTTCCTGAAAAAGGCCATTATACCTTGTGTCGGGGACTGAGTCACATGCCCCTCAAAAACACCCTCAAAAACAAGCTCAGGTCCCAGCCCTGGTCCTACGGGCGTGAGCCCGTTAGGAAACTGCACCCTGGAGGCTGCTATCAGTTAAGGTGTTCTAGACAGGGCGAAGCTCTTCTAAGAGAGGAGGCTGGACGTGGAAAGAGAAGCCACCGCGAGCAGCTAGCGCGGAAGTGAGAAGACGCCACGCGTGCTCTGCCATGGGCGTGGGAAGCCCCCAGCATCGCCGGCCAGCTGGCAGACACCGACCCAGAAGGCAGCAGCCTCAGCCTCGGACACAGCAGCCAGAGGCCCCTGGAGCTAAGCCTGCCCATTTTCTGGAGTTTGCTTCAGCAGGTGAGAAACCAAAATCCGGCCCTTTTTCCTTCTCCCCGCTGGCGATGGCCCTGCTGCCTGCAGGTGGGGGGGGGGGGGTCTCAGAGGACAGCACAGGTGAGGGTCATCGGGGCTGGGGGATGGGAACGGGGCCTGGCCAGGCAGGCTGCCACCTGGTCGCCACCTGCAGAGGGACAGCGCTCCCCCTCAGACCACTGACCCTCACCCCAGACCCCCAGGTGGACATCGTTTCCTGCAGATTCTCAGTCCAATGAGCGAGAGCGGCCCCGGCCCGGGGCTCCCGGAGAGGACATTGCGTGGAGAGGCCTTCGGAAACCAGGAGCCCCTGGAGCGCGGACACTGGGAACCAGTGGAGTTCGCTGGAGCCCAGGTGCAGCCGGGGGTGGGGCCCATAGGCAAACACAACTCCCAAATCTGTAAGTGGACATCAGGAGTTTTTATCACAGGTTCACAGTGGAGGAGAATGTAGATTCTGGCCTATTGTAAATATTAACATTTAAAAGTGACAACTGTTATAGCCCTTTAAACGCAACAAATGGAATCTAAATAGCAAGTCATTTCACACCCACCATCAACCATCTTAAAAATTCAAGAACAGGCTCGTCTTTAACAGGCAGAAGTTTTATATATTTCTTTTTCTGGCCTCTTAAACTTGTTTTTCTATTTCCCCTTCTCCCAGAGTGTTATCCCAATGGAATAAATGTTTATGCTTGAAATTGTGTTACTATTTATCATCCTATCACATTTCTCTACACACAATATTGATACAAAATATTTACTTTTTTATATCCAGTGATCATAAGACACTCTATTAAAATTATTTTCTTCTCGATTAAATTTTTCAACAATTATCACTAGTGCACAATAAAGTAAAACAGCATAAATACTCTATCTACACTTTAAAATATACCTATTAGGCATAAAAATAAAATTGCATTAGAAATCCATCATCTAATGAAACAGATGTGGTTCAGTTTTCCAAATGGCCTTTTTATCGTCTGAAGAACATCATACTTATTGCTAGATTGGGACCTGTTAAAGGGGTTTGGGGTTGTTATTTTACAGGTGTATGAACTGAGAAGACATGCTCACCTAACACGTGCAGATGAGAGCGGAGCTTTGTTGTAACACCAGCACTCGGCGTTTCAAACTTCTCTGGAGGTGCGCGCCGAGAGCCGCTCCGCAAGCCGTCGTCCTTTAAAAGGATTCCCATCATCTCTCAGCTTAATCTAGGCTTGCGCTTCGTTCCGTTTTTGTCCTGAGAACCAGGCACTGGAACCCGAAGGGCCCCAGGTGGGTTCGGCACCAGGAGATTCGTTTTCTCAGCAGGGTCACTGTTTTCTCAACCCTCCGATGGCTGGTGGCCACCGTCACGCCTGGGCCGGCCAAGCGGGCGGAGGAGCTGCAGGGTCTCAGGCAGCTCCTGCGAAAGCCTTTCCTTCCCCAGGCTCCCGGAGCCACCGCCTGGACCCCAGGGGCGCGGGGACCCTGGCGTACGAGCACCCTCAGAGGGAAACAGACTGTCTGAGGGCAGAGCTGCTGCTCTGCAGGAAGATGGCACCCCAATGACCGCCGGCGCTTCCCCACTGTGCCTTGTGTGTGGGGAACCCCATGTCACTGAGGCGGGCACCCAGGGGAAGGAAACCAAAGGCTGCTCCCCTCTGCACACAGCTCTCCCCGGAGAACCCCGGATGCCAGACCGGCTGGCTGTCGGGGAAGGTCGCTGCGGAGGCGGCAGAGGGCGGCGCTGTCCCTGCCCTGGGAAAATGTCCAGCGTTCCAGTAAAGCCGTTTGTGCAGGCTTTGTCCCCACAAAGCAAAGTCCAAGGCGGTCGCTGCGCACGCAAGGTGGGACACCCCGCCCTCCTCCCCTTCACCCCGCCTGGTGCCCACTCTGGAACCCCTGCCAGGGCGATGCCCACAGGTCACTGCCTTCTCAAAAGGCCCATCCATTCTCTCCAGTGTTCCCCGCTTCCCAGGCTCACAGCAGCCTGCGCTCCTCTTCCTCACTTCTCAGGAGATAGCACCAAGAGGACAGCGGCACACCCAGGTCCCTGTGAGGTGCTGCTGCCCAGGGCGGATGCCCATCCCTGCTGAACCAGACATTAGCTGGGAGCAGGGTCAGCCGGTCAGAGCCGGAGCAGAGGCTCCGGGAAATAAGGCATCAACCAAAAGGAAATACCTTCGCTTCTTTTTCCCGGAGTGCCCCAGGATTACTGAGATTTGGGTCTCAGTCCTGAAAACATGCCCCAACCCTCGAGGCAGAGTGGGGCCCCTAAGGTCCGGTAGCAAAGGCAGTGGGGTCCCCAACCACAAGCTATGCCAGGGCAGGGATGCCTGGGGCCCACCGCAGAGGGGGGCTGCGACCATGGGAGGGGCCCCCCACCTGTCCCAGGCCGTCCCAGCGGGCCCCTGCGCCAAGCTCCCTGGGCCTCAGCCCTGGCATTGCAGGTGGGTGTGGTGGTAAGTCCGTAAGATGTCGTAAGTACCAACCCATGTCAGGTAAGGGAGGTGCGGCCCTCAGCCCAGCGCTGGCAGGTGGGACATGCGCAGTAACCATGGCTGCGGGTGATGGATCTCGCTGAACCCATCTGGCACTCAGGGCGGCCAGGTGCAGCCCCAGGCGCCTCCTCCCAGGGTAGCTCAGGGGCCGGGGCGATGTTGGCATCCTTCTCACTTCCATCAGGAGCTGCTGTCCAGACGGCCTGGCTGTGAAGATGCCAAGAGTCCAGTGCAACTGGGCAGATGATCGCTGACCCCTGCTCTCCGGGTTTCAGCGATGACCCAGGCACCATCTCCGCCCCCAGAAGCGGCACCCACCCCCCACGCCTCTGCCAGCCCTGGAGGCAGAGCAGGTGGTGGCACCCAGGACCAGCACAGGGCTCCAGTGTGGCCCAGCCGAGTGCCTGCCAGGACACACTCGCCGGCCATCTGCTGCCCAGCCCGAGGCCTGCAGCCTGGAAGTCCAGCTCTGTGGAGTCAGCTGGGGGCAGTAGGGCTCTGGGGACGGGAGTCTCCAATCCTCTAGCTCTCAGCTCCCCTTTTACGTAGACTGGCAGCCAAATACTTACCCTACTATTACAGTTCCGTATCCGTAATTCTGCTCCTGAAATAAGATACAGCCATGGTCCTGGCTTCACATGATGGAGAGAGAGACATGCAAACTGGTTTGTTGAGAGCGTGCTCGGTGGAGGCAACACGCCCTGCCCAGACCAGCAGGGACGGCCTTCCCGGTGCGGGCACTGCAGGCTGGCTTGGCTTATTTAATGCAGCGGATGCTCACGCTTACTCACTGAATGACTCAGTCACTGCCAACAACAGAGCAGACCCTCAGGGACCCTGTGCATGAGCTTTCCAGCTGCATTCTGAAAGGTCTTCTCGTGCTAATAAGTAACAGCAGCCCTAATTTATTACATCCTTTCACCTTATTTTTGCAATTTGAAATAACTGAACACGGAATTGCATTTTCCACTTAGCCCAGCTGCAAATGCCATGACTGATATTTTAAAAGCTACTGCTTTGTGATATTGCCTGAAAGAACCAAAGGACAATTACTGGGGTGGCAGGGGGTGATAACAAGAGCTAAGAAGTAATTTTATGCACAATGGTCCCTTTGACGAGTAGGGAGGGGGCAATCATCAGGTGCCATCTCCTTTGTCTTGCTTCCAGGTCTCCTGGCACGTGTGCCACCCTCCACCTGTGCCAGCAACGTGACTCTGGACTGCTACCCATGCAGGCTGCTTTGTGACGCTCCCTTTGAGTTGAGCATTGTAATTAAAATTCATAGCAGATGTTGCAGGAAGCACGTCCTCTCTGCACAAAGGCAGAGCAGTGAAACCAAGAAGTATACCAAACCTGGCAAATTGTTGAAGAAAAGTTCAAATAATAACACAAACACACACACACAGGGCAGCAGTGCAGCTTCTTTCCATCAGTGAACGGAAGGAGTCATCTGGGGTGCTTGGCTCCTGCCCTCCCCTCCAGCCTCCCTCAAGCTGGCAGGACACACCTCCCAGCAGAAGTTGCCATACCGTCTGCCTCCTTTCTTCTGCAATGGGTTGTGTGCTTCCAGGTGCCTTCTCTTTTGCCAGCCATCAGTCTAAATCTGGAAGAAAGCCTGATGACCCGGCCTGTTCCTTCCTAGCTCCAGCCTTCCGAGTGGCAGGTCCCGGCCAGCCTGGCCCACGCCCTCCATACCTGGGCCCTGTGGAAGTGCTCACAGCACCCACAGCTCCGCCTCCCCACACGCTGGTCTTCCCGACCTCAAGACCCGGTGGAGCGTGGCCACAGCGATGCCTACATGTCCAGCCTCAACCCAGGCTCCCAGGAGGCCCTCCACTCCTGTGTCACCCGCCCTGGGTGAATCAGGCTGGGTGGCATTGAAGACCCTCACTGAGGATAGAAGGAGCCTGCCGGGTTCACTGAGTCACTGCATGGAGTCGAGCCCGCCCTCCATCACACATGGAGCTGGGACGTGTGGGAGAAATTAACTGTTACTGGGGAGGCTGGGAGATGTCGTGGTTCACCTGTCAGCACAGCTGGGCTGACGACTGGGCCTGGCCACGTGCTCCCAGTTGACTGCCCCAGGCTTTGTGAAATCTCAACGCAGGAACCACGGTGCTGAGCCCACAATGACCACCAAGGAAATGCAGTTGAAAGGCCCAGCATCATCTTCAAAGAAGGCTCTGGAACAAGCCCAGGATGAGTCCCAGTGGGCTTGTGGCCAACACACTGACTCTAGCAGCCTGCCTCGTCCTGCTGTCCAGAGCAGAAGCTGCAACCTTTGTCCTGGCCTTATCTTTCCTTTTCCTCCAGGCAAACTGAAGTTCAACCCCAGGCTAGCTACTTTCTTCTCAGAGCAAGGCAGAAGTGGACAGGGGCAGGCCCAGCACAGGGCTGTAATATTTGGGCAGAGTCTTTGATGAAAAGGGGTAACTAATTTCCCAGGGTCCCTCTCCCTCTGGAGACACTTGAAATTTGCTGAGGAAGCTTCACTGGATACTTGGCCTGAGAGAGGCAGAATCATAAAAAATGGACTGGCAGCCCAAAACTGGGCGTCACTTCTTTCCCTTGTCCCATCTCCTCAGGGACTGCCAGAGAACCCTGCCCATGTTTGCAACCACTAGGCTCTCACCTGGCAGAGGGCTGAGAAGTGTTCACAGGACCCCAAACTCAGGTGCAAATCTTCTTCGTGCTCCCTGGACACCAGCACATAAACTCTTCTCCGTGCTCCCTCCACATTGATGCACAGACTCTTCTCCGTGCTCCCTCCACATTGATGCACAGACTCTTCTCCATGCTCCCTCCACATTGATGCACAGACTCTTCTCCGTGCTCCCTCCACGTTGATGCACAGACTCTTCTCCGTGCTCCCTCCACATTGATGCACAGACTCTTCTCCGTGCTCCCTCCACATTGATGCACAGACTCCTCTCCGTGCTCCCTCCACATTGATGCATAGATTCCTCTCTGTGCTCCCCTGACCCCGATACACAAACTCCTCTCTGTGCTCCCGACACCAATGCCCAGATTCCTCCCCATGCTCCCTCCATGTTGATGCACAGACTCCTCTCCGTGCTCCCTCCATGTTGATGCACAGACTCCTCTCTGTGCTCTCTCCATGTTGATGCAGACTCTTTTCTGTGTGTATAAGTTAGGATTCTCTAGAGAAACAGAATCAACAGGGAACACTCGCAAATATAAAATTTATAAAGGTGTCTCACATGACTGTGGGGATGCAGAGTCCAACATCCACAGGGCAGGCTGTGAAGCTGACGACTCCAATGGAGGGTCTGGATGAACTCCACAGGAAAGGCTTACCAGCCAAAGCAGGAATAGAGCCTGTCTCCTCTGAGTCCTCCTTAAAAGGCTTCCTGTGATTAGATTAAGCATCACTCATTGCAGAAGCCACTCCCCTTGGCTGATTACAAATGGAATCAGCTGTGGATGCAGCAGACGTGATTATGATCTAATTCTATGAAATGTCCTCAGCACAACAGACAGGCCAGCACTTGCCCAATCAGACAAACAGGTACCACCACCTGGCCAAGTTCACACATGAACCTGACTATGACACTGCGCTCCCTCCATGTTGATGCAGACTCCTCCCCATGCTCCTCTGACCTCAGTGTGCAGACTCCTGTCTTTGCTTCCTTGACCCCGCTGCACAAAATCTCCAGACTGGCCTCAGTGTCAATGTGCAGACTTGGGCAGGTGAGTTGTTGGAACTGAGCTAGGGGGCAGAGCCTGTATTATCCTTCCCTGGCATCACTGCCCACCATGGCATGGGTACAAAACCCCTGGTACTGTTCCCATCCCCCACTCTCCCCTCCAGGCTCGTCAAAGGGGTGGCATTAGACGGCAGCCCTGATCCCACTGCCTGACCCAGCAGGAAGGGCCCCTTCCCAGAGCTTCCGGGAAAGCCACAGCTGAGCTGGCACCAGAGGGGAATTGGGAAGAGAGAGAAGCACTGACAAACTGAACTTCTGACTCTGTGTTCCTACTGCCTGGATTAACTACTAGGCAGTTCACAAGGGAAAGACAGGCTTCCTGCCATCTTGATCTGCCTAATCCCTAATCCTCCAAATAGCTACTGCTCTAGGCTAGGTAAAGAGGCCCCTAATTATCTGATAAGGGAAGCACATTAGAGGATAGTTACCAGGGAAGAATGAATCTTCAGTGTGCTCACAGGTCAACACAGGTCAATTCAATAGGCCCCAAGTGACACGCTACTCTTCCTGTCAGAAAGAACGTCCCCGGCAGTGAGAAATGGACGCCTGTGCTAAGCCAGAATTGAGGGGCAGGGGGGGAATGGCCCTTCCCACTGCCCCACCCTGCAGGACCCCATGCTCCGGCTGTCCTCCAGAACTCTGACAAGTGCCAGGAGGCAGAGGCCCAGCAGCCCACCTGCTCCCTACACCAGGAAGGGGCTGCGCTCTCCGACCCCAGCCTCTACTTCAACACTGTCACTTTGATCTCGCCCAGGAGTAAGGAGCTGGAACTCCAGAGCGGGTAACCCAGGTGACAATCCGGTCTCTCCCACTTGCCAGCTGAGATCCTGACGCAAATCGCTGAGCTATCCGTGCACCACTTCTCTCGTCTATCAAGTCGAGATGGCAGGTGGTACCTGCTCACAGGGCTGTTGCGCACGCAGCAGAGGGAACCGCAGAGGGGCTCCGAATAGCCCCGTGCAGCAGGCGGGCTGGGGCATCCCGTCTCCCCTTAAGAGCCCAGTGCCCTTGGGATGGGGCTTAGCCTCCTTCCAGAACGGCCCCTTCCACCCTCATTCTCTCCCCGCCACCTGCTTCCCCTCCTGGCACCTGAGGGCTGCGTGCACCTGGGCCCGTACCAGGCCTGCAGCTCAGGATGGGGTTGGCACCCCTCCCCTGCCCACCCGGACGCAGACACTACCACGGCCCAGGCTGCATGCAGAACGGGGACACCATGGCTCCCGGGGCAGCCCCTTCACACCCCCTGCCCCTGCTTCCTCCTGCTCTCACTCCCCAAGCCCTTGAGGCTTGGCAGGGATACCTGCGAATGGCTTCAGGGGCTGCGGTCAATGCACATGGAGGGGGCAGGGCGCAGGTGGGGGCTGCCACGCGGCTGGCACCAGTCAGCAAGCCCCTGGCCAGCCTGGCACAATCTGTGGGGCAGAACTCCCACCTCCGAGCCCGCAGCTCTGTCTGAAGACCACGAATCCCTGCAGCGTGGCCAGCCTGGGCCACCGTGGCCGCCAGCTCCCGACTGCTGACAGTCCCCTAACTTTCGCCACAGGACTTAGAAAGGGCACGTCTGAGCTCACATGCAGCAGTTACAATTTGCAGACAGCCCGTCCAGCAAAGGCTCCCTGCCACTCGTGCCCCCCACCCCTGCGGACCCTTCCCCGCCCACTGACTGGCCATAACCTCAGCTAGCTTCTGTGTCCTCGCCCCTGAAACGATGACAAGAAAAGTGAAACAGACAGCAACGGGGTGGCCTCTCACCGCGGCACACTAAGGCAGGGTTTGAGATTTTCAGTCTTGGTTTGCTTGAAAAGACCCAAGTCCTGTAACCAGCGCACAGACCTCCTCTCTTCCTTGTGCTCCAAGACCCTTCAATGCGTGATCTTAAAGCGCTGCTGAGACAGGGTCAGCCCCAGGTCCCCAGGTCCCCAGGACCAGCCCACCTGGGCTCACCCACGGAGTCCCACAGGGGGCCAGGGGACGTTCAGGACGCAGTCGGGACCTGCCGAGAGCACCGCGCTCAGACTCTCAGTGGCTTTTCTGTCCAACTGACCCTCCTCCAGCTTGGTAAGGAAGGTGACTTTTCTCAAGCAAGCAGCACCGGGCGCCGGCTGAGGCTCACACAGCCCCCTGGCTTCCTTAGCGCCGGCCCCACCACGAGCAGGTGTGTCTGTGAATGGACACAGAATCACTGTGCATAGTTGAAATCTCAAAGCATTAAGAACTTCAAGTTTTAGGGATTTGGGCTTATAATAGAAACAAATAAAAGCTTGCCACACTGGCAAATAAAAGCTGACAGTTCAGAAATTAGATTTGCATACCAAATATTTCATATTATGAATTAATTGACAGCAAATTCTGCTCTCAGTCAGCACACAAATCTGGAAGGAAATGGGGAATTACCAGGCAAAATTCTAAACCCAATGGCCCCGAGTTTGGAGTTGAACCTCCTCGGCTCAGCCGGCCAGGTGGACCAGGAGAGAGGAAGTGCGTCTGGACACACAGAGAGGTAGAAGCTGCGGTGCTGTCACCGTGGCTGCAGCCCCACCACGGAGAGGATGGTGGCCAGCCCTCTGTGCCCCAGCACGTAAGCATGTCCAGTCCCTGGCCGCACAACTGCAGACCCACTCCGATCAACCACGGCTCGTGCGGGCCACTCCAGTGCAGCGTCCCGGGGGAGAGCTCAGTGCAGCAGGCTGGTGTCGTCCCGAAACCACTCAGGCCCTGGTGGCCACAAGGGGACACATCTTCCACAAGCCGCCTTCCCTCTCCCGCTGTCCCCAGCTGCTCCTGGCCTGAGCCGTCCTGCCCACCATGGAGCAGTGGCCTCTGTCCACACCCTTGCAGCTCCCGGGAGCAGTGGTGACACCCAGGCACTGGGGGATGTGGGTCCCATGACTGATGGGTGACCCCGCCCACACCCATAGCCCCTCTCCAGAGCAGACATGATGCAGCCAGGATGAAGTCACTGCCGGTTGCTTGCACAATCCCAGGGGGCCCTGATCATGGTGCATTTAGGAAGGGTGATTCCTGGAAGGGCCACCTGGAGGCCAGGCAGGGGCTGGGGAGGGGTCACGTGGAGGAGAGAGCCGAGGACCTTAACGCAGCCCTATCACGGGAGGATGGCCATTTCTAGGGAAGGGAATCCTCTGAGATTGGCACCTGGAAGCCAATCGGGTTTTATTTTCATACAAATCTGAGTTCCTGATAGAGTGGGGAAGGGGCGTTCCCCGAGGGCACCTTCATTCAGATGGAGTAGGACAGGAATCTGAGCTGCCAGCAGCAGCCACTCTACACCTGCCTTCTCCATTTCTGTGTGCTGGCATGAAGAGGACACTCATGGGCGTGCTGGCACTACCCCTGGGCCAGCCCAAGAGACAAGGAGGAAGGTGGCTACCGTGCCACCCCGTGCCAGGGGCGCCTCCCCATGCCGGGGGTGCCTCCACGGCGAGGGCCTCTCCCCATTGGTCAGTTAGGAGCTGCCCCTGCCCCAGGGGCTGCAAGGATGCCCTGCTTCTACGCAGACCGAAGTGTCCAGGGGGACAGAAACGATGCAATTGCTCTTATAAGGTAATGTCGTACTGCATGACCACCACGAGCCAGCAAGGTCTAGAGCTCCAGACTGAGCAGTGAGGAAAGGAGAGAATCCCACCTTCACGAGGGTCTTGCTTCGTGACACGAGGCAGACAACAGAGACATAACTGCGCAGGGCGGGAAGGGCTGCGGGCCCAGGGCAGCCCAGGGAGGGGCGAGGGAAGGAGCGTGATGCACACCTGAGCAAAACAGCAGTGGGTACTGAGGGTCTGCACGGGGGAAGCTGCAGCCTGGTGGAGCTCCAGCTATTCAGGAGGCAGAGCTACAAAATGCACGGTGATTTAATTCTCTGTCTTTAAGCCTCAACTCCAAACAGCTATAAACAAAGAAATTAGAAATTCCCAGCATCGGGCGTAATATCCTGTTCCAGCAGGGTTTTCAGAGCTGTATGAGAGTCAGGAGAGAACGAGCTGACACAGCGGGCAAGGGCCTCCAAGCCAAGGGACGTGGCACCGGTGTGGGCAGAGCCACCTGCTGCCTTAACCCCCCTGGGGCACAGCCGCCTTTCTCAGTCCGGACACAGGAAAACCAACCCCAGACCCACCTCTGTGTTTGTTACGTGTGTGCGCAGATTTACATTCACATGAGCATTTTCCCAGTTGCATTTAATTCCCACCCCGTGGGCTTGTCTCTCTCCTCCGCTTTGCCACTGGGACGTGGGAGCTCCTCCCCTGGTGCTGCTGTGAACGCCAGCTCCGGGCCAGCCCGCGGCACGGAGCAGAGGTGCAGAATTTAATTTGGAGGGGAGCCACTCAAGGGAAAATTCAGTTGGGAATATCAGGCAAGTCAAGATGAGTGGGGATGGCCATGGATGGAGAGACGGAGGGTTAGACAAGCTGGGGGAATACCCACCGGGCAGGGGTTGTGGCCAGGCACAGGCACAGACCTCAGGGAACCTTCCGTCTCCCAGGGCAAAGCGAACACAGCTCGCAGGGCACAGGGGATGGAGCGGCAGCCACAGAGGAGAAAAACCTCCAGTGAGGCACACCTTCTGGGCTCCTCCCATCGCGTCTCACGATCCCTTACATTCTCACCGCCATGTCTTTCACAGACCAAAATTTTATATTCATAATATTAATCACCTGGTAATTCAATGCAGAGGTAATTAAGATGAAGTTGATTATCACACATTAAAGATATTGGGCCAACACCAAAACAGACTGGGTAATTTCTCTCCATCTAATTACCTCAGGATGCAGCCTGGGATTTCGTTCCCATTAACACTGAAGCGTTGAAGTCCACCAAGTAAAGCCGAGGCATGATTTAAGCACTTTGTGGAAACAGTGCATGAAACCAGAACTGGCTAGCTTGGCTAAGTGGGCTCAGAATTAAAAACTCACTTTGATTTTCATTTTCTGAAAAGTTGTCAACTGCCTTTAATGAAAACATATCCTTTGACGTTGCTTTAAAAGAAATGAAATTTTTAAACAATGAAAATGTTTGAGCCAGAATCTAATTGTGAGCTCCCAGCAGGAATGAAAAGCTGCGACCCCCAAATCCTCCAGAGAAGGGTGAAGGCTAGAGAAGGTCCCACCCATCCCTTGAGAACTCTCTCAGAAGGTGTTTCTACCAGGAAGCCCTCCTGCCCCTCCCTAAGCACACCCTTTTCCCCGGAACCCTGCCCTTCGGAGAAACTCATCTGCCTGGTGAGAGAGCAATGCTTTGGGAGACAAAGTGCCAGGGCGTTGTATCTGGTTGCTACAGGTTTGCCTGTCAGCCCCCTCTGCTGTGAGCTGCGGGAAGGCAGGTGCCCCGGCGCACGTAGCTTGTATTTCCCACCTGCCCAGACCTGAACCGGGTCAGAAACAAGAGGCATCGACCAAGAGAAAGAAGACTTCCTGGAAGCGCAGTGGTGGAAGAGATGCTGGCCCCGCGGGAAGAGCCCGGGCTGGAGGCCGCGGCCGGGGCTGGCACTGCCCGTGCAGGGACGGAAGCCCGTGCAGGGACTGGGGCGAGACTGACCAACGCAGAGGCCCGGCAGAGGACGGAGCCCGGGACGAGGCGCTGAGTCCACCCTCCAGGTGACCCCTGGCCACACCGTGGGGGTAGGGAGACCACACACCCGTCCGCCACCTCCTCTGGCCGGGGAAATCCACCACGTGGTTTTCATGACCGAGAAAAAATGCCAAAGGTAATGTTAAAGCATTCGATGACTTTCAGAACATGAGAATTAAGCCCTAAGTCCTGTCCTTGCAGCACTTCTGTCTGCCGAAGCAGCCTTGTATCACAGAGTAGACGGAGTTTGGGGCCGAGCGGGGAGGTATTGTCACCATGACTGGAGCGTTGTCTCGGGTTTTAGGTTTCGGACGAGCCCTCCAGGGCAGGACGGGCGCGAGGCGGCTCCCTGCAGGCTCTGGGATCGCCCCTTCAGGTACAGCCAGCCCTGGACACCAATGGGTCTGAGCAATGTCCACCCACAGGCTTTAATTACCTTGAATTGACATAACACACACTAAATTTATTTTTAAAAAATAAAGAATAAAGCCAAAACTGACAATGTTATACCCTGGGGACAGAAGTAACAGGTGGTGGCGGGGGGGTTATGAACATCCACTGACTTTCATGCTCCTCTTTAAACTAAATTCCATGCTAGTTTCCACTATAAGCAGATACTACTTTTGTGATCATAAAAAGATGCAATTTTTAAAATTCATTCATGTAAGCCCAGGAATAGTGATTTCTCAGATTTAATTTGTAACTGTGTTGACCCTAATTTACCAGTAGAACTACACGAGCCTTTTGTACCACGGAATTAGGTGCACAGGGGCCCGTTCTGCCATTTCGCATCTTTTCAGATGCACTCAGGGCTGCCGGTCTTACCCCCTTGTCCTGGCTGCCTCCTTTGCGTGGGGGAGCACTGGGAGTCCGAACGCACAGGCAAAAGGCTGCAAAGGAACAGCCCTGTCCAACTGGAGCTCCCAAAATCTGCAAGTGTGAACGCTCCCATTTCTGCCCCAGCCCGTGGCTGGCCGTTGTCTCGCCTGACGCATCCTCGCCAGCCCCGAGCTTTTCCACCAGGCGCCTTGCTTGTGTGCAGGGTCAGCTCAGGGCTGCGGGGGCAGCATCCCGCCCTCAGGCCTTCCCAAGGAGCGCCCCCCTGTCCCTTTGCACACTGTCTCGGTGCATTTATTTCACATTACTGGTTACATCTGTGGTTATTTCTCTTGCAGATTTTGCTCAGAAATGTGATTTCCCACCAGAAAATACACCACACTTCACGCCCATCCATGTCACAGCTATTCTCCAGCTTACTAAGGGGAAAACAGGGCTCCCTGTCACTTAGCTCTCTTTTGATCTAATGACATTCTGACCTTAAGTAAATTGTTGTTGCAAATTTGATCATGTAATTGGAGCATCTGTCTTATTCGCTATTTGGCAAATGTGCTCTTTTAGGCCAGTCCAAATGAAATTTGGGAAATTTGGCTAATCACAATTTAACAGATGTTTTGTCCAGTTCTGTGCCATCTTCATTTCAACGGGCACAAATCCCTTCCCCTTGCTACCACTGCTTGCAGAAGCTCTAAATGGAGTCTCTCAACTTCAGCACAGAAACATAAAGGTGAGAAAATAATAATTTTATTACATCTGGCCCTAATTCTGTGATGCTTTAATTGATTTAAATGAAATCCCATGTGACCTTGATAACAGCAAGTATTTAAAGTGGGCCTTGCAGAACAACTCGCATAGTATGTGTTTTTAGACAATCTTATCTCCTTAACCTCACAGCGCACACATCTTAAATATTCTATAGTAGAAGTGCAATATTTTTGCTTGTGCTCCGATTGGCAAGGCCATGCATGCACAGAAAGAAACCAGAATTTGTTTCCACCTACAAAGGCGGCTAAAGGAAATAAGCCCTTCTGTAAGCCTAACCAGGGACAGCGCAGGGCTCATCCAAGGAGTAATGACTGTGGACCGCTGCCGTGAAGACTTGAGGTAAAAACTTAACATTCCAGTTATCCTTTCTCTGGGGAAACTGGCACTCTTTCCGCTTTGGAATATAATTACAGAGGTTCTAGTATTTGCGTCTCACCCAACTGCTTGCTTTTGACCTCAGGTGATTGGCTTCTCAAAATAAAGTGCACATTTCATTTTACTTTGAACAAAAATGCTACATTTTTTAAAGGACAGAAATGAGAGAGATTAAAGGGATAGAAATAACACTATTACCTCGAGAAATAAATGGAAGAGAAACATTTTGCCTAAGAAATTGGGTTCTTTTAGCTACAAGGAGTGCCCCCGACCCCATTGTCTGTTTCTCTTATAATACAACGGTACCTCTTTTCATGCATAAATTGAAAATGTAGCCACCATTTTGCTCTAGGAAAAGCATTTGCTCATTTGTTTCCCTGTTTTCATCTGGGGCAAGTGCTGCTTACCCAATCCTGGTCCCCTGGTTGGCTTCACCGACACAGGAGCTCCAGCTCTGGAGCTAACATGCCTCCATCTACGTAACAGCCCCAGCTCTGGAAGCTTGGGTTGAACCATTTCCCCAAAGAGACAGGCTCAGTCCTAACCCATGGTGCCTGGGACCATAACCTCTGCTGGAAATAGGAATCGCCGATGTCCCACTGGAGTAGAGCAGGGCCTCAACCTTTATAAGAAGAAACGAGACACACACTGAGACAGACCAGGGGGAAGGCCATGTGATGGTGGGGCAGGGATGGCAGTGCTGCACCTGCAAGCCAAGGACTGCTGGAAAACCACCAGAGGCAAGGCAATACTCCACACAACAGGTGCGGGGGGGGCATAACCCTACCGACACCTTGATTTCAGACTTCTAGACTCCTGACTGTGAGAGAATAAATCTCGTTGTTTTAAACCACCCTGTTTGTAGTAATTCATTATGGCAGCCCTAGCCAGCTAAATACACCAAGCATTTTTCAAAAAGAGAGCATAAGTAGGCACATTAAGAAGTGGCACCTTCTGTGCCAAAACGTCAGAAAGCAAGAGGTCTTAGCTACCACCCCTCCCCTGCAATGAGACCCACTAGCACACAAAGGCATGCCCATGGGAGAAACACGTGGCTTTTAGGATTCTCGTCTCGATGTGTGTCCCTCTACATTCCCTCTCCTCCAAGAACCAGCATGAGGTCTCCACAGCTGAACAAAGTCTCCCCGGAAGGAGAGGTGCCCTCCAGAGCATTCTCTCGGGGAAAATGGGCAGCGAAACCTGTGTAAGAGACCTTGAAGCAAACCTTCCAAGAACCACTGCCTTTCGCCTCTGCACTGAAGGAGTTTTGCGACCCTGCCAGCTGGGTGAAGGATAAGCAATGTCCCTCACTCCAGGTCCAGGGCGCCCCAATGATGGCCTGGGGCAGGGCTTCTCAAAACCTGAAAGGTGAGTTTCAGATAAAGCTCCTACCTCTAATGGGTTGCTGTAGATAAAATAGGAATTGGGAAGAGAAGAACCAGGATCTGACTCTCTAGTTTAGAAGTGACGGGCCCTGGCAGGCTTACTAGGACCTCTAAGGACCCACAGATTCAGGTTTAAACCCCACTGATATAAGAAGGTGGTTAGCCTCCGTGGAGCTCTGGGCCTGCTGTGCCTATGCATAAATTGAGTTTAACAAATCTAAATAAAGTCCATCCTCCTTATTCAAGGATTCCATATTTGCAAATTTGTCTAGTTGCTAAAATTTATTTGTAACCCCCAAATCAATACTCATAGCACTTTCATGGTTTATTTTTCATGGTTTATTTGTGGATACGCTCAGAGCAGCAAAAAATTTGAGTCACCTGATGTCATGCTCCAGCTGAGGAAGAGTGACGCAACACTGCCTTATGGTTTCAGCTCCCAGACTGCAAACAAGTATCCTTTTTATAGTATAGTTAATGCCCTGCCTTCCTCACCTTGTGCTTTGTGTTGGTGATTGCACTGTTTAAAATGCCCCCAAGTGTAGTGCTGAAGTGCGGTCTAGTGATCCTAAATGTGCCTTGTGGAGAAATACGTGGGTGAGAGAAGTTTCATCAGGCAAGAGTTACAGTGGGCCAGAAATTCACTGCTAATTTATCAGCAATATGTATTAAACAAGGTGTCTTTAATCAGAAACACACATAAAACAAAGTTACGTATTGATCAGTTCATGAAAATGTGGCCAGAGGCTCACAGGAAAACAACATTGTATTTCCCCTGGAGCAGTGGTTCAGTATTTGCTAACTCAGTGTTTGCATGACTTTTAAAAACATAATTACCACACATAAAAAGAATAAACTGAACCAGCAACCTCTGGTCCTCACAGTTTCAAATCTGAGCCTCAGTGAATCTTTTTTTCTTCAAGAAGAGCAAACAAGCCAGAAAACAATTTAACTGGCTTATGATGAAATTCTGAAGCCTGAAAAAAAAATAATAATAATATGCTTGGGATTTGGATAAAAAGTCTTCTGAAATATGTTTACTGCAATAAAAGGTGGAATATTTCATAAAGCCTCAGATTCAGATTTCCAATAAGATTCAAGAGGCTATCACAATACAGAGATGAGTAGGTATAGATAAGATGCCGCAAGGAAAACAAAACAGCAAATTAAAACACACACACTGGAGGCGGCTAAGAGCACACTCAACAGAGCAAAACAAAATCAGCAGGAGTGAGGAAGAAATTTACAAAGCGCTTCCCAAACTGGGGTAAGAAAGGGAAAGAAAAAAAAAAAAAGAATATAACAGATAAAAACTGATCACAGACTCCAAACTGGCAAAATCGGTTTTTCCAAAGAGAGAACAGAACTAGCGGAAGAGAAACACAGGTCAGCTGCCATTTCTCCCCAGAAGACGTGAGTGCCAGCCAGAGGCGGTGGCCGCACACGCCAGACCTGCTGAAGCTGCTCTCAGAATCATTCTGCTTTCAGAGGTGAGACGAAAAGAACAAGATTCCCCAACATGCAAGAACACAAGAAAATAGGCTGCCTGTGGTTTGTGACCAGAAATCTTATTCTGACGTGTGGATTGTCAAGAGATAAATCAAAATTAAGACTGCAAAAATGTAGAAATCTTGTCTTAAAGAACAAGCAGTTAAAGTAAAAATGACTCAAAGGTGTTTATAATTATTCTATGAAAGTATACGCAAAAAAGACTTTGTTAAAAGAAGAATCTTATAAAGTATTAGAACTCCATGGTGAACTAATGAAAACTGGAAAAGTGGCATGTGTATTCCCCTTGAATACAACTCCAGACTTTATGAAGCAGAATGAATACCAGGGGATTGGCAGAGGTAATTACTTCATCTGCATCTTCATGACTCGATTCACCAATCCCAAGCCCTGATGGTCAGCCAGGTAAAGGACAGAATGGAGGAGCCAAAGATGAGCTTGAGGAGACAACAGCCTGATGGTGCCATCCAATGAGGGGGTAGAGGAGAGATAGCACCACCGCCAGGTGTGTTTGAGAGAGTCGCAACCAAAGCGCCGTGGAACTCCAGATTTCAAGGGCGGTCAGGAGGAGCTCTCAGACGAAGGCACCATCTGGAACATTCCCATTAATGGAGGTAGACGCAGTCATGAGTGACCACACTGAAACCACGTCCTGATGGGCAGGTCTGGGCTGTCACAGCACTCTCTCAGGCAGCCGTGTTGTCGGCAGGCTCACGAGGACAAGAAGCAGGGCTTCTTACAAATGGACAAGAAGCAGGTCTCACTGCTCCAGACACACTGAAGGATTGACGGAGATGTTACATAGTCACGTGCAGGAGAAACAAGGCTTGGCGTGGTAACAAGCTGGCTTCTGTAGCATCTGAGGATGACCTACCTTCCGCACAGACCAACAGCAGTTTCACACCTCATCTATTGTGCTGAGCATGTCCAGGAAAGAGCAGACAGGTGAGGTCCCTGGAGGCACAGGCATAGCTGAGGACACCTAGACCTTGGACTACATGGATTTATTTAATGAACTTTCACCTCAGTTGCAAACTCAGCAAAGGGAAAGGTGAGTATACTGATTCAGAGTGAAGAATCTGGACACGTCTACAGAAAACACTGGATTTTGGTATTAGAATGCAAAAAAAAATAGTGAAGAATCATCACAGTTGGACACTGAGATTTTAGCCTCCCTTTCTTCTCATAGATTGACAGGTAACTATTCCACATTCAGCACAGGAGGCAACTGTCAGGGTTGCAGTTATCTTCTCCTACCCTCTCATGGTCAGGTTCATGTGTCAATTTGGCCAAGTGATGGTACCTGTTTGTCTGGTTGGGCAAGTGCTGGCCTGTCTGTTGCTATGAGGACATTTCATAGAATGAAATCATGATCACGTCGCCTACATCCACAGCTGGTTCCATCTGTAATCAGCCAAGGGGAGTGTCTTCTGCAATGAGTGATGCTTAATTTAATCACTGGAAGCCTTTTAAGGAGGATTCAGAAGAGACAGGTTCTCTTCCTGCTTCGGCCAGCTAGCCTCTCCCGTGGAGTTTGTCCAGACCCTCCATCGGAATTGTCAGCTTCACAGTCTGTCCTGCAGATTTTGGACTCTGTGTTCCCATGGTTCCGTGAGACACTTTTATAAATTTTATATTTGCGAGTGTTTCCTCTTGATTCTATTTCTCTAGAGAGCCCTAACTAATATACACCCCATGGCTTGCCTTCTACCCTTTTAACAGTCTTCTTTGATTAGAAAACGTCCTTCATTTTAACAATCTAATTTTTAAATCTTTTCCGTGATGGACAGAATTTTGACTCTATTTTGTCTTTCATATGCATATCAACAATTTGTCTGGTATTTGTTTTATGTGATGAGATAGTTCCAAAGTCTTTGTCCAGATGGATATCCACTTGACCTGGTACCGCTTATTACAAAAACCCTCTCTTCCCATCTGCATTACGGTGCCATTGTGGAATTAAATCAAGCCTCCATACATGCAAGGGTCTGCTTCTAGACTCTGTTTTATTCCTTTAGTCTAGTTGACACCATTGTAAATGGAAAATACTTAAAATTTTACTGGTAGTATATAGAAATGTAGTTGACATTGAATTAAATGTCTTTGCTAAATCAATATGTTAAGTATCATAAATTCTCCATAGATCTTCTGGGATTGTTTTGTGTGCACAAATATGTTATCACCAAATAACCAGATTTTATATCTTCCTTTCCAATTATTTCAAATTTTATTTCTTTTCCTTTCCTTACTGCACTGGCTATGAACTCTACTACAATGTTAAATAGAAGTGGTGACAAAGAGCATTCTCATTTGTTTCCAATTAGAGGGGACATTTTAAAAATATTTTTCCATTCAATATGATGTTTTGTGTGTTTTTTGTTAAATTCCTCTATCAAGTTAAGCTATTTCCCTTTATTTCCTTATTTGCTAAGATTTCAATTAAATGTTATTTTCTGTCAATTAAGATAACATGAGTTTTCTCTATTATCTTAATAATATGTTGAATTCCATTGATTGATCTTCATATATTTAATCAATCTTACATTCCAAAATAAACACAAATTGGACATGCTCTCTTACCTTTTTTTATACATTAATGGTTTCAATTTGCTAATATTTTACTTGGAATTTTAAAATCTATATTTGTGAGCAAGAGTAGACTTGTTTTCCTCTTTTTGTACTTTCCCTGTCATATTTAGGTTTTTCCTATTCTTTTATCATATGAAACAAACTGGAAGTGTTTCTGCCTTTTCTGTTCTCTGGAAGATTTCTTATAGTTTGATAAGATCTACTGGGAAAACAGTACTGAACTACTGAATTGGGGGGGGGGGTGGCGGTGGCGGTGGCGGTGGTGGCGGCGGCGGCGGAGGCGGTGGTGGCGGTGGTGGAGATGGTGGTGGTATGTGAATATGCATAAAATATAGTTATGAGTTTGACACTTAACTTTGATAAGCATAGTCAGATATTCCACTTTTCTTGGCTTAGTATTATAAGTTGTGCTCCCAGGAATTTGACAGTCATCTAAATGTTCAAATTTATTTCCCTGAAATTGTACATAGTGAGAAAACTTTTATAATCTTTGTAATGGCTGCAATATATATAGTAATGTCCCCTTTGGCAGATCAGGATATTTTCTTGATTCTTATCACCAGGAGTTCATCAATTTTATTAGTCTTTTTTAAAAATCAGCTTTTGGCTTTGATAAATCACTCTATGGAATGTTTATTTTCTATTTAATTAAGATATAATCATGGTACAATTATTTCCTACCTTCTATTTTCTTTGGGTTTAATTTGCTTCTTGAGGTGAATTCTTTGATCATTATTAGCTTTTTTCTCAGATATACATTTAAGGCTCTAAGTTTCCTTGTAAGTACTGCTTTAGTTGCAACAAAAAAATGCAGCACTGCAATCTTTTAATTCAAATATATTCTTATTTTCATTGTAACTATTTCTTTGACCCATGCTTTATTTAAGAAGGTATTAATTAATTTCAAAACATATGAACATCTCCCAGTTTTTTGTTGTTATTAACTTCCAGCCTAATTCCACATGAGCTTCATACATGAGCTGTATGAAGCAGTTACTTTGAAATGTGATAAAACTTGCCATTTGGCTGAAAGATGGCCAATTTTAGTAATTTTTGTGTGCTTGAAAAATAATGTATATTCTCCAGTAGTATCCAATGTTTCATATGTATCTGGTGGCTTTCATATTGCAATTTTCAAATTTTCTAGATGTTTCTAGATTTTTTGTCCACCTGTTATATTAGTTACTGAGAGAGTTGTGTTAAAAATCTCCCAATATGATTATGGATTTTCTATACTTCCTTTAAGTTCTGTCAATTTTGATTTTGCATGTTTTGAAACTACTATTTAATCCTTATGAATTTAGAGTTATTATATTTCCTCATTATCTGAACCTTTATAATAAATTGATTTGTATTTCTGTAACTGTTTTATGTCTTAAAGTGTATTGGGTCTAATATTAACAGAGCTACACTCTTTTAATTAGAAAGTCATTGTTGTGTATTTTCTATCCCTTTAATTTCAAAATTTTCTTACATTAAAGGTATGTTTTATGTGCAACATACAATTGATTTTCTTTCTTTATCCAGCAGGATAATCTTTGAATGTAATGCAGTACTCAGAATCCAACTTATGGTATTCTTGTTATATTTGAAATTAACCTACCATATCATCTCATTACACCCTTTTCATTTGTCTCACTCCCTCTGTGTTCCTTCATCTCTCTTTCTTGTTCTCTTTTTGATTCACTGAATATTTTTTGTTTAAAACTTTTTTCTCTATCAAGTTGGTAATTACAGAATCTATTCTAGCATGTGTCCTAGAGACTAATATCATGCATTCCTTACATATCAAAGCCTAACATAAATTAGAAAATTAGTAATTTTGTCACTCTCTGGAAAAGTCTTTCCAACAGTTCAGCTCCATTAACACCTCAACTTATACAGTATTTAATATATTTTTTGTTAGAGAAATTGTAAGTTTACAGAAAAGTCCCACATAAAATAACATTCCATATGTCACCCTATTAGTAACACCTTGCACTGTTGTGGTACATGTGTTACAATTGATGAAAACAAATGTTTAATTTTACTAGTAATGACAGTCCACGATTCATCTTAGGGCTCACTGTGTTGTACAGTTCCATGACTTTTTCTTTCTTAATTTTTCTCTAGTTTTGAAATAAATAAAAATTAAGCAAGGTAAAAATGTCCATTTTTAAGGTTAATGTTCAAATTCAGCAAAATATTTCACATATAAAATTTTAACTACATTCATATATAATTCAGTGCTGTTAATTATGTTCCAATGTTGTGCTACCATCACCATCATTCATTTTCAAAACTTAAGTATTTTAAACCATTATCTATGTTAAAATTCACAAGATATTAGTGATGCAGGGTTAGAATTAGGGCCATGGCTAGCTGATGAGCAAAGGGCAAATTCCAGAGAGCAGTCAGACTGCAAGGAAAAAGGTATCTCTGAGAAAAATGGCACCTTAGGGACTTGTCTAGAATCAGGCTTCAGCAAAGGAAGAAGAGGAAAAAGCAATAAAACAGTGAGTAAAAAATTACTAAAGGAACAGAAAAACTATAAAATCAAACCCATCTCGCAGTATTCCACACCTCTTGCCTCTTACCTCTTGTCAGAGTGTCTGCGTGTCCTTCTCATGTACATCCTAAACGTTCTACCTGCCTGCTTAATCTGTGCTGGGTCCTGGAATTCTTTCTCACGGCATGGCCATGAACCTAGAAACTCAGATCTGGCAACATATTTTGGTGAGCCAGCCAGGAGACACTTCTCTCTGACCTGATCATCTGAACTGGTAAGTCATGACTGTTGACTACAGGCTTGGCCATATGCTTTTACTTTCCTTCTGGCTTGGATTCTGTGTCTCTAAGAATCTGTAGACTCTGATCTCCAGGACATAATCCTCAGTCTACTCTGAGTTTTCATGTTCCCTTCTCGGAGATGGCAGGACCCTTTCTTCATGCTGTACAAGTCCAAGGACTCAGAGCGGCAGGTGTTACTGCCCATGAAACCTGACTGGGGGCTTCTCTTCACGTTCTGCAGGAGTCTGATGGGAGTCATATCAGTCCCCCCGTGTCTCTCTCTCTCTCTCAGCTCGCTGAGACTCTCCCATAGTCTCTCATCCCCTCCCTTCTGGGAACCCAGACCCTTCCTCCTGCTGAATCTGTTCCTTTCAATAGAGGTCCTCTCCCCTGCCTCCACAAAAGCATCCTTCCTGTACCAAACAAGTTGTTGTCTTTTGACATTTACCTCTGGTCTATGCCCATGGTAACTGGATACTTTCCAATGGGAGTGTCTCCCCTCCAGACCTTGATCGTTCAGGCTCTACTGAGACCCACTGGGGTCAAATAGTAAGCGTCCCTTCTCTAGAGCATGTTTGCTTTTTCGCCTTCAGGAAACTAAAATACAAAGGTATTTCCAGGAAAACATCCAGGGACATCCAGCAACTTTACTCCCCATGTTCCCAAGGCATGGGGCCAGCGGAGAGGAAAGTCTCCTTGAGAGGACTGTCCTATAATTCCTCCAGACAAGGCCTGAGAAATCCTCCAGAAGCACAGGTCTAGGCATCTCCCAGGAAAGGTGTCCCAGGGTGCCCAGTAACTGTACTCCTTGTGTTCCCAAGAGATTGGGCTGGTGGGGAGGGAAAGCCCAGCTATGATGTGTGTTAGGGTCCCCATTGGCCTCAGTGGTGCTAAGAAGGCTCCTCTGCTTCTTTTCCAAAGAAAAAAAGGGGAAATGCCTTTTTAGTAAAAGCTAGAAAATGGGAAAGAACAGCCCTCCAATCAACAGGACTCTCAATTACAATATCATCCTACAGTCACATTTGTTCTGTGAAAGACAGGGGAAATGGCCAAAGATTCCTTATGCCCAGATATTTATGGCTCTTTATCAAGACAAGGGCCCGAGGGGACTTGTTGTTTGTGTTATACCCATGTCTCAATTTCCATTAAAGAAAAAAAAATCTTCCTGATGATCCCCTTTTAAAACTTGTTTGCTAAAAGGCATGAGAAAATATACCACCAATTAATTACAAAACTAAAAGAAATAACTAAGAGAGAGAGAGAGAAACTGAGCCCTATTCTAAGGGAGGTTGGTAAAAGCCCTAAAGAAGTATACTAACATAATCTTGGACTTCCAGGAAGATCAGATTTTGCTGGGCACTGATTTTATCAACCACTCTGCCCCTGACATTTGGAGAAAGCTGCATAAGCTCTCCATGGGGCTACAAACTCCTACAAATGATCTACTTGGAGCTGGCTTTTCTGTCTTTAACAATGAGACAAAGCCAAGGAGGAGGGGCAGAAGGCAAAGAAAAGTAATCAAAAGACCAGAGAACAGGCTGAGCTTATTGCAGTCACTGTAAAAAGGGCCCTTTACCCTAGAGGTCACCTGAATCATAGCTCCAGGCCTCAAGGGCCTTTCTTCAACGGGGGCCAGAGGTCCACTGGTGGAAAGAGTGCCAGAGCCTCAAGACAACCCTCAACCTCAGGACCCACTAGGGCTTTGCCCAAAGTGCCACCAACATGGGCATTTGTCCAAGAAGTGCATCAACTCCTAAAGGGGGACGGGGGTGTGGGACAGATTTGTGCTCATGGCAAATAAAAAAGACTGAGGGTACCCCAGGCCACAAATGTCTCTGCAAACTAATCTGACCATCAACTTAGAGGAGCCTCAAGTGACACTCAACATGGCAGGTAAGATTATTAACTTATTAATTAACACTGGAGTACTTATTCCGTCCTGATCTGCACTCCAGACCCACCTCCACTTGGACTTGCCTAGTCATGAGACTTGATGGCAAAGTCAAAACTAAGCCCTTCACCACCCTTCTCCTTTATGAGCTTAAAACATTCTAGCATCCCATTAGTTCCTCATTGACCCTGAATGCCCCACCCCTTTTTGAGGGAGGGGTCTCCTTCACTCCCTAGGGGCCACCCCAGGGACTAGTAGACATGGCTAGTGTTTCTCCCACATTTGCCACAGGGCCCCTACTAGACTGAGGTCTCTTGACATCTGTATTAGTTAGGGTTCTCTAGAGAAACAGAATCAACAGGAAATATTCATCAATATAAAATTTATAGAAGTGTCTCATGTAACCGTGGAATGCAGAGTTCAAAATCTGTAGGGCAGGCTGTGAAGCTGAGGATTCCAATGGAGGGTCTGGACAAGCTCCACAGGAGAGGCTCGCTGGCTGAAGCAGGAAGAGAGAGTGTCTCTTCTGAATCCTCCTTAAAAGGCTTCCGGTGATTAGATTAAGCATCATTCATTGCAAAAGACACTCCCCTTGGCTGTATACAAACGGAACCAGCTATGAGTCATCTTATCCACTTGATTATTAAAACCTTCCTCTGCTGAAGTCACCCTCTGGTGTGCATTCACATGGGACACACATATCTTCATGTTTTTAGTCCACTCAGAAAGGTCTATCCACATACCTCATCCCCAGATGTCTGTATTACCAATTTTCCAATTATGGTCCTTCCAAACACCTGACCATCCAATCAAACCTTTAGCAACAGCCCATGAGTCAGTATACAAATGCACCTCTGACCAGTCCTTCTTCCAAGCAAAATGAACAACCAGGTGCACTGTTTGAAGTTCTGCCCATTGGGAGATTTCCCCTCACCACTATCCTTCAAGGACACCCCAGAAAGGGGATGTAATGCTGTAGCTGTCCACTTTTGGGTGGTACCCACATATAGTGCTGAACCATCTGTAAACCAAACCCGAGTTTTCTCTTCCTCAGTCAATTCACTGTAAGGAAATCCCCAAGAGGCCGTAGCTCTGGTCTGGGAAACAGAAGGTAATGTGGCAGGAATGGTGACCATGGGCATTTGGACTACTTCCTCATGTAACTTACTTGTGCCTTCAGGATCTGCTCTGGACCTACCTTGTTCATACCATTTTCATTTTACAATAGAGTGCTGCTGCGCATGCCCAACTTTGTGGCTTGGTGGGTCAGACAACACCCAGCTCATGATGGCAACTCAGGTCTCATGGTAACTCGGTGGCCCATGGTTAAGCATTCAGTCTCTACTAAGGCCCAATAGCAGGCCAAAAGCTATTTCCCAAAAGGAGAGTAGTTATCTGTAGATGGTAAGGCTTTGCTCCAAAATCCTAAGGGTCTGCAATGTGATTCGCCTATAGGGGCCTGCCCAAGTTTCCAGACAGCGTCTCTATTTGCCACTGACACTTCGAGCACCATTGGATCTGCTGGATCATACGGAACAAGTAGCAGAGCAGATTGTCCAGCAGCATGGACCTATTGCAAAGCCTTCTCTTGTTCAGGTCCCCACTCAAAATTATCATCTTAATGGGCCAGAGTAGCACACCCAAATGAGGAATACGTTGTTGCCAAAATCCAAAGAGACCAGCTAAGTGTTGTGCCTCTTTTTTGATCATAGGAGGGGCCAGATGCAGCAACTTATCCTTCATCTTAGAAGAGATATCTCAACGTGTCCCACACCACTGGACACCTAGAAATTTCACTGAGGTGAAAGGTCCCTGTATTTTTGCTGGATTTATCTTCCATCCTCTGACATGCAAATGCCTTACCAGTAAGTCTACAGTAGTTGTTATTTCTTGCTCACTAGGTCCAATCAACATGATATCATCAATATAATGGACCAGTGAGACGTAAGAAATGATCAAGGTCCCTGCAGACAAGATTATGACATAAGGCTGGAGAGTTGATATACCCCTGAGGTAGGACGGTGAAAGTATATTGCTGACCTTGCCAGCTGAAAGCAAACTGTTTCTGGTGGTCCTTACAAACAGCTATTGAGAAAAAAAGCATTTGCCAGATCAATAGCTGCATACCAGGTACCAGGGGATGTACTGATTTCCTCAAGCAATGAAACCACATCTGGAACAGCAGCTGCAATTGGAGTTACCACCTGGTTGAGCTTACAATAATCCACTGTCATTCTCCAAGACCCATTTGTTTTCTGCACAGGCCAAACAGGAGAGTTGAATGGGGATGTGGTGGGAACCACCACCCCTGTATCCTTCAAGTCCTTAAGAGTGGCATTAATCTCTGCAATCCTTCCGGGAGTCCGGTATTACTTCTGATTTACTATTTTGCTAGGTAGGGGCAGTTCTAGTGGCTTCCACTTGGCCCTTCCCACCATAATAGCCCTCACTGCATGAGTTAGAGAGCCAATGTTGGGATTCTTCCAGTTGCTCAGTATGTCTATACCAATTATACATTCTGGAATGGGGAACATAACTACAGAATGGGTCCTGGGTCCCACTGAACCCACTGTGAGAGGGACCTGAGCTAAAACTCCATTGATCACCTGGCCTCCATAAGCCACTACTCTGGTGGTCCAGAGTGACGTTTTGGGTCCCCTGGAATTAATGTCACTTCTGAACCAGTATTTAATAATCCCCGAAATATCTGATCACTTCCTTTTTCCCAATGCACAGTCACCCTGGTAAAAGGCCATCAGTCTCCTTGGAGAAGGCTTGCAGGGAGATTAACAGTATAAATTTGTGGCAGTGTAACAGGCTTCTCCCCCATAGGGACCTGGCCTCCCCTTCATTTAAGGGATTCTGTGTCTGTAAACTGTCTCAAGTCTGGAAATTGATTAAGGGGCTGTGACTTTGTGTTTTCATAATTCAGGTTAGACTTCTATTCACTTGACCTAGAACTCTTTTGTTTATACAGCTCGAACAAGAATTTAGTAGACTGCCCATCTACTGCATTTCTAGGTCCCCCATGATTTACTAGCCAATGTCACAAATCTCTGTGAGTCAGGTTATTTTGACTCCTGCTTTGAGTTTGTTGTTTATTATAATAGCCACGTCCATCCTGTCTTTGACAATTAGGAGCTGCCACCTGGCTTCTGCCAACTTGGGATCCCGACATCCCCATTGTGTTTAAGGATTCCAGCTCAGTGACAGCAGTTCCCACAGTAATATCTGACATAGAGAAGTGCAACCACAGAGCTCTTCAGGGATGATGGTGCTAGTCTCACAAATTTATTTCTCACTGTTCTGGTAAAAGGTGCATCCTCCAGACATTCCTGGGGTGTAAGAGCAGGCTTTGCATGATAAATCCACTCTAACATTCCAATCTCTCTAAGCCTCTGGATCCCCTCATCTACATTATACCAGGGCAGTTCTGGCATTTCAACCTCAGGCAATGTTGGCCACCTTTTGATCCATGTTTCAACCAACCACCCAAACAAGCTGTTAACACCTTTTCTAACCACTCGAGCTATAACACTGAATGCAGAATCTCTGCTTAGTGGGCCCATATCAATAAATTCAGCCTGATCCAGCCTTATATTCCTCCCACCATTATCCCACACTCTTAAAATCCATTGCCACACATATTCCCCTGATTTCTGTCTATATAAATTGGAAAACTCACACAATTCTTTTGGAATATAATGTACCTCCTCATGTGTGATACTTTGTACCTCACCTTTAGGGGCCTGTTGGGACTTTAGTGTAGTTATAGGTCTGGAAGAAATGAGGGGTGGTGGGGGCGGGTCATGAAAAGAATTAGAAATATCTTCCAGGCCATTTGTTTCAGGGCCTTGTTTGCAGGTTCATCTGGTGAGACAGGATTAATCACTCTAGGGCTAATCCCTTCAGGAGGAGGTTGGGTGACCAACTCCTCAAGGCAGGCTGGAGGTGGGGCGGCTACGTCCTCAGGACAGACTATTACAGGGTTATCTAGAGAAGGCTCAGCATGGTCTAGGGTTTCAACCTCACTCCCAACATCATTATCAATCCATATGTCATCATCCCATTTTTCAGGGTCCCACTCCTTTCCAATCAATGCCCTCACTTTAACGGCAGACACCATGCAAGGTTGAGATTTCAGTTTATGTTGTAAAGTTGCTACTCTAACAAGATTTTGAGTCTGATTTTCAGAGATCTCAAGTCTATGGCTACAGGAAGTAAGATTTTCCTTCAGGACACTCATAGAAACTTCTACGTCTGTCAGATGGCACTTAAGCATCTCGCTTGAAGCCTTAAGCCCACCCCTTTCACTCATTAATGTATCCAGTGTATCTAACAACAACCAGCCAACATCTCTATACCTCTTATTTCCACAAAACTCGGTAAAGGTGTCAAAAACATTATCCTCCAGAGCCTGGCTTTGTACAAGCGAAGGATTAGGAGAATTGAATGGTGACATTTTGACTATATCTTTTGCCAACTCACTCCATGGATTGGCAGTGTCATTCTGATTATGGGAATCAGAGTCCTTAGTGCCTCTGAGTCTAGTCAGAGTAGAAAACCATTCATACAAACCCATTTTTAAGATTCTGCTTCTTAAGAACCACTCCTGGTACCAAGTTGTATTAGTTAGGGTTCTCCAGAGAAATAGAATCAACAGGAAATATTCGTAAATATAAAATTTATAAAAGTGTCTCATGTGACCGTGGGAATGTAGAGTCCAAAATCTGCAGGGCAGGCTGTGAAGCTGATGATTCCGATGGAGGGTCTGGACGAACTCCACAGGAGAGGCTCGCCGGCTGAAGCAGGAAGACAACCTGTCTTTTCTGAATCTCCTTAAAAGGCTTCCAGTGATTAGATGAAGCATCATTCATTGAAGGGAAGCAGTCATCCTGAGGTGCGCCCATTGGGTAAGCCCATCTACATTTAGGTTCTCAGTCCCAGACCTTAAAGACACATTTTTGCATCCCTCTTCACCCTGACTCTCAATACCTAGTTGCTTGTGAATGTCAGGGCTCTAACAATACGATCCCCGCCTGGCTCACTCAAGCAATGCTGCCCCAAGGGTTTCAAAATAGTCCCCAGAACTTTAGGAATGCCTTAGCAGAAGACCTTACTGATCTCTAGCTGCCTCAGAGCACAGTCTCGCAGTATGTTAATTTTATGAACATATTCCTACTATGAAAATAAATTTTGTTTGTTGTAGTAATTGTGGACTATAAGCCCAGAATGGATACAGAAAGTTGCAGAAGTTTGAGAAAGTGAATTTTGTAGTCATTACTGACCACAAGCCCTGAATAAATACTAAAAAATGCAAAAGGTTTGAAAAAGTGAATTTTGTTTGTAGTCATTATTAAGTACATACCCTAAATAGATATGGAAAGTTATATAAAGTTTGTAAAAGTAAATTTTGCTTATTGTAACCATGCTAACTAAAATTTGATAAGCTAGTCTAAGGGAGTATAGTATAGTATTTCCTAAGATAACTTAGCTAGTTTTAAAATGTAAAACAAGACCTGAATAAACATGTCTTCTCTCTGTTAATGTGGGTTGTTAGACTGCTCTCAATAAAACATTATGAAAAGTTTTCTTAACCATCTGAGTACTCTGTCTAGAAGAGAAAAATTTTATATTATATCAAACTAATATCCTTGTCAATGTCTATGTTGAACGTTATCATTCTTCATTCAGAAGACATCTCTTCTCACTCCTAAAACTGGTACAAAGGATTTGTACTTTCTCCAAGGTGACGTGCTAAAATAGTGTAGCACATTACATTAAAAGTGCTTAAGAAATATTGCAATAATTAAAATGATTTTCTATCCTTCTGTTAAGCTAAACTTGCATAAGTAAAATGTCATTCAAAATCATATGAAATTCCTAAAGACCTGACAATGTTCTCACTGTCCACGTTATATCCTGATTCCAGTCTGTCTGACGTTAGAAATATGATGTTGTTAGTCATAGCTGTAGTTATTCTTGGAGAAAGTTTCAGATCATGAAAATAACCAAATTTACTTCTCAGTTACACTACTTTTCTCTAATGCTTTTCTAAATGTGCATGTGGTCAGCTGTAAGTCAGAACTTCATCTTCAACTAAAAGAAATTTTAAAAGAGAAACAAGACAAGCATTTACCTGCTAATTAACATAACCCTAGTAAATGTACAAAAGTGAAACAAGACAAAACTTCTACTATAGTTTGTAGTTAATGACCCCAATATAAGACAACTGTCAAATGTTTTTTTTTCTAAAAATACCTTCATTTTAAAATGCTTATAAGAAAACTAGGGCTTAAATTATAAGCACTTAACAGCAATCACATTTATGCTTAAGCTTTAACTGTTATTTCTAAATTTTGAGATGCTCTGCTCTTTTTATAACCTTGAACTTTATGTAGGTGACACCTGAAACTCAGAGTTAACATTCCCTAGCTCTGAAAGTCAGCATTATTCCAAACAGCAAGGAATAATAATACTATTATTATTATTATATTATTATTATAATAATAAAGGCAGAGAAACAAATCAGACTTTCCCATTAGAGATGTGAACAAAACTTATTTAGTTAAGACTAAAATAATATAGGGTAAAAGATAATATTGTCTGTATTTTAAGACTTTAACTTATGCATGAGATGAAAGGAAGACATTTTATTTTGTCCAAAATTTAAATTGTCTATAGCACACTATCCAATTTAGTGAACTGTCTGATCAGTTTATTTAAGCAACCTAATTCAACATTACCTGACACAGAACCTAGAGTAAAGAATAAAATCTTAATATTATGTACAAGCTAGTGTACATATGCCTAATGCCTTCCAGAGTATTTTAAACAAACAAACAAATAAATAAAGTCTCTTAAAGGATTAGACAAAAACATGAAACTATTAAGATCTCTACCTGGGAATTCTTACTATTCTCTTAAGCAATAAGGGCTCCCAATTTAATAAGCCAAGCCCTTGATCTCAGAGCTTGCCCTTATGAACTTATTTTCATAATAGCAAAGCTAAACCTACTTAGGAGTAATGCCTGGGAGTCACCTCCAGAGAGCCTCTGGGTTCAGAGGTAGTGTAAGGTAGTGTCTCTTCAAATAAACTCACGATCTTTCCCCTGTGTGAGACGTAACTTCCAAGAGATTAAGCCACCCTAGCAACATGAGACATGGCTCCCAAAATGAGCCTGGCCCTTGCATCTTAAGATCAGTTAACCAAAAAATGGAAATAAAGTTTCAGTAGCAAAAAAATTTTCAAATAAAGGCAAGAAGTTACTCTTATGCAAACTTCAGCCAAATATCATGAACTGTTACAGTCTGCCAAGCCCCAACCAACATTGTTCCTGAAAGCTCTAAAGAATACACTCAGCTCCGTCTTGTCCTGCTTCTGTTCAGACACTGTATACTAACATTTCTCACCCAATTTGTGCCCTTCAGAATGGTAGCCTTTCGCAGAATACTTCTCCTCACCAGAAGCTACACTCCCTTGTCCCACGTTCAACCAGGCACCCTCTAAACCATCGCCAGACTTTTATGCTCCCATGAGCAGGACCTGCCACCCAGTGACAGCTTGAAGCAGCTACAGCAGATGGACCACCAACCCAAATTCCCTTAAGATTAAGGGGAGGGGTGCAAGGGCAGTTCAATGGTAGAACTGTTGCCTGCCATGCGGGAGGTGCCTGGGTTCAATTCCCTATCCATACACTACCCCCCCCAAAACAAAACAAAGAGACAAACAAAAATTCAACAAATGGTGCTGCAATAATGGGATACTCACATGGGAAAATAATGAAATGTGACCCCACTGTACAGCATACCAAAAAAAAAAAAAAAAAAAGATTAAGAGGAGCTAGAATTCTCTAAGGGCAGAGTTGAGGCACGGTTAGAATTAGGGTGGTCACTGGCTGGTGAGCGAAGCACAAATCCTGGAGAGTGGTCAGGCTGCAGGGGGCAAGGAGAAAGATCAGCTCTGAAGAAAACAGCATCTGGTACCTGGGAATTATCTAAGATCAAGCTTCAGCAAAGGAGGAAGAGGGGGTAGCAATAAAATAACCAGTAAAAAATTTGAAAAGGAACAGAAAAACTATGAAAAGGAATCCTTGTGTCTTATGAAGGCACCTGCATGTCCTTCTCACATGCATACTAAATAAACTGTCTACCTACCTGCTTAAGCTGTGCTATATGCCCTTGAATTCTTCCTCGTGGCACAGCCGAGAACCTAGAAACTCAAATCTGGCAATGTTAATATTGTCAGCAGTCTTTTAAATAAATCTACACAGTTACCACTCTCTTTGTTCTTAATTCCTTCCTGTGTCCTGAGTTTCCATCTGGGATCACTTTTCTTCTGCCTGAATAAACTCATTTATATTTCTTTTTCTGTTATCCATGCTGATACTGCTATTTGTCTCAAAATCTTTATTTGCTTTAATTTTTGAATGATGCGGTTGCACATACAGAATTTGGGGTATTAATAAGCATAGGTTACCTTAATTCAATCAGAGACTGAGACAATTGAAGCCAGTTTTGTGTGGCTCCTCTATTGGGGGTTAACTTCTTTCTTGAGCTGTAAATCACTGAGGTCCCAAACCAAAGCCTGGGTTTTGCTGATGTATTTGAAACTAACATACAGTCTTATCTTTTGCTTTCTATCTTCCCTAAGTCCCTACCTTACTTCCTTACCTCAGTTGTCGTACCCTTAGGCTCCATCCATTACTTATCATGAACACTGCCCACCATAAACACCAGTGGGCAAATGTCCATTCATGTCCCCACACTCAGTTCCTCCAGGCATGTACCTAGCAACCGGACTGGAGGACCCTATGGCAACCCCACCCCAGCCTCCTGTGGGACCTCCACACTGCCCTCCAAGGGGCTGCCCCTCGCAGCTTCCCTGCCGACAGTGAATAGGCACATCTTTCTCCACATTTCCTCCAGCACTTGTTTCTCTCTGTTCATTTTTAAAGAGGAATACCATGAACCAGCGCACCTCTCCTGGTGTTAAAGGAAGTGCCTTGGAGAGAGAAAGTTACTATCAACCCTCTCTCTTCCTGTATTCTAAAGGACTTTGGGTACCTTCAGCTACTTAACTTCCTACAAAATATCTCAGAAAAATTAAATTGCCCCTTGTCAAGTGAGTTTGGGCTTTTGACAAAGAGCTATACAGTAATTCAGTGCTAAATAGCAGTTCAGAGCTCGAGAAATAACTTTAAAGTATGTATTGAATTTTTTGTAAGGGCTGCTTACTCTTTACTCGTATTTTAAAATTATTTCTCCCTGAAGCATGAACAGAAATTTTACAAAATGCAAATGCCAGGACACCTGAACCCAATAAATTCTTTTCTATTATCCTAACACTCTCCAATTTCTTTCCTAAGCCTACCCATCACTACAGTCAAAAATTAAATAAAGTAAGAATCATCACACACTTGATGGAAGCTTGGCAGGAAGCTTATGGTAAGTCTAATGTATTATACATTGAAAAAAAAAAAAAGTACTCCAAAAAGCAGCATAACCATCAAGCTGCTAAACCTTCCCCTAGAAAAAAAAATGCATTTTAAAGTAAGTGGTATATTTTCTTACTTCTCCCTAACTCGAAATTTCCCTTGGTAAAAAGTCAAGTGCACAGAACTCCAGCCTGCATATCACTCAAGGATCAATCAATTTTCTGGAGGCATTTTTCTACATGAGAAAAGACCACCATTTGCTCTAATCGTTTTGGATTTTTTGCCTGACATAACACTAGAGACGAACTAAATAACCCAGTTCCATGAACTGAATACATTTTTCAGCTGAACAGTTTAGCATCAAAAGGCTGGCTTCATCTGTCAGCAAGTGACACTTTAAAAACAAAACAGGAGGAAAGAGTCAAAAAAGGAAAGCAGAGTTTACTCATTCTTCCATTAAGGCAATGAAGGAGACATTTTATAATGCAGAACTATTGTTAGCTTTAAGACTTTTTTTTTTTTTTTTATAAAACCACATGTGCCTGTATGGAGAGGCTAGATTATAATGCAGAAATACACAAACTCAGAACCTCAGCAGCTTAAAACAGCAAAACATATTTCACCCCTGCTACACAGCAATGTGGCTTAGCCACAATGGGGAGGCACTCTCACCGGCATTTAAATCCCCAGCCTGGAGGTGACATCCCTTTCAAAGGGAAATACAGTGCCCCAGGTACCCTGGAGGATACTGGTGAACAGGTGAAATGTCAAGCGTAAGGAGTAGCCTCCATTTTCTCCAATTATTGATCTCAAAATCCTGACACTGTGACTTGCAGGTCTCGATAATGGCCCACCCATTAGTTTCATCAGGGAAAGTTGTGAAAAACGCCGTGATGGACTCATCTCAGATCTGCAAACCCAAATCTCCGGGAGCAGCCTAGGCCTCAGGATCTCTTTTCTACAAAGTGGCTTGAGAACCTCCTCCGAAAGTTCTGGGAGCCCTCCAAGACGTGTCCAGACCTGCCTGGGACTGGGCCAAGCTTAGCATCTCCATAAGCTTCAGCGTCCCCACTGCTGGAAGAATAAATGTCAACGGGGGAATAACACACTGAGCTGTAAAGCAACAAAAGCATTTATCGGAATTGCAATTAGAATTGTAATTCGGAAAGCACAGATTCCAGGATTCCATGGCACCCAGGTGGGTCTAGGGATTTGTATTTTAACTGGGGCCCCCATTTAGCAATATCCAGTGAAGGAGCTCTCCAGGACAGCTAGGAACTGGCCAGGGCAGAAAGTTTCCATTCAAATGTGTTGTAACTGCCTGAGCAGCAGCCAGTCTGGTAACCTGTAGGGGTCCCTGTTCCTTTTTTCTCCCCTCTCTCACATCATCATTCACTCATTCACTCTGTTGTTGGCGCCTACCCGGCGGGAATCCTAGGAGTTTTACTTCCCTGAGGCATCCTGATGCAGTCTCATCTTGCTTCTCCCAGGAGGCCAGCTCGTCCAGCACACCTGCTGGTGCTTGGTTGATCGCACCTGCCATGAATGACAGAGGACTCAGGACAACATGCCTTCCAGATTCTCAGGAGTTGGACTCTGCTGGAGGGGTCAAAGGGACATATCTCCTCAGATGCCCCATGCTTCCCACCCACCTTGGGAACTAGCAGGCAGGAGGACAGCAGTGTTTTAGAGCCAAAGCCTTTCTTTCTGCATTCTTCATGGTACCTGGTCGACATTTCATAAATGTGAGTTATTAACACTGCTTCATCACTTATCTTTATGATTATTATTTGGTTGAAAATGGGTCTCCTAGATTGAAGTTGCCAGCAATATTCTGAACATCTGCTTGTTAGTCACCCCAATCCTGTCTCATCCCAACAGGAAGACAGCTTGCTGTCAACAAATCAGCTTCAGTTTTATCGTAGAAATTCTTCATTTGTAAAATGGGATAATAATAGCATCTACCTTCTAGAACTATTGGGAGAATTAAATACGAAAATCCATGTAATGTACTTAGCACAGGGGTCCAGAGAAAAAGAGCTCAATGACCATTCATTACCCCATCTTCAAGAGAACATCTCTGAAATCTGGCACACGGTTTCTACGGTTCTCAACAGGACTATGGGGACTAGTTTGGCTTGCAGGGTAGATGGTTTCCAAGTGATGTCCCACCTGGAGGACACATACAAGCCTTTCTCCCTCTGGCTAAGGCAAGACGTTCGGCACCTACTAGGGAGAAGGGAAAGCTGTAGACCTCAAAGTCTCATCCTTGTGTCCACATTTTCAAAGTATCTTCTGAGATGCTGGGCTAAAAGCACCCACTCCTTCGTCCATTTGCTTTTATGGTCTGGGTGGTAAGGTCTACCCATGTGGTTGATGAGTTAATTCCAAGAGGCTACGGCCAGGGGCTGGCCCCAGTTTGGGTGTTTGGATGAGTCCATCTCACGTCTAGCAGCAGAGGATTGTGCTGGTCTGTGGTCTGCTGGGAATCTTTGGCTGGGGGACCAGCCCCAACACCTCCCTCAGGGACAGTCCCCCCCAGCCTGCACCTCTAGTCCCAGAAATGGCTTGTGGCCAACCTACAACCAAGCTCACTGGCCCGGGGCATGTGTCACCAGGACAGGCCTCAGTGAGTGCAGCATGCACAGTCCATTCCCACAGCCCGCTGGTTCCAGACCACGGGGCTCCCCATGGCAGAAACCTCCAAGAAGTGGGCTCACCTGTACCCCAGGAAGCCTCCAGTCTGTCCCCTAACTCAGCCAGCATCCATGAGGTTGAACAGCATGCTGGCATTTTATGAATGCCATCTTCTTCAGTCCGGACAATATCTCTGTCCACAAGTATCATGTGTCCAGTTTCTGCAGTGAGGACAGCCAAGACAGACAGGTGATATACCAGAGGGTACGTGCTATAAACACCTGAGCTGAGATTAAAATGACCACCCAAAGCCGGCTGTCTTGCCACAGAGCCACATGGCTCCTGAAACATGTGGACCATCCATTTCAAGCCTGCATTTTCTGTCTGGGTCCAAGGAAGGCCATATCTGCTTCTGAGTGGAAGGATTCATGTCCAGGACACATCACAGCTGCCCCTGCTTGGACTGATGACTCTGGTCAGCACATTTACAATAAGGTTTTCTTCAGCCATCTATTTCCTCCCAGCGCTGCTTCTCAGAATAATGAGAAGTGATTCATATCAAATGCTACACTGATAGCAATGCAGAGTGAGAGAGGAGGTCATAACTCTGAGAAGGAAAATGAAGCCAGCATCCCAGCCAGGACTGTCCATAAAATTGCCTTGATCGTGAGTGTGATTTGACTCCACGGGCTCTAGAAACCGAGCCAAGAGGGAAATGAGGTCTGTAGCACAGTTATCATCATCAGAAAACATCCACAGGGAAAATGCAATCTTTTCTGGCACCTCTAAGTAGTGAATTAACATTTGAAATTTTGCTTTCCTTTCTACCCTTTCACAGATGCTTCAGGTCCCTAAAGACTTGTAAGAGGCTCCCATAAACACTTGGTTACAGTAAGTGAAGCAGTTCTGTTGGATGTGTAAGAAAATAAAGGGGCAAGATATAAAAGCTCTGTCCTTCCAGCCAAATCAGCCCTTGGCAGATGACAAAAGGGCATTAGAAAGGAAGAAAAGAGCATGGGAAATGAAGATAATGAAGAAATACGACCTCAGATCTGGAAATCCACATTAGGAATCCATTCATTCAATCCCTAAATAAATATTTTTGCCTGCTGAATAAGCATAACATTAGAAAATATATAACTTATTCTGTTCATTCTTCCTTTTTCACTATGAGGTTGAGATCCCAGAACATTAGGGAAGAGACTCAATTTTGAGGCACCAGGAAAATGGAGCAAATTTCTCCCTCTACTCAGACCTAAAAAAAAGCTATTTTTTTGCCACAGGGGCCAAGTATTTTTTCTACCATCTCCTAGAGATCTAGGAGCCCACTTCCATAAGGGCTTGGGAAATGATCCATTCCTGCGAACTGTTACCCAGTGGTACTGATTCAGTACCCAGCCTTTTGTAACCACAGCAGAACCACAGTGGTTCACTTCCTGTTCAATGGGCTGCTGTCGCTGGGCCCCCGTGGGGACAGGCAGCTGCTGTGGTCACAGCTGGCTTCTCACCCCACAGATGCCAGTAGGTAAGCAATGTGTCTGTCCCTCCGTTTATATGGATACTTGTCATTTGTCCAGCATTATCAACCCTCCTGCCATATCTGCCTGATGGGCACCTCGGAAACAGAAAGAGGTCCCATGTCCAGCTACCTCTGGAGGCTCTGGTGACAGCCCCAGAGGAAAGAACACAACTGCCCCTACTCAGGGTTCTCTCCTTCTCCCAAATCGCACTGAGAGGGGTCTCATAGATCCACCCAAATGGGTGACCCACTGGAGAGCAGGGGACTCTGGAGATGGCTCAGCACGTGACCCCAACACTGACATTTGAGATGGACAGCAGTTTATCAGTCACATATACTCACAGCCACGGAGGAGGGACCCCCATTTGGGGGGCTGCTCTCAGGAGCAGTGAAGCAGCAGGAACTGTGGGAGGTGGGCTTAGTAGTATCAAGTGGGCCAGGTGGCCCCTGCTTTCCCCAGGAGGTTGAGTGGCTCATCTGAGTAACTCCTCAGGCAGTGAGGAACTGGAGTCCCATCACTCAGGATTAAGCAGCCACCATGCATGGTCCCCTTGACGAGGGGTTGTTTGGCTCAGGGACCTTATCTGCAGGAGCAGAGGGGAAGGGGCTATGGCGAGGTCCCTGGAGGCCTTCCTGGTTTTACAGATGTTCAGGCCATTATTAATGAACTTAATTCAGACCTTGCACCACACACGTCCCCTTCAACACAAACACATTCTGGAGTCTCAGCCTCATCTGGCCTCTTGCTTCTTAACATCTTGCAAAAAAATGAGATGTGGATTCTTCACCTGTTTCTGCCCAGATTACTTTCCCAGCCTCTGCATTTCCCACCACATCCCTCCAATTCACACCTGCCAGATACTCCTAGCCACAGAGCTATCAGTGGAAACCTGAGGGAGAGCTGGATTTCCCATGCACCCAGTGGTAACAAGGAGTCAGCCCCCCAATGGTGATGGAGTTCTACTCCCACCTGGCAATAATGAACCTGCATTCACCCTTCCCCTGCCAGAGTGGTGTCGCTGAAAGCCTGCTAAAACGTCTGCTTAAAATAAGACAGTATTATAATGTAACACACAAAGCGTTCAATCAAATAGCACTTGTTATAACAAGAACCAGGAAGTTCTCACTGAATGAAAAACAATAATCAATAGGTGCCAACACTGAGATGATAGAAATATTAGAATTATCTGACAAAGATTTCAAGCAACCATGATAAAATGCTTCAACAGCAATTATGAATGTTTCATCAACATCAAACAGAACATCATCAAAGAAAAAGGAAGTCTCAACAGAAGATATTTTTAAAAAGGGAAACTTAAAAACTGAAAATTACAATAACTTAAACAAAAACTCAGTGGGATGGGTTTGACAGAAGAACAGAAAGACCAAAAGGAGAAATCAGTAAACTGGATGGTAGAAAAACAGAAATTATCCCATTGGAACAACAGAGAGAAAAGTGTCAAGTGCCTCAGGACCGTAACAAAAGATCTAACATTAGCAACACTGAGGTTGGGGCTGAAAGAGAACATGAAGAAATGACAGTAAAAAATGTCCCAAATTTAGCAAAAGACATAAATTTGCAGATTCCAGAAGCTGAGTGAACTTAAACAGGATAAATCCCAAGAAATCTACAAGAAGACACATCATAGTCAAACTCCTAAAGTGAAGACAAAGTAAAAACCTTGAAAGCAGAGAGAATGACACCTTAACTATCGGAGGAAAACATTTGAATGTCTTTGGATTTCACACTGAAACTGTGCAGGCTAGAAGTATCACAACACATTGCAAGGACTGAAAAAAGAAAAAAGAATTTTTAACCTGGAATTTTATTTCCAGCTAAAATATAACTTCAGGAATACAAAGGAAATTAAGACATTTTTGGATGAAGAAAAATTAAAAGGATTTGTCACCAGAAGACTGACCCTAACATGGCTAAGGGAAGTTTGCTAAAGAGAATGAAAATAACAAAAGAAAGAATCTTGGAACATCAGGATAGAAGAAAGAACATGGCAAGCAAAAATATGGGTAAATAAAACAGACTTTCCTTCTCTTCTTGAAATTCCTAAATTTTTGTGGGTTTGAAGCAAAAATTATAAGTCTGAGGTAGTTCTAAATGCATGAAGAGAAAAACTGGGGAAATTATATCATAAATGGGGGAGGGTAAATGGACATATATGGAGGTAAGGTTTCTATACTTAATTCAAACTGGTAAAATGATAACTTTTGTATAAATACTATAATATTTGAAGCAACCACTAAAAGCTGTACAAAAAGATATACTCAAAAAACCACTACAGATAAATCAAGTGGAATTCTTAAATAATGTTCCTAAAACAGGAAGGGAAGAAAAAGAAAACAGAACATACATCAAACAAAAGGCATAAGGGCAGACTTAAGCCTTAACATTTCAAAAATGTTATCTGAGTCCTCATCTGTTTTCCACCAGGACCCAGGTTGGTCCAACAGCTTCTACTGGACACAGAGCAGGAGTCTACCACCATTTCCCCTTCTGACTCAATCAGGCATGAAGCAGTGACATTCTACAAGTAGATGCCAAGATTTAACATATCACAGGAAGGGCTTTTTTGATGTAAAGAGACCAGGGGCAGAGCCTTGAAATAGAGGTTCCAGGTCACAAAGTTCATGGGTCATGGGAAGCCCAGGGTGGCAGTGGACTCTAGGTATGGGAGTTTGTGCAAGAAACTGCACAGGTGGGACAGCTGAGTCTCCCTGGAGGCCCCCCCATCTCAAGTCACCTTGACCCAGGAGAGCAGGGTATAGCCTGTCTGCATGCATTTGCATAGACCTGTGAGCCCCAGGAGAGCAGGGTATAGCCTGTCTGCATGCATTTGCATAGACCTGTGAGCCCCAGGAGAGCAGGGTATAGCCTGTCTGCATGCATTTGCATAGACCTGTGAGCCCCAGGACTACTTGTCACCCTGCTCCCTGGACACCAGTGTTCTTGGAATGACGAAGCTTGCACCACCAGCCCAAATGCCAACCAATCAAAATGGCTTGGGTTGCTGGTACAGTTAATTGCTGAGAAAATACCAGCAAAGCCACAGGGTTGGACCTGTAGTTAAACTAGAAGTCAGGAGAGATGGCAAGTTTCAGGCTCAGGCAAGAGGGGGGAAAGCCTCACTGAGGAAGCAAGGGCTTTACCACCTTCTCCTGAGCTGGTGGTCAATTCATCGTGAAAATGATGGCACTCTGCGGGGCAGGGAGAATCGAGGCCAGTCCTAGGTCCAGAATCTGCCTGGCTCAGGCGCCCACCTGGCACCACTGAGCGGGATGCTTTCCTGAAACTGGCATGTCAGTCACCGACGCCCATTAGAAAACCTGGCCTGGTTTGATCTGAAAGGCCTTACGTCAAAATCATTTTCTGCCTCAAAGTCAGCTAGGGCTTCTGGTCATTGTTTCATTAGCCCAGGTTAGAGGGTGTGTTTGATCAGGTGAGAGGAGAGCTACTGATGGCCTGGACTCCATTTCATGAAAGAAACAGCTTCCAAAAAAGAAGTGATGAGTCATATCTGGTTTCCCTTTTTTTCTGAGTAAACCGTACAGGCTAGGTCCCTGGGGCGGCTCACATACTTGAATCTGCATGAAGCTCGCATGTTGGCATGCTGGCTGTTGCTGTTAGTGGGCAGTAACCAGGTGCAACTGCATGTCAGGATTTTTACATTAACGAGTGACTCTCTGATGGTCTTATCAGATGACCCCAATGCATAATTATCCAGCATTAAATAACTGAGTATTGTATCTTTTAGTTAAATTCACCTCATATACTGATTTTGGCCTACATAAAGAAAAGAATGGCAAAAGACAGAGAATTTTTTACAAAGATGGAAATTATGTCCTCAGAGATGATAGTTGTATCAAAGACGGTTTTTTCCTCCAATAGAATAAACCAGCGAGAGTAGGCCAATACAATTCATTTAGCACTTACCATGCTGCAGCACTGCTTAAAGAGCTTTACAGATATCATCTCACTTCATCCTCTTGAAAACTCCAAGAGGCAGATCCTACTGATATTTCCACTTTACAACGGAGGAATCTAGGGCAGGACAAGAGGGAGAACCTTCCCGAGTTGGGGGGGGCCAGCCTGCAAACAATGAGGCGGCCACTTCACCAAGCTTACAGCTCCCATCGCGCCCTATATGGCCTCTCTTCCAATATCCTGCAGCACTGGCATCAGCTTGCTCTGAAATAGTCCAGGAGTGTCTTTCTACCATTCCCGGGGGGGCTGGTCTCCAAGAGCCCACAGCGACTGGACAGAACCATCTCCGGGGTCAGTACCTGTGTCACCATGACCCCAAGGTGGTGCCTAGGGCCGGGGATTGAACCAATGCCTCCTCGGATTACGACTGGTGATGGGTGGTGCGCCAGGGTCTCCCCAGATCCAGCCCCAAGGCTGCTGCCTCACCGCCTACCCTCGGCATCTGTCCAGCCTGGGGTGGAGGGCCACCCCGACCACTTCACACACACGGGCGCGCTGCTCCTAACTCCTCCAGGGGCAATCCTTGAGGACCAACCAACCTCACATCTCTGGACACACATTGAAATCACTAGACCCACTCACCATGTTCTAACTCCTTTGCTTTGTCTCTCTGAAGGCAGAAGAACTTCTTGAGAGATCAAATTTCCTCTTACTCATTTCTGTGTCACCAGAGCCCAGCAAGATGCTTGGTACAAAGAGTGTGCTAAGTGCTTCCTGCTGAATGAATGAAAGCCAGGGTCTGATTAAACATTTGCTGCATGAACAAAGGACTCTGTGGCTGATTGAGAAAATGGGGGAGCCATGGGGTGACAGCAAAGGCTTCCAGTGGGCAATTTGGGAAGTGCTTGCCTCCCAGCCTTCTGAAGTAGACAAGATTCGAGCACTTTCTTAAGTAAACATTACACATGGCTGAACAGGGAAGAGTAGACACTTCAGATAAATTTTCTGTCTTCACAGTGCCGTGGTCTGTGCAGCCCACTGTGAAATCCATGGGAGAAAGCTAAGTGTTCTGCAAAATGAAAAAGAAAATAATTTTATAGACTGAGTGAACTGCTATCATAAACAAATTGTAACAATTTAATATGTTTATTGAAAGCTAAATTTTCTGCATTTTCAGCATGCTCCTCTGCCCTTTGGGATCCATTGTGTAGTTCAAACAACCAGCTAGCTGTCCCCTCCAGCAACAAACTGTTAATAGGCCGAAGCCCACCGAAGGCATGGCTGTGTGAGTGATGCAATTTACTTTTATAAGATGCCATCAATAATACATAAAAGGTATTGCACAACACAGTATGACTGTTTTAATTCCTATACCCAAATCCAAGGAAACCCAGGGAAATCTTGGCAGTGGGGGGGGGGGGCGGGTAATCCCACATGCATGGGAGTCTATCCTTCTTTCCCACCCCTCTGGGCTAACAAAGCCATAATTCAAACAGTTCTCTAAATGAATCAGCAGAAGAATTTTTTTTTCAACCTTAACCGCCTTTGGTCACAACTTGACCATGTAGAGGAAAGGGTTCAACCCTTGCCAACTTGATTGGACGCTGGGCTCTGTGGGCTGGTCAGAGCCAGCTAGGCCCCAGGCAAGCTTTTGCACCTGGAAGGAGAGCAAGGCCGGGTCTGTCCGCTGCTAGCACCAGGGATGGGCCCTGCCAGCCTGAGCCAGGGTGAGCAGGATGGGGAAGCAGCCCCTGGCCACGGTGTCTCAGAAATGGCGGATGCTGGATGGGAAGGGAACAGAGCCAACTGCTCAGCGGCAATTACACTTTGCACCAAGTAGCTTGCAGGCTTGGAACACGATGCATTGATTACAGGAGCAGCAGAGCTTCCTGGAGCCAGGGCCCCAGGCTCCATCCAGTCCATGGTCCCCCTTCTCTTGAGGTGTCCTGCTGGCTGTGCTGCTGCTGTCACAGGCAGGGCCGGGGGACACTCGGGGGCCACCCTCCCTTCCGGCTACTTTTCTGAGCCTGAGAAGCCTCCCCCAAGCACCTTACCCTCTCACCTGCCTCCCCGGACCCCCTCTGGGCCTGCAAGGTGGCCAGGTCGGGGTCCAGGGGCAGCCAGGATGGGTCCAGGGCTCTGGCCACAGGAAAGGCAGAGAGATTGGAGCAAGCGCAGCAGCCTCGAGAGTCAGCCCCACCAGGAGGCTTTTGTCATCAGCTCGGCCAGTGGCCAGTGACCAGGACCTTGGCAGGGGCAGAAGTGCACCTGCACCCGGCCAGCCTTTCCTCCTCCTGCCACGACACCCCTAAAAGTGCATTTCTCCTTCTACCTGGGACGCTGTGGGCGCTGCTCCCACCCCCAGCCCAAGTGGACGTGTGCCATGACGTCTGGGCTCAGATCGGGGAAAAGAAGGAAGCGTCCATTTGCAGGACCTTCCTTTTAGGAGACCTGAGTGCGGACCTCCACCAACCCAATCGCCTTTCCCAGAAGACCAGGCTGCGGGCACCCAGGCCAGCCCCCAGGAGAAGCAGCCAAGCCACGGCGGGTGGTCTGCAGCAGCCCCAAGGCGAGAGAGGTCACCGTCCAGCCCAGCGTGTGTTCACCCAACTGATGCCACTCAGTTCCGCACATGGGGCAGCAGCAAGCTCAGTTCCCATGGGACGCCCCCGAGGCGAGGTGGGGGGAGGCCCCTTGGGAAGCACCGCCACCCGTGTCCCCACCACCAGTCCGTGCTTCCACTGCGCTCCTGGGCTCCGGGAAGGCCAGGGCAAGGCGTGGCTGTGTTTGACTGAATTCTTCACCACGCACTAAACAGGAAACAGAACCAGGCAGCACACAGAGGGGAGCAATAACTGAAAACCGGAATCTGCAGTGCCCAAGATTTCAGCCACTACTTTTCAGAAAATTACCATTGTGTCATATCACACCTTATTCACGGGTACCATGCCTGGGCTAGCCCCTTGCTGCACACTGGGGGAAAGTTTTGTCCAATACACACATCCAGGCCCACACATGTGTGCACTGCAAACACATACACGTAGGCCCACATGCATTTTGTACACACACACACACGCATGTACACAGATGGTGCATAAGCACATAACACACTCATACACATACACTCATGTACACACGTGCACTCACAAATGCACACGCAGGAATACATATGCACACAGGTATACATGCAACGCACATGCACACATGGATGCCACACACGTAGCCCAGGTCACAGTCCGACAGCAGCAGCTCCCCAGCCGAAATCCCCACGCTTTCCTGGAGAAATCCCGGGCCAGGCACAATCTTACTAAAACCCAGGAAAGGAAAAAGTCTGAGGTTTGACTCAAGCTAGAAAATACTTCTCGTTTGCTATACCTAAGTCACTTTTCAAGGCTCCTTCTACATAGCAGTATTTTTAACTGTTGTTTCTTACAGAAATGTTCAAACATGCGTGAGGGCCGGAAAGCACCCTAAGCCTGGGTGTGCACCGTGCTCAGAAACTGGCCCGTACCACCTAGGACTGAACCCCACTCTCTTTCTGCAGCCCTGACACCCCCTTAGTTCCCTGGGGAAGCAGGTCTGCCACCGCACCCCTGCTCTGGAATCCTCCCACTATGGCTGGGAGGGGGGGGGGGAGGCAGCAGAGGGGCGTGTCCTGCAATCCCCTCCTCTTTGTAAAGGGGGATGATGTGTCCACTTACAGGACCCGGTGGGGGATGGAAGCTTGGAGTGGACAGAATGCTTAATGCTTAGTCTCCCACTTGAAAGCTCTTCAGCTCTTAATTACTTATTAATAATTGCATTTTTAGCTGCACTTTTGACACCAACAGCACGGATTGGTGCAGGCGATGGCTCAAGGTCACAGAGATGGACAGGGACAAACTGGGCTGGACTCCCCCGTGCTGCCTCTGGCCCCTCTGTCCTTCCTGGACCCAGGAGGGTCATGCTTACGGTTTGAGGGCACGAATGTGATCTGTCCTCCAGAGGCGCCTAAGGAGTAGCTTTTGTACGCAACTCCAAAGAGCTCCACTGAGAACCAGAAACAAAACAATTGAGGCATCAGTTGTTTTAGTTTAGTTTAGTTGTTTTAGTTAACCAAGCAAATGTCAAAGAAGAATCTTCCATTAAAAATGAAATTTTCAGATTTTTAACGTTTTTTAATGAAGCTTTTAACTCAACAGGAGAGGAATTCATTTTTAGAACTTTGAATCAAGCTTTTGTGGCATCAGGCGAGCCCCACCTTCCAGTCTGCAGAGGGTCTGTCCTTGCCCGACAGGTGTTTCCCATGGACGTGGCCCCCCGCTCTCTGCCTTCCCTTCCTCGGGATGCAGCCGGAAGGGCGAGGGGAAGAGAAGCAGGATACCAAGGGCCCCATATGAACCCGCCCCACGCTCCTCCTGAGCCTCACCCCCCGCCTTCCAGCTCTGCCATGGAGAAAACTCACGCAAAGGGCTGACCCCCAGGAGCAGAGGGGAGGGTGTCGCCAGCTGGCCTCCAAGGGAAAGGACAGACTCTGGACACCATGAAGGAATTGAATAAAACAAAGCAACAGAGGCCTTTAGTGTGGGGGCCACACCAGATCCTCAGCCCCCGGGGAGGCTGGAGCCAGCAGATGAGTGACTGGGGAGAGCATGGGGCCCCATCATCTCGGGGGTCACACGGGGCCGAGCCCCGGCCTTCCATACCCCGTGCGTGGCCATGGCCAGGTCACAAGGGCAGGTACACACATTTCTCAAAGACGCGGCCAAAACCCAGCAGGCCATGTCCCCTTTGCCCACCCTCTCCTCCCACCCTGTCCAAGCACAAGTCTTTTATGTCCTTTTGTACTTGTGCATGGTTCGAAAACTCGTTAGAGTGGCTGGGCACATGGCAAGAGGAGCAGCAAGGAAATGCAATGCTCCCTAATTAGACAAGACAAGGCAGAACTTGGCATTTTCCAGCCGTGAGTGGGTATTCTCAGGGTCCGAGCAGGAGGGAGCATTTGTTGTTTGGGGTTTATTTACCTGAGGAAACCCACTGGCCCTGGCTGTCCAGACACCTGTCTCCACCAGCCATCACCGGTTACATCCTGAGGCATTAATACAGGCCCTGCCCAAATAAAATAGTCAATAAATCCTGGGTACATTGAATCATACTGCTATTCATTGTAATGGGATTTTACCAGGCTCAAAAACTTCCTGAACCACAAATTCATTTCAAGAGACATGTCCAATGACATCAACATTCTCCCCGGGGCAGGGGGGGCGGGGCGGGGTGCGGTTATCCCACGGTTACCACAGGGCACTCAATTTAATGACATGCTTTTGAAATAAATTACGGCTTTAGGTGAAGTTGAGTTCCATTCCTAACTCATCTTTACAGCTTTCAAAGAATGTTCAAAATTCCGGCAGCCAGGCCTCAGGCCAAATGTGAATTTTTTAAGAAAGTAAACAAAACATGATTTCCATTTGGAAATTAGTGAGAAATGAGCAATTCATAACTTTGTTTTAAAATTACGGCTCTGACTCTGGTTTTGACAGAAGCTAGAAAACGAAACCTGGATTGACTGCAAAAAAGGGTTTTTCTCCAGATATGTGACTGATGAGGAACAAAGTGAGATGCTGAGTAAATCGAGGTCCCCTGAGCCCAGTGCGAGGCCCCTGGAAGGAGGGACGCCCTCAGGAAGGACCCATGAGGTCAAGCTGCATTAATCCAGGACATGCAGTGAGCAGGGTCCCCAGGCCACCCCTTTCAGGCTCTGTCACTGGGCTCTGGACCACAGGACGTTTACAAGGTCCTACAGGGAAATGCCCAGCCTGGAACGTGTATCTCTGTGGTTACTCTTGTACCAAGCAGAGGACGGACTCAGATAATTTCTTATCTTATTTTCCAAGACAATGAGACATTAGAACTGCAGTCCTCAACCTCAGGTGCGCACTGGAAACAGCTGGGGAGACTTTTAAAACACAGACACTGTTCGCCACCTCCCGCCCCAAGATTCTGCCTTAACTGAACTGTTCTGGATTGCAGCCCCAGCGCCGCAGTTCTGATGGACAGTCGAGGCCAACAGAGCCTTTGCTAAAAGAACACACCAAACACAGGTATTGGCCAAAGGTCAAAAGCCTGGAAAGGGAAAGAGGAAGGTAGAAAGGAGAAAGAGGGAAAGCAAGAAAGAGAGGAAAGAGGGAGAAGAGGGAGGGCAGAAGGAAGAAAAGGGAGAGAGGGAAGGCAAACGACAGGCAAACCACCTAGGTGGAAGAAAACATAACCCAAGAAACAGAAGAAAATCTCCTATGTGTGTTTCAAGCTTTAGAATGATGTTATAGGAACAGAAATTTAAAAATAATATTAGTCACTCAAAGACAAGATTTACAAAACAAGAAAATAAGATGAAATTGGAAATTGCAGATTTAAGGAAACAAACTGACCCAAAACACCACCATTAGAGAAATGCCAAAGGAAGGAGAGGCGTCAAGGAAGGGATAAGACACAGCAAAACCCAATTAGTGGCCTCGAGAAAAGGCTTTGCCCACCACCACGAAGGAGGAGGAGGAAGAAAGAGAAGAGAGTAAAGAAATTACAGAGGAGGCAATTGATACAGACGACGGCAATAAACAAACATAAAGATCACTGGTTTCCCAAAAATAAAGAACCCAACATGTGAAATGAATGTGTCAAAGATAAAAGGAAAGATTTAATGGAAGACAAATTTTTTAATCTATAGCTCAAAACTCATATTACATTTCAGGAAAAAATTGCATAGAACAGTCTACAATAAGACACATCCTGGTTAAGGGGCTGATATTCAAGTTTAAAGAAATGACTTTTGAGCCGTGTAGGTAAATAAGGAATTCACTAACAAGACAGAAAACAGATGGGCCCAGGGTTCTCCTGGCTGAAATCTGCCACAGCAGGCAGTGGAGCAGTAGCTACAAAGTTTTGAAGGGGAGAAAGTGAGACCCTAGGATACTGTGTCCAGCCAAGCTGTTGTTCAAGTTTGAAGACAGTAGGGAAACAGTCTGAAACACGTGAAGGAACTCAAAGAATGATCGACATCTGTGAGGTCTTCTCGGAGAATCTACCCAATCCCAAACTCCAGTCAACTGCATGGACGATGGAGAAGTTATGGTGCTATTCGAACACTCAACCCAGAAGAGTGTGGAGAACTCTACAGCGTTCTGGGATAGAGAATGGAACGCCCACCTGAGATGGAGAGCATAAAGAGACAGACTTCCTCCAGCTTCCAAGACCTTGGAGATTGTGGTAACCAAGGATTCTTCTTGGTACAAATCACAACTAGGAGATGAACTGAAATAAATGAATTAGAATGGAAGGAGATGAACCAAAATAAATAAATTAGAATGGAAGAACCTTCATTAAAAGCACTGATGGTGAGTCCATTAAATAAAGTACTAAGACTGAGAGGTGAAAATGCTTGTGCATATCAGCTTTGTCAATATTAAATAATAATGGACAAAAATTTGAAGATAGGAGAAAGAAGTAAAGTATGATAATGCTTATTTTCTTTTACAGTGGAGAAACAATCGATAGATGGAAACACGAAAACATGTGGTTTGAGCAACATGACTCCAACCTCACCGTGTCTCCAAATGAAATTATACAACCTGGAGGCATCTTTCGTCACTAATATCTCTTTTAATTAGAAGCATCAATCTGAAGTTCAGCAGTCCCCTTGGTTTTACTTTCACTTCTTTTGTTACGTTCATGCAAAATTAAATTTAATATGTATTTTAAAAGATAGCACATATAGTACAATGTCACTCGATAGAAATCATTTGTAGTGACTCCCCTTGGCAGCTGTGTGTCCATCCACCCTGCTGTCTTTCACACGCACATGCAGAAAGTGAGGCCGTGGATGGTGTCCCCAGGTGTCAACCATGGAACCCCCAGGTCATGTTCTTATGTGGACCTTTCTTGATTGCTCTTTAGGGCTCTCCAGAGAAACAGAACTGATATATTTGTTTGTATGTATATGTACATGTATATCTATACAAAGAGATTTATATACATATAAATATATATAATTATATTTAGGCTTCCCTGGGGATTGGCAAGTCTAAATTCTTTACGGCAGGCCCCTACCCAGAAACTTTGAAAAAGGTGATTTTGAAATCTGCACCTCCAAACTGTGAAGGGCAGGCCGCAAGTGGGGGTCTGTGCAGGGGGAGCTGCACCCCAGGAGAAGCTGGCGGTGAAGAGGCAGCATCCCTCGTCTCCTTGGCTTCCTGCTGAACCCCTGCCGCCGAGGCCTCCGAAGGCGTCCGGTGATCCCAACCAAGGCCTCCTTCATTCAGCTGGGCCACACTGAAATAGCCAATCAACTAAACACCAACAAAATAAACTAAAAACATCTTTAAGAGGTTCCTCTTTATAGTAGGTTCACACCACGGGATGCAGGTTGAGATGAGAACAGCTCTGAATTGGACCACATAATTCAAACTTTACTACAAGCCTATACCATTGTTCCCAAAACAGAGAAGTAAGGTAAATGAATGGATAAACAAAGGTTTTTCCATTAGACAGGAGCTATGAAGCCTGGAATCATCCAGTTGCCCAAACTGGCTAGCTTGGTTCCAGGCCCATCCCTGGTCTCTCCATGAGTCCCAGACCCACCTGCTTCACCTGTCCCTCTTCCCCTCCAATGTCACCCACAGAGCGCCCCTCCCCCGACCAGGGACTGCACCCCCCTGGCTCAGCCCTTCACAGGAGTCCTAGGGACGAGGACCGGGGAACCCCGACAGCACCCAGATGCATGGAGAAAAGAGGTTGGTGAAATCACGCCGTTTCCTCCGCTAATCCATCCCCTCCCTAGATTGGAGGACGCATCTCTGTGCGCCACATGCCTGGAAAGCCACTGGCCTGGAGCAGATGCTCGAGTGGAAGTCAACAAAGGATCACAAGGTGCGTTATGCGACGGTAACTCAGTGGCAGAGTTCTCACCTGCCGTGCCGGAGACCTGGCTTTGATTCCCGGTGCCTGTCCATGCCAAAAAAAAAATTAAAAATAAAAAAAATTTTTTAAATGACAAGGTGATATTATGAAGTTATGCCACGGGGGGACGAGCACGCGTGCAGGGGAAGGTTTGGCAGCAGCCTCACTGCACAGGCCCATGCAAGCTGGGTGGGGCGGAGGCATGCCCGATTCTGCTCTCGGCCCCACCACTGGGCCTCCTGCCGTCCCTTCCTGCCCACTGAGCCCTCCAGCACGGGCTGCAGTTTGCCATTCCAAAGCCCACCCGCTATCCACCTTCCGTTACCCCATGGCTGCTGGTCTGGTCCCAGCCCTGAGGCCCTGGCGGCTGCCCCTCCTCCTCCTCTCCCTCCTTCTCCTGGGCCTGCCAAGATGTGCCAGCGCCACCTGAGGCACTGGGGGCCTCGTCTTGCTCTCCCTTCCCACGCCCTTAACAGCTGGATTCATTCACCCGTCCAGCAAGCCTCAGTCAGTGCCCGCTTTCCAGGGCCTGGGCAGTAGCGTGCAGCTGTGCACAAGACAGACCAAGCCCGCCTCTGGCTGACCTTCTGGTGCATTCCACCACCTTCTAGTCCCTTTCATAAGGAAAACAGACGGAACCAGTTTAAAGTTTTCATCACACAACGTTCCTGAGCTGCCTTTCCCATCACAGCCAGGTTGGGAGCCCAGGGCCTGGAGGAAACCGTGGAAGATGGCGTGCCCTTTGGGGGCCTGGGGGAGGGTGTGGGGGTCATGCTCTCTGGACTTCCTCTCCATGCACCCCTTCCCATGAAGGGGAGGAGGAGGTGAGGGCTCCTGCTGAAGGCTCTGTGGTTCCCCTTCCTGCGTTGGTGGCTGTGAGAAGGCACAGGTCAGTTCTGACCTCTCATCACGGGGCCTCTTTGGGGGTTTTGTGCCTCTGTGGTCTACAGTCTTGTAGCTGGTTGTGGGGGTCACCAGGTGGTGTGAGGGGCTCTCCAGAGACGGTGCCTGGGTTCAACTGGTTACTCCATCCCTGATACCCTCTGAGCGGGCCCTGCAGGGTCCCTTTCCCCTGTCGGTCAGTGGTTCACACCAAACTTTCCCAGTTGGGCTCCCCTGCCTGGCGCTACCTGGGGACAACCAGATTCAGGGACACATCTCCATCTTCCTCTCCCAGGCACATGCCTCTGTGCAGGGCCCTGCTGTAGAGCCAGACTCTAACCTGTTTCTCAAACCCCAGCCCCTGCCACCGACCACCGTCCCAAGCAGCTCCTTCCTTGACTAGGTTGAAAAGTTTCTGTCCTGTTTTCTCTGATCCCCCCTACATACCTCAGAGATAAGTTATTTTGAACAGCTCCAGCCAGGACAGCCTAAATTGGCTTTAGCAGTCAAGATGCACACAATTAAAAAGAAGGTTAACCTAGGAGAAAACTTTGCCCAAATATAATGGCAAAATTCACACTCGCTGAACCATAACCCAGATGCCTTGCTTTGCTGGTGCTGGCTCTGAAAGCACACCCTGTAACCGGACAATAAGAAGGCAACTCGTGACTGGCCCCACCTGCGCCCCTCACCTTGTCTTGCAACCTGAAGTCAGGTGTCCTGGCACGGAGCCCCTTACTGATTAATGAGTCAGCCCAGAACTCAACACCCCAGATTCCTGAGCTATCTTGCTGCACGAGCCTGTTGTCACCGAGCCGGCACACCTGACGTGCTCTGCAGCCTAAGCGTGGAATCCCTCTGCGCTGCCCGGCGATTAGACGCTCTCTGGTCTCACCTGTCAGCTCAAACGTGCCTGTGACCCTCAGCCTGCCTGTGTGGACGCTATAAAACACCGAGGGTTTCTCCAGCTCGGGGAGGCAGATTTGAGGGCTGCTGTCCCGTCTGGGCGAGGCCAGCCTTTGCTGACTAAACTATTCCCCAAATCCTGGTGTCTACTGATTGACTCCGTGCGCCTGGGGTGAGGATGCACTTTTGAGCCACAACATGGGTGCATCCCTCCTGGCAAGCCCCTGTCCCCCAGGATCCCCCATAGGGGCAGGCACAGGCCTGGAGGACCACGTGTCCCCATTGCTGGGAATAAACATCACACCTCAAAGTGCTCTTCAAGTGCAGCAGCAGGGGCTGCCCAGCAAGCCCCTTGCCAGGGAAGGAGTCGCCAGCCTGCTGGGGAGGGCATGGCATCCTCTCCACCTCTCCTTGTCCTTCTCTAGGGTGTCTAGCCCCACTGCTGCTCCTGGGCTTCTAGGCTGGGGCTCTGGGACCCATGCTGCCCGTGCACATTGTCCAGGCAAGGGCAACCCCTCGCTTACACCAGTCCCCACCAGACCAAGGACCCCAAGGGCCCAGGGTGCCTCTCCTGGCCCCTGCTGAGCCTCGCCTTCCCTTAGCCTTCTGTGGACCAGCTTCCTTTGGAAACCACCCACTCCTGCTGGCCTGCCTCTCTCTAAGCGCTGGGCCTGCTGCCTCTGCCAGACACAGCCCCTGTGCAGGGCAGAGGTCTTGAGACAGGACTGTCCACCTTCCACACCATCCCCAGCGCTGGGGGGATGGTTTTATGCCACGAGCGCTGTTAGCACCCAGCTTTCTCCCCCTACCTGGGAAGGTGAAGCCCTGGAGGGCGTGAGGGGTGCTTGTGTGTACCCCAGCTCCAGACCCTGGCCAAGAGCCAAGCCCCCTGCTGCATGTGGTCAGCACGCCACTCTCACGGAACCCCCTTGGCTAAGTTCCCCTGATGGGGTTAAATAGGGTACAATAAAGTGAGTGAAACAGGCCTAGAAAGTGCCAGGGAACAATGCCAGAGAGAACCTGCAAGGTCTGCAGAGCTCGGGTCTGTGCATGAAGATGTCTCCAATGTGCCACCCAAAGGGCACCAGCCTTTTTACCCCACTGCTCCAGCCCACGGCAGGCAGGAGCGAAGCTCAGCCCTCGAAAGTTCTTAAGCACTGGGAGTGAGTCCATTAACCGGCCGCCCTAGCAGTCCTGCTGCTTCACCCAGGGGAAGTGGGCCAGCTGGGCTTGCAGCAGCCTCTGCTCCCGGCATGGTCAGCTTCGCACTGTGAGAGGAAAGGACCAGCCACAGACCCTGCAAGCGCCCTGAGGGGAAGGGGGCTGGGGGTGATGGGCAAAGTCTCTCTGCAGGGATGGGTGCTGATGGGGGCAGGGCAAGGCTGCTTTCCCAGGATGGGAAGACTAGAAGCCAGGGAGAGTCGGGGTGCCCTGGTACCCCCCACTGGGTCCCACCAGGCCGGAGCCCCCAGCGCCCCTCCCAAGCTGCCCCTGCCCGCGAACACCTGCTCAGCAGCCAGGCAGGTAGGGAACAGCCACAGCTCCGGCAGCCCGGGTGTCCCCACACCGAGGTTGATGCCCTCCAGTCTCAACCCCGCCTGGAGACCACGAGCTGTCCCACGGGCCGTGTCCGAGTCAGCATCCCACGTGAGAGTGGTCACACTGGCCAGTGCAGTGCAGGGGTGGATTTGGCCTTTTGACACCCACATCTGCAGAACTGCAGAAACCAATGAACTGGACCTACACAGGCATTTGTTTGGAAAAATAAAAGCTGTTCCTTCGGACTTTTTTTAACAAAGTAAAACAGCCATAATCTAAGTTTTACTACAAGGGAAGCCACACAGCCTGGTTCACGCAGGTGCGCGTCACGGCCGAGGTGCCCAGCAGATGGACGTCAAGGAAGCACCCCCCACCCCGCACCGCTGCGGTCCCCAGGCTCGGGCACCCCTGGGAAAGGTCACCCACGCTGGGCATGGCGGGGACAGCGAACCCACCACCATGCTCGCGGGGCGGGACTCGGAATAAAACAGCATTAGCCCAACCTCAAAATCAGTCAAGAAGAGGGAACAGTGGACTCCCCAGGACAAAACCGGACCTGGACAGTGTGTCAACTCTGAGCTGTGGCGGGAGCGAGCCTCCACGCCCATGCCCCTGCCCCGCTGCCCTCACTGCTCACCCAGCCCGTCTTCTGGACCCCGTGGGGCTTTCACAATGACAGACACACAGTCCTGGGGACCTTCTGCCTCGGCCCTTCACACGGCGTCTGCACCTGCCAGTGCTCAGCCGTCCTCGTGCCCGGGGGGCCCTGCCCGGTGAAGCTGGGACGTGGCCATAGACCAGAGTCTTCTGTCCGTCAGAGCCGTACAAATCTAGGGGTAAGCACTGATGTGACATGTTTTCATTAAGATGCACCCCTAAGCACAGCTATCAGCCCTTACTTAATAAATGGCGTTGGCAGCCAGCACGGCACAGCATCCCCCCACCCCATCACTTCTCCCACATCAAGTCCCATTGGCCTGGCCTTGCTGATCGGACCTGAGTTAACTCCTGACTCAAGCTGGGCCAGCAGGATTTCTCTCCTGGAACTTGGAGTCGGGATGTGGAGAGTCAGGGAGATCCGGAGAGGGTAGAGGCAAGGAGACCCGGGGCCGGGGGCCAGGCCGAGTACCGTGGGCACCAGCCTGAGTCTCCAGACCTGCCTGCTGGGTGCCCCTGCCAACTGAACCCCAAGGGCTTCGCTTCTCCAGAATTTTACACAAATCTGTATTCTTAATAAACCCCATTTTTTGGCTACCTCAGGTGGGTTTCTGTTTCCTGCAATCAAATAACTTCTGAGAGTTGCTCAAGAGATAGCCCCTCCTGCCAACCTCTCCCTCCTGCTGCCTGGCACCTCAAACCATATTTATGCACCATGGATGGCACATAACCCTAATTCCATTTTATGTTCTTTTTATGAGGAAAGGAGGTGGCAGGTATCTGCCCAAAGTATTCTCATCTCCTTTTACTCTAGATCAGAGCAGCCGATGTCCCCAGTTGAGCCCGCCTTGCCCAGCTGCAGGCCTGGGGTCTCCAAACACACTGAGCCGTGGGTCAGAGCTGGAGCCCCAGCTTTCCAGTCCTCTAGGTTCCTGGCCGGGAACCTCCCCTGGCCAGCACCACTGGCTGCCCCCAAGACAGGAGATGCCAAGGAGACGTGAGCCGGCTCAAATCACACCCACCCACCCACCCACACCTACACGCACATGTTACTAGTGAGTGCAGCTTTTGCAGACACAAGTCCAGGACCTGGCAGGGGATGGAAAGTGGCATCTTCTCAAAAACATACACGTTGTTTCAAAGCTCTCTCCATCATGCCAACAGGCAGCATCCTCCTGTGTGGCCCTGCTGTGGCCCTGGGGCAGAGCTTCCCCACTGGGTCAGCAGCACTCAGAAACCATTGGCTTCTAACAAACAGCTCCAGTCAGCCCTGCAGGGGAGAAACAGACTCATCTAAAGGCAGAAATACCCAGCAGGGCTGCAGAGAACAGCAGGGACAGTTCTCGGAGAAGGTGACACCAGCAGGCGCCTTGGCTTCTGGCCTGGAGCCCCCAAGCCAAGTGCAGTCAGCTGTGCTGGCGGCCTCCCACCCCGACATACCCCAGGAAACAGAATCATCAGCCCTCATGCCTTCTGGGGCTCCAGACTAGCATTATACTCTTAGCCAGCCTTTAGAATCTATTCCTTTTTCTCTCAGAACCTTCTATTTCTTCCATCTTGGTCACTATTTGCAAAAGACAAAAGCCTACTTCCATTAGGCATTCTGGGCTATTCTTGAGGCTGGAATAATGTCAGCAGTGACCAGCCCAGGGCTCAGCCCTCACTCACTGCTGGAGTCACACCCACAAAGGCAGAGCTGGGATCTAGGAGAAGGCAGTGGTAGAATCTCTGCAATCACACTGCCTTGGGACGAAGGCAGGACCTAAATATCCTCAACACAAAAGGCCCAGAAAGCATTGCTCTGTGCCAGACTAGGGAGCCAAGCAGAAAAAGGCCAAAGGGGGGAGTCACAAGACTTGGGGGCCCCTACATAGTAACTAGCTCCTCTGGGGCAAGTCACTTTCCGGACTGGCTTCCAATTTCACCAACGCAAAAGGAGGGGAGGGGCTTTATTTCTCTTGCAGAAAAGATCAGACACAGGGACACTTTCTGCCTGCTCGGTCCAGTGGGAACCAGGTGAGATGGATGTACAGTCCCTAGCTATTGATTGATGCTACCCACTCACCTGATGTGAGGGTCTCACTGTTACCCTCTGAATCTTCTCCAGTGCACGTGAAACTTTCAACAGCCAATGCCAAGGAGGAACTGGGAATGGAGCCCTTACTGAGCCCCTACCATGGTCTAGCGTCTCACTAACCACTCTACACCCCAAGTTAACTTAATTCTCACAACCACCCATTGAGGTGGGTGGTCTATGTACTGACCTTTTATAGATGAAGAAACCAAGGGTCAGTGAGGTTCCATGACTAGTGAGTGCCAGAGCCAGGACTGAAGTCCAGGCTACTCTAAGGTAAAAACCCTAGTTCTCATGCCATATCAGGATAAGGCCATGTTTTGGTTTGCTAACGCTGCTGGAATGCAGTATACCAGAAATGGGTTGGCTTTTACAATGGGGATTTTAGCTTACAGATTTACAGTTCCAAGGTCATGAAAATGTCTCAGTTAAGGCATCAACAGGATGATACCATCTCTGAAGACAGGCTGCTGGCATCTGGCACTCCTCTAGCAGCTGGGAAGGCACACGGCCAGTGTCTGCTGGCCCACCTCTGGGTTCCATTGCCTTCAGTTCCCATGTGTCATTGCTTGCTTCTCCAGGCTTTTTTCTCTTTTAGCTCTCTGAGTTCTCTGGGTGTTTCTCTTTGCCTTTTATTCTCATAAAGGGCTCCAGTAAAGGTAAAGACCCACCCATTATGACTTGGGTGGGTCTCATCTCAACTGAAACAACCTAATCAAAAGGTCCCGCCTACAACAGGCCTGCACCCACAGGGATGGATTAAAAGGGCACGGCCTTTTCTGGGAAACATAACAGCTTCAAACCAGCCCAGGGCCCATAGATTTATTTGAATGAGGATTATGATCACAGTTAGAGGAAGCACCAAGTCCAGCCTGGGTGAGCCTATTTGGAGCATCAGGAAATCGGCCAATAGGAAGCATTGCTCTAAATTAGGGGTCAGAGAGCCAGCACCCTGCACCCCACTCACCCGGCCTGCACCTGGTCAAGCCCTTGGGTCTTCCCAATGAAGTGTTTTTACTTTAGTAGAGGTTTTCTGAATGAGATTTCCAGGTGGTATTAATGAGATTTCAAGGTGGTATTAAAATGAAGGTCTCTTAATAGTACAATTACAAAAAACAGAAAGTGCTATCATCCACTGTAACAAGTGTCCCACAACCACACAAACTGTTGGTATTGGTGCTGGTGTGTGGGAATCCTGCATTTTATGCATGATCATTCTGTAAATCCAAAACGTCTCTAAAAAAGAGAAAAAATGAAGCTCTCATAATGAACAGCAGAAGCAGCAAAGCGCGCGTGGAGGCCCATTTGGAAGAGTTCCCTGCTGTCTGCCCTGGAGCACGTTACACGCGAACACTATTTTTCATTTGAACTGAATCAGCAACGCATCCTCTCAAAACTATGCTTTGTAGCTTGAAGGGAGCTTCATTAGATAGAAGACAATAAGCCCATGGGGACAGAGACCCTTCCGGGGTCAGCCACAGCCAGCACTGGAAGCCTGCGTCATCTCACTGCACAGTCCCTGAACAAATGAGCGGACAGGCAGAAGAGCTCCGTCTTCTGTGCCACAACTCCAGTTGCAATTTCCAGGCAACTTCATTCATCATGCACTGGATAGAATTTCCCCCCATCTGCACACATGTCCCCGGAAGCCAAGGTTTACTTCAGTGACCCACTAAAAATCATTCCAACAAATTAACCACCCAAAATAATTTGCTTCAATCCTCTTATAATACCACTAAAAATGCAAAGTATTAAAATTTTAGAATTAACCAAAATAAGTTAAATGGTTCCCATTACTTTTTATTATTTTATGGGCTGATATAAAAGCTAATATTACTAATTAGCAGTCATATGAAAATTAATCTTTTAAGTAGCTAGTGCATTTTCTGATACAACTTAGCTTCTGATTGTTTTCAAGAAGCTGCAATTCTAAATTCCATTCTCACAGTAGTTGATACCAGGACCTCTTATATGGAAATGAGGGAGAATGAAGATTCTATGAGCACTGATGGACAAATGACTCAAATAATATCATTCAGGGATAGATACGGTTCAATCGCCTAAAAGCCTCTTCCTGAGGCTGCAACACAAACGAACAGGGATTCAGTGGGGAAAGCCGACCTTCCAGCCTCCAGCACACCCTTCCCAGTCCAGGGAAGTCTCCCTTCCAAGCATCGACCCCACATGACGCTCCGTGACAGCTCCCATGAGTTCATTCAGAGGCAGCAAACAGAGCCTTCTCTTAAGCAAACACATGTCCCAGCACAGCACGTGGGACACAAAATGGTGCAGCCATGGTAGAAAACGGTTAGGTGGTTCCTCAAGCTATTAAACACCGAATCACTGTATGGCCTGGAAATTTCAGTCCTAAGTTTGCAGTCAACAGAAATGAAATCAGATACAGGTAGAAGCAGGTTCACCGCCACATTATCAGCCATAGCCAAAAGTAGAAACACGCCAAACATCCATCAGCAGGTGACTAGATGAACAAATTGTGGTCTAACTGCACAATGGAAAATCATTCGACCACAGCAAGGAATAACGTTCTGACACATGCCACAACAAGACGAACCTCAGAAAGATCAGAGGCTCTAAATGAAAGAAACCAGACACAAAAGATCATATATTATATGACTCCATTTATATGAAATATCCAGAATCGGTAAATCCACAGACAGAAAGCAGATTGGTGTTTGCCAGGGGCTGGTGTAAGGAAAGAAATGGGGACCAACAGCTTAATGGAATGGGGTTTCCTTTTGGAGCGATGAAACGTTTTAAGAATAGAAAGAGGTAGTGGTTGCAGAACATTGGAAATAGACTCAATGCCACTGAATCCTTTCACCTTAATATAATTATATGTGAATTAAACCTCAATTAAAAATAATAGTAATAAAATCCATCACCTTGCAAGTTAATGGAGATAGTTTCAGGCCAGCGCATTTGTTCTCTGATTACATCCCCATAGCATCATTGTTAGAGTTCAAAGTCACAAGCGGGCCGGGGGTCCATCCCACCAGTTGACGTTTTCCCTTCTGTGGTTCTATTGTAACCGGTGCCCATCTGAGCTCCGGTCCAGGTTCATTAGTCTCGACACTAAAAGACTTAGAGACGATAGAGCCAATAGGAATAAGTAGTAAAGTTTGGTAAGGAGGAGAGAGTACACGCTAAAGAGGTTAACGCGGCTGTGCCAAGGGAGGGACACGCGCTGAGTGGGTTGGGTTTACCTCCGGAAGCCTTGCAGGTAGGAGGTTTCCATGGTAACCTTTGAGCACCAGCTGTCTTCTCCCTGCAGGTTCCCACGGTGGCCTCTGGGCAGAGGCATCTTCTTTTGTTCTAGGAGGAGATGGCTAGAGAAACCCGTGGCCTGTTGTCCACCCCTAAAATGTCTTTGAGCAGATGGTTAACAATCTGTCTGGCCCTGCCCTTTCTGTCGTTAACTAAGAATCTGCTTTGGGCCCAGAGTTCTACAAGCCTTTATGGTTTGGGGAGGTTTCAGTGCTTTGGGGAGGTTTCAGGGCTGTAGGCAAACTTTGGTCCCAGGAAGTCCGCAGCTCTGTGTTAACTCTTTCGGAGCTGAATAGAAGACCAGGGGCCACAGCCTTGGTGCCCTGTTCTCTCCTGCCTCACCATCAGGGGACCACGGAGCGACACTCAGAAGAGGTCTCCATAGTTGCTCAAGGTTAATCCCTCGCTGCCAACCCCCCACTCAGGTCTCCAGGGAAGGTTCCCAGGGCACCGCCACACACGTCACTGAAGGATCTGTGACGGCAGACGGGATGAGGGTGAGACGGGGCAAGGCAGTGACACAATTCATGGCTCACCCTGAGAAGTGATGCTCAGAACAAGGAAAAGAAGTGTTTGTGACAGGGTCTGTAACATGGTATGTGAAATGTGAGACATTCCCTAAAACATTCAGTATGCCGTTAACTCAAAAGGGTGCCGCTGCCCCAACCCCATCCCCAGTCACTTTTCTTGTTTGGTTTGATTGCTGACTGGGGCTGACGCCACTTACGAAGGAAGAAAGGACTTAATGCACCCCAGGGTGCAGATGAGGCAAAGTCGTTTCTGCATGTATGTTACAACTGCGTGTATGTTACAGCTGTGTGTATGTTATAGCTGTGTGTATGTTACAACTGCATGTATGTTACAGCTGTGTGTATGTTACAGCTGCATGTATGTTACAGCTGTGCATATGTTACAGCTGCATGTATGTTACAGGTACGTGTATGTCACAACTGTGCGCGTTACAGCTGCGCACGTGTTACAGCTGTGCGCGTGTTACAGCTGCGTATGTGTTACAACTGCATGTATGTTACAACTGCATCCAATACCTGAGTTTTTTCAACTCCGAAACTCACCCTCTAGCAAGTGGGTAATCAATATCTATCATCTCACAATAATTGTATTGATTCCCAAGGTAAGATGTTAAGTTTGACCTTCAGTACTTAATGGTTTTAGTGCTGTATCTGAGTAAAATTTCAGGGTATACAGAGGCCTTTACTACTGGAATTTCATTCATGTTCCATTCAAATATGTCATGTTTCTAGCTTTTCTAGAAACATGCTTAATGGATTAGATATTAAGACAGAGATTGGGAGACACAGTTGTGCTGGTTTGAATCTGTGGTGGACCCCAGAAAAGCCATGACCTTTAATCCTCATTCAGCACTGCTGGCTGGGAGCTTTTTGATCACTCCCATGGAGATTTAACCCACCCAATTGTGGGTCGTAACTTCTGATCAGATGGCTTCCATGGCGTTGTGACTCCACCCGTTCATCCTCTAAAAGAGGAAACATCTGGAGAGCCTTTCTTTTTAGAGCCCTAAGAAAGCTACGGCAGAACACCACAGAACCACGGAGCAGAGAGCCCACCAGCCAGCGACATTTGGAGATGAAGAAGGAAAACGCCTCCCGGGAAGCTTGATGAAACAAGCCAGGAGAGAAAGCTAGCAAACGTCATCACGTGCCCTTCCAGCTGAGACAGAAACCCTGAACTTCATCAGCCTTTCTTGAGTGAAGGTAACCTTTTGTTGGTGCCTTAATTTGGACATTTTTTTTTTTTTTTTTTTTTTTTTTTTTTTTTTTTTTTTTTTAGGGAGGAAAGGAAGGAAAGACAGAGAAGGAAGGAAGGGAGGAAGAAAGGGAAACATTTTTTTAAACATTTTCTTGTTTTATTATATTTTGTTTGTTTGTTTGTTTGTTTTTTACATGGGCTGGGGCCGGGAATCGAACCGGGGTCCTCCGGCACGGCAGGCAAGCACTCTTGCCCGCTGAGCCACCGCGGCCCGCCCTGGACATTTTTATAGACTTGCTTTAATTGGGACATTTCCTTGGCCTTAGAATTGTAAACTAGCAACTTATTAAATTTCCCCTTTTATAAAATCTGTTCCTATCCAGTATATTGCATTCTGGCAGCTGGCAAACTAAAACAACAGTATAGAGTCCAATTTTTCTTTAAAACAAACAAACAGGAAAAGACGTTTTTAAAGGAAATCACATTAACTGACGCACAGTAAATGCCCCGGGGCACGCCACCTGGAGGTCCCCTAGGATGGCCCGTGTGCAAGGCTGACCCCAGCCGGCACCTGGGAACCGTCCAGCAAGCAGCACTGATACAGAACTTTCCCCAGCGGATGAGGGCGGCTCCCTGCACGTCGACTGTTTGCACAAACACCCGCTTTTCTCCGGAGCCTGCCCTCTTGGTCTGTGACGGGCAGAGCGTGCCCCTGGGACCAGCCCTAGGAGAACACTGGGTGCCGGGGGTTCGACTGGCCTCCCCGGGCATCACACACTGTGGCTGTGCTCCTGCTGCCGGGGCGGGGTGTGGCTGTGTGACCCTCCTGGGTGTGACGCAGCACAAGGAAGCCTCACGTGGCTCCATCCAGACGCCTGGGTCTGCTCCCTTACGATTCGGCTGCGCACTCTTACTACGCCGTTGCCGTCACGCGTCACCATGACTCACCTGTACGCTGAGCCTGGTGAGCCTTAGCAGACCTCTGGGCATGAAGTAGACTTGGGGTCCCTCCCCCAGGCACCCCCCCCCCCAACTTGGGTGTCGATGTGCAGGTACGCACGCCTTCCCTGCGGGCCTGACCTCCCGTCCCACACACACGCTGGGCCGGGGCTCCTGCGATGGGGCCCGAGGGACAAGTCTGTTGGTGGCCCAGCCATTTGAGGGTCAGCAAAGTCCTCCCTGGGTCAAAGGTCAGGGAGAGAAGAACATGGAGCTGAGCACAACCACACACACAGGCACCCACAGGGGTAGTACCCCCCCCACCCAGCCCACCGCAGAGAGGGGCTGGCAATGGACCAAGGTCACCAGTGCCCCCAGGCCCAGAGCCTCCAGCGTGGAGCCTCGGGGCACCTGGAGTCAAGCAAGGGGCAAGTGTGGCACACCCACTGGATGCAAGGCGCGTGCCAGGGTCACCCTTGGGTCTTGTTCTGGTTTAAAGGTGGAGGAGATTCTGCACAGCCCTTTGACCATGTCACAGGGGAGGAGGATCTGATTCGTTTCCTGGGAAAGGACACCAATAAAAAAGGCAAAGCTTCCCCCTCCACCCCCCTCCTAAGAGCTGATTCTCTTCTCCTCAGCCGTCAGCACCAGGGGACTCACTGTGTTTGCCCTGGAGCAGTTGACAGAGATAAAGAAAAGGGAACCTGAGATAAGAGTAGGCTCAGCAGCAAAGAGGAACGCCTTGTAGTTAGGGGGAAACTGAGAGCCTCTGAGGGCAGACAACACAGCAGGAGCAACAGGAGAAAGACACGGGGCCTGGGAAGGTGGGGCAGCAGGAGAGCAGGGCAGGTCCAGGCTGGGTGTCCTTATTAATATAAATGTGTGCAGAGACGGCATGTGTTATTTCTAATCATTTCCTTTTTCCCTTAAGATAAGGATTTCCAGTTCACTGATCCCACATGAGGTCAGCACCGCTGTGTCCAGCCAAGAGGCCTGCCAAAGAGGGCCACATCTATGGGCCCTGGGCCCGTGCAGTAGCGACACAAGGTCACCATCCCCACCTGTATTAGTTGGATTCAGTTGTCAACTTGGCCAGGTGAGCATACCTAGTCTTGTTGCTGCGGCCATAAGCCAACCGTACGTGAACCTCATCTGTTGCCAATTACATCTGCAGTCAGCTAGGAGGTGTGTCTGCTGCAATGAGTGATGTTTGACTTAATTGGCTGGTGCTTAAATGAGAGAACGCAACGTAGCACTGCTAGCAGCTCAGCATTCCTCATCTCGGCACTCGCAGCTCAGCCCAGGCCTTTGGAGATGCAGAAAGAAGTCACCCCGGGGAAAGTTGTTGGAACCCAGGGGCCTGGAGTGAAGACCAGCAGAGACCATCCTGTGCCTTCCACGTAAGAAAGAACCTCAGTGGAAAGTTAGCTGCCTTTCCTCTGAAGAACCAACAAAATAAATCCCCTTTTATTAAAAGCCAATCCGTCTCTGGTGTGTTGCATTCCGGCAGCTAGCAAACTAGAACACCACCCCAACCCCAGGACCCAAGAGTGTTTCCCAAAGGTCAGCTCAAGATTCCAGGTATCCTTAGTAAGGAACATGCCCCAAGTTCCCACAGGAACTCCAACAATGCAACCCAGAACCTCCTCCCTTTTAACACCAAGGTGTTAGGAGCCTACATTATAACCCAACTGCAATCCAGGCTGGAAGCACTTGAGAGAAGAATTGTCCATTAGCTATTTAATGCAACTTCTGATAACAATGCTTATGCACTTAGAAAATTTTATACATATGTCCGTAGTCACACACACACTCACTAAACCTCGACCAACACCCCATTCACAAAACCTACCACCATAACTTAGTTAATAACGAAGGTGTCTGTCAGAGAAAATATATCCACCGGTTTACGGAATGCTCCAAGCCACGACTAAAAAGGACAGAGGAGAAAAGAATGAAGCTGCCGCCAAGGACGACACTGAGAGTCTCATTATGACCACCCTCCAAAGGGGGCATGAGCCCAAACAGGTGGCCTACAATATCCACGTTCTATATGAAAAAGAGAGAATTATAAATAAGTCCAATGAAGGGGATCATTTTTACTGTTCTCTGTATTATGTTTGCATCAGAGGAAGACCCTGCAGATGAAAATAAGTAGTGTTCCATTCTTCCAGATGGGGAGGTGGTGGAGGCAAGTCTCCAGGCAACGAATGGACCACGGCTTTGATGGATTCTGCTGGGCTGGAGGACAGAATGCTTCGTGTAAGCTCATTCCCAAAGCAAGATCATCAGCTTCTTCCTGAGGTGGGTTGCAGGACCCCAGTGTGCTCACAGCAAGAGAGACGTTCTGTCTTTTCAAAATGTGCTGAAAAGCTTCCAGTTGGCCAAGGTGGTGGTGTAAGACACTCCAGGGTGACAATCTCCCATAGAAACTTTGAACATTAGCAAAAACTGGCAGAGCCATCTTCCTCAAAATTTCGGAAAATAATTAAAGGGTTACTATAACTGGGCAAGTGCCAAACAAAAAAAAAAATGCACTTTGAAAAAGGGAGGAGAAGCTCATGAAGCCATTATTGTTCCCTCCTCCACTTCCTCGTGGCGCAGTGTAGAGCCAGTCTGGGTATACACTGTGAGTCCCCCGCCCTGATCCACGGAGCAAAGTAACCCTGACTGCACATCCTGGGGAGCCTGAATGTCAGTGCCAGTATACTGAACAGCAACCAAAAAGACCGAACCAAGGAAACTCATCTCTGGCTCACTTGTTCCCTGAAGGCTGAAGCAGCCTGTAGATAGCTAAAGCAGTATAGGAAACAATTTGGTCTAGGCATCCTGGGGCAAAGAAAATCTACTTTAAGTCATACAAAAGAGCACCAGGAAGAGAAATCTACACCAAAGGGAGTATAAAGGCTTACCTTTCAATTCTTATAAACTGTGAGGAATCCCTAAAGCCATGAGCAAGCAAAAGTGCAGGACAAGACACAGGCTTAGAAAAGACAGAGAGGGCCCTGCACTTCACATTTGCTTGGGCTGATCTTCTGATTGAAAGGATTATGTACCCTAGAAAGGCCATGTTTTAATCCTGATCCATCTCATGGAGACAGCCATTTCTTTTAATCTTTATTCAGTACTGTAGGTTGGAAATTTGATTAGATTATCTCCATGGAGATGTGATACACCCAATTGTGGGTATTAACCTTTGATTAGAGGGAGATGTGACTCCACCCATTCCAGGTGGGTCTTGATTAGTTTACTGGAATCCTTTAAAAGAGGAAACATTTTGGAGAGAGCTTGAGAGCCACAAGAAAGCCATGGGAAGCAGAGCCCACGTAGCCAGAGACCTTTGGAGATGAAGGAAAATGCCCCTGGGGAAGCTTCACGAAACAAGACGCCCGGAGAAAAAGCTAGTGGATGTCACCACGTTCACCATGTGCCTTTCCAGTTGAGAGAGAAACCCTGAACATTATCAACCTTCTTGAACCAAGGTATCTTTCCCTGATGCCTTAGATTGGACATTTCTATAGCCTTGCTTTAACTGGGACATTTTTATGGGCTTTAGAACTGTAAACTTGTAACTTATTAAATTCCCCCTTTTTAAAAACCATTCTGTTTCTGGTATATCACATTCCAGCAGTTTGCAAACTAGAACAGATGGCTAAACTCTGAAAGAGAGCATAAGCCAAAGCACAGTCAATTTGTAAAGACTGTGAAACGTGGTTTGTGTTCGTTTTTTTTTTTTTTTTTTTGCATTGATTTTTCTTCGCACCTGGAACTGAAGGAAGTCTCTAGCATGTCCCCAGATAGATATAAACTTAAGAGACAGAGAGCTGGGGAACTAAATCCCAACAGTGGACAATGAAAGATGACAACCAAAGAAACAAAAAATAATGGCCCATCCAAAGGAACAAAATAAAAATCCAGGAACCATCAATGAAGAAGACCAGACTTTAAACATACCACACCAAGCTTTTTAAAAAGTGGTTCGCAATATGTTCAAGGATATAAAGGAAAACACCGAGAGAACCAAGGGATATCAGGAAAACAACAAATGAACAATATGAACATCTCAGTAAAGAAATAAAATTTTTTAAAAGAAACTAAACAGGAATATTGGTGTTGAAGAATACAATACCTGAAATTTTAAAAAATTAAAAAAGAAAACTCCCTAGGGGATTTCAACAGCAGATTGGAGCTAGCAGCAGCAAAAAAAAGCAGTGAATCTGAAGAGAAGACAATTGAAATGATAAAGGCTGAGGAGTGGGGGGAAAAAAGGATGAAAAACAGGTGAGTAGAACCTAAGAGACCTGTGGGACACCACCAAGTGCACCAACAAATGCGTCATGGGAGACCCAGAGGAGAAGAAAAGGAAGAAGGAATACTCAAAGAAATTATGGCAGGAAACTTCCAAATTTTACAAAAAACACAAATATGCACATTCAGGTAGTCTAATGAACCCAAAAGGATAAACTCAAAGGGAAACATACGAGACACACGGTAGTCAAATGCCAAAGAAAAGGAGAGTGCTCTGAAAGCTGCGTGAGGAAAGCAACATGTTATCTGCAAGAGGGTCCCTGTAAGCTTAAATGCCAATTTCTCGTCAGAAATCATGGACTCAAGAAAGTAATGGGACAAAATATTTAGAGTTATGAAAGAAGACAATTTTATATCTAGTGAGACTTTCTTTCAAAAATGAGGGAGAGATTAAGACATTCCCAAATAAACAAAAGCTGAGGGAGCTAATCTCCGCTAGACATGCCCAACAAGCAATGCTTAAGGGCATTCTTCAGACAGAAAGGAAAGGACCCTGCACAGTGGACTGAATGCTAAAGAAACAAAGACCTCTGGTAAAGATAAACAACCACAGGGCTAAAGATAATGGCCAGAACTACCGTACTGTAATTTTGGTAGGTAACTCCACTTTTCACTCCTTTCAGGTACTAAAATGCAGATGAATAAGCGTAATGATAAGTAGACTTATTTGGGGACATATAGTGTATAAAATTATCATATGTAGCAAGTATAACAAAAAGGTGGGAGTACAGATGATATAGGAACAGTGAACACATATGCTATTGAAATTCAGTTGGTATCAAATAAAATGCGATTGTTACAGTTTTAGGATGTTAAATGTGTCATATGATAAGCACAAATAAAATATCTGAAAAATATATAAAGAAGTGAATGAAGGGAGAGGAATAAGGGAAGTTGGTGAAAGAAACTGCTCCAGGAATCAGTCCCTCTACCAAAACAATTATTCAGCAGGCAGGAACTGTCTTAATAAACTACTTCAAAATTCCAAAGTCTAGTGAAACACTGTGCAACATGCAGGGAGGAGCAGGAGTAAAGGCTGTCACTATGATAAATGGGAGCTCCAGCCTCATTCCCCAGCCGCCTGGCAGGCAGTGGACTGGAGCTCAGCTCCCGGCACAGCTTGCAGGTGCCAGGGTGGGACATCGAAACCTACCTCTCCAAATTCTGGGGGCAGTGTTGTCTGCTCACAGATCCCTACATTTGATCAACTACTTCAGAGAGCTGGGGGCCAGATCCAAGGGCAGTCATTTTTCTCAGCAAAGACAGCAGAAAAGTCTTAAAGATAGTAACCTCCCTCAAAACCATGGAAAATAATTAAAGGGCTGCATTAACCAGGAAAGTGCTGAATCAAGAAAATACAGCTTCAAGTCCAAAGAAGAAGCTCCTGGCAGTCTGCTGGCCCCTCTCCACTGACAATGCCGGGGGTGGGGGGGGATCTATTTCAAAGGGAGTAGAGAGGGCACTCACTCTGACGCCTGTAATCTTTAAACGGGGAATTCCTATGATCGCCAGCAAGCACAAGCCCAGGAGAAGAGGCAGGGTCAGCAGATAAGACAAAGAGGAACCTGTTTTCACATTTGCCTCGAGCTGATCTTCTTGAAGGGAGGGCTAAACTCTAAAGGAGAGCAACAGCCAAAGCAGACCCAATTTGCAAAGGCAGTGAAAGGTGCTTTATGCCTTTGTTTGTTTTAATTAGCTCCTGACATTCAAGAAAATCTCCATCATATCACTAGCTGGCTAAAACCTTAAGGAATAGACTGTCTCAATAAACTACTTCAAAACTCCAAAGTCTAGTGAAACACTTTGCAACATGCAGGGAGGAGCAGGAGTAAAAGGTGACACTGTGATAAATGACAGCTCCAGCCTCATTCCCCAGCCACCTGGCAGGCAGTGGACTGGAGCTCAGCTCCTGGCACAGCCTGCAGGTGCCGGGGTCGGACATTGAAACGTCCTAGAATCACACCTTAAGATATTAAAATGTACAAGTGCAAACAAATGATGACAAGACAAACAGGAAATGATAATGCACCCAAAGGAGGAAGATAAAAAGCCAAACTATCAATGAAGAGGACTAGACTGTACATACTAAACAGAGCCGTTTAAAAATGATCCTCAATGTACTAGAGGAGATAAAGGAAAACACAGAGAAGTAACTAAAGGATGTGAGGAAAACAATGAATGAACATTGGAAATCTCTCCAGAGAAATACTGAATATGAAGAGCACAAGAATTGGATGAAAAATTCCCTGGATGGTTTCAACAGCAAACTGGAGGTGGCAGAAGAATCAGTGATCTCAAAGACAGGAAAACAGCAATGACTCAGGCTGAGGGGCAGAAAGAAAAAAATGATTAAACAGAAAGAACAGAGCCTTAGAAACTTGTGGGACACCATCAAGCATACTGATATTTGCCCTAAAGGAGTCCCTGATAAAGAAGACAGAAAAAAGGGACAGAAGGGATATTAAAAGAAATAATGGCACAACACTTTGCAAATTTAAAAAAAAATATGAATGTGCAAATTCAAGAAGCCCAAACAAACCCCAGAAAGGATAAACTCAAATAGAACCATGCTCAGACACATAGTAATCAAATTGTATTTTCCAATGCCAAGGACAAGAAGAGAGTTCTGGAAGTTGCAACAAAAAAGAATAAGTTATGTACAAGGAGATCTCAATAAGAGTGAGTGCCAATTTCTCACCAGAAACCATGGAGGCAAGAAGGCAGTGGGACAAAATATTTAAAGTGATAAAAAGGAAACAATTGCCAACCAAGAATTTTATACCTGGCAAGACTTTCTTTCAAGAATGAAGGAGAGATGAAGACAATCCCAGATAAATATAAATTGAGGGAGTTTATCTCCTCTAGACATGCCCTACAAGAAACGCTAAAGGGAGTTCTCCAGGCTGAAAATAAAAAGTGTTTTTGTAGGAGGAAGAACAAAGCATGTTAATATTACAGGGTGTTGAAACCAGATGATGATTCATATTTTAAAACTTCAACTTCTGTGTGAGACTAAAGTGAGAACCATCTCTCCAAAGGAGATACACAAATGTCCAAAAAGCACATGAAAAGATGCTCAAAATCATTAGCTATTAGGAAAATGCCAATCAAAATCACAATAAGGTACTATCTCACATTCAATACAATGGCTACTATTAGAAAACAGAAAATAAAAAGTGTTGGAGGGGATGTGAGAAATACAAGCACTCATTCTTCCTTGGTGGGAATGTAAAATGTTGCAGCTGCTGTGAAAGACAGTTTGGAGGTTCCTCAGAAAGGTAATTACCATGAGATCCGGCAATCCCTCTGCTAGGGGTACACACAGAGGGACTATTTATGCAGGGACTTGAAGAGACGTTCGTAGTGCATTATTCACAAATACCAAAAGATGGAAGAAACCCAAGCATGTCCATCAACAGATGAATTGATAAACAGAATTGTGGTATAAACACACAATGGAAATCCACATAGCCATAAAAAGAAATGACGTTCTGACACATGTGACAACATGAATGAACCTTGACACCACATTTAGTGAAATAAGTCAGACACAAAGGGATAAATATTTTATGATTTCACTTACATGAAATAATTAGAATAAACAAACCCCTAGAGTCAAAAACTAGAATACAGGTTACCGACAGCGAGGGTGAGGGTAGGGAATGCAGAGTTAATGCTTAATTGGTACAGAGTATCTGTTTCTGGTGATGGAGAAATTTTGGTAATGGATGGCAGTGATGGGAGCACAGCATTGTAAATGTAATTAACTCCACTGAACTGTGTATTTGAATGTGGTTTAAAGAGGAAATGTTAGCAGAACAAATTTTTGTAAAATCATAAGACCTTACGACAAATTGCGAATCTTAACGCAAACTGTGAATTATTAATTAAGTGGTATAATTATAATCATGTTTCCAATTATAAGAAAGGTTCCACATTAATGCAAAATGTTAATAATAGGGAAAACTCTGTGCAGGTATGGGGGAGGGTGTATATGAGAGCTCTGTATTTTCTGAATGATATTTCTGTAAACCTATATTCTCCAAGAAAAAAAAAATGGGGAAAAAATGCTCTGAGACTTTAATTGTAGGCCATTTTTATAAGTTAAGTTTCAACCAGTCAACAAGCAAGGGTTTCCAGACAGTATTTGCATGCTGAAATTTCCATGCTCTGTATAATTCTTTCGTTTCCTTCCTTGTCCATTTCCCTGCTGGTTAGCACTTACAGAAGATAGGAGCAGGGAGGAAATGGTGAAAAGCAAAACCGCCCCAGCTTATTACTCTTTAGGACCTGCCATAAAATTGGGTGGAGAGCTTAAGACTAATTATTCTAATGAGATTTGGGGCTATGGAGGTTTTCATAAATTCCTGATTCTCTTCTTTCCCTCGAACAGTAACTAAAACTTAATCACATTTTCCTACGCGGAGGAGCTAGCAGCTAGAGTGTCAATCATAGAAAAATTAGGACTGTTTACCTATTAAGTACTTATCTAAGCATTACACTATAGGAATTCAGAATCCAAAAATTGACAACTCACGATCACATAGAGGTACAGATATGGGGGTAGGAGCATCCTGAGTTAGGGTGCCATGTTCCCCAGCTCGGTTCCGAGAGCTGATCTGTTGGAGAGAGTTGTTGTATCTTCCACAGTGAAGGAGGGAAAGGCCAAGTGAGGCCTTCACTGCATGGGGTCATGCATTATTTCACTGGAAGTTACATTCTTAGATTGGAGAGTATTTATAAATATTTAAATAATCAACTTATTATTCCCTTAGAAAGAAATGTGATTTCCCCCTCCTTGCTGCTTATGAAATAGTTAAAGAATCAGCACATAGGAAGGGCCATGGTGGCTCAGCAGACAGAGTTCTCGCCTGTCATGCGGGAGACCCGGGTTCGTTTCCCGGTGCCTGCCCATGTTAAAAAACAAATAAATAAAAAAGAATCAACACATAAGCCATTATGAAAAAATTATGTGTTCAGAGTTAGCAACCACCACTAATTAGGTGTTGCGTCATTGACCAAGCTGACCCAGGCTCCCTCCACCAAAGCATGAGGATACCTTTACTACTGAGGGCTGCTGTCAAGGTCCCCTGTTGGGCCCAGCACAGAGTAAATGCTCATTCAAACAAGCGGGCTGATGTGTAAATGCTCATTTGAATAAGCGGGGTGACGTGTAAATGCTCATTTAAATAAGCGGGGAGATATCAGCTTCCATTTTAAACAGAGCAGAAGCCCTTACGTTTGAGATGACCTTCTAGAGTCAAAATTTCTCCTTAAAATGTGAATGATGTCCTATTGCATTAGCATCTGCCCCTACAAAGCTGTTCCTCTTCCAAGGTAATTGAATTTGCTTCAGACTTCTACACACACACACACACACACACACACACACACACACACACACACTGCTGGCCTGCCTTCTCCTCCATGACGGTCCATCAAAACCCATTCCCTAATAATTTCCAGGCCTGGACCTCCCCATCCTGAGACACTCCCGAGGCCCTGAGCAGATGGGTGACGTGAACAGAGCCACTGAATGTGCTCTTAAAAGCAAACAAACGGGGGCACGGGGGTTTCCGTGGGAGAATGCTCGCCTTCCACGCGGGAGACCTGGGTTTGATTCCCGGCGCATATCACAAAAAAACAAAACAAAAACACCTTCCTATTTTACAGATGGGAATAATAATTAGAAGAAGAAACTAAATACCCTACTTATAAAACCATTTTTCAAGCTTAAACGATCATTTTACTCTTATTCTCTATGAGAGCCACCTTTGCCTTCACTCTAGATTAACTTTTTCTTTTGAACATCTCTATGAACTCTTGGCCTTTTGCAGACCCAATTTATTTCGGCTAACCATGAGTATTCTCCTTTTTTAAAGAATTCACAGACTTAATTTTAAAGCAGCTTTAGGTTTCCAGGAACATGGAGCAGAGAGAACAGAGAGTTCCCAAATGCCCCCTCCCTTCCCCTCAGTTTCCCTGTTTATTAACATCTCACATTAGTTTGTTACAAATGATGAAACAATATTGATATATTAGTAACAACTAAAGCCTGAGCTGACATTAGCCTTCACTCTCGGTGGTGCACAGCTCTGTACCACCGTACAACGTCACAGATCCACCATTACAGTGTCATACAGAAGGGATTTTGCTGCTATGAAAATGCCTCATACCCCCTACTCATCCTCCTCCCTTCCCTGGTCCCCTGGCAATGACTGACCTTTTTCTGATCTCTATAGTTTTGCTTTTGCCCAGAATGTCACTTAGCTGTAATCATACAATATGTAGGCTTCATAGACTGGGTTTTTTTCAATAAGAAATATGCATGTTAGGTTCTTCTTCTTTTTTCAGGTGTATAATATTCCACTGCATGAATAGATCAGTTTGTTCACCCATTCACCTACTGAAGGACATCTTGGTGGCTTCCAGTTTTAGGCAATTATGAATAACGTTGATGTAAACATTTGTGTGCAGATTTTTATGTGAGCAGAAGTTTTAACTGATTTGGGCAAATGTCCAGGAGCATGGTTGCTGGGTCGCATGGTGAGACTGTGGTCAGCTTTGTGAGAAACTATCAGACCTGCTCCCAAACTGGCTGCATGATTTTGCATCCCCAGCAGCAGCAAGTGAGAGTTCGTGTGGCTCCGTGGCTCACCAGCATTTGGTGGCATTAGTGGTTAGGATTTTAGCCATTCTAATTTGGTGCCCAGTGCTACCTTATTATGATTTTAATTTGCAATTCTCAAATGACATGATGTTGAGCATCTTTTCAGAAGCTTATTTGCCATCTGTGTATCTTCATTGGTGAGGTGTCTATTTGGCTTTTTAGCCCATGTTGTGACTAGGCTGTCAATTTTCCTTCTGTAAGTTTGAAGAGTTTTTTGTGTATTTTGCATATAAATCCCCTGTCAGATGCATGTTTGCAAATATTTTCTCCCCGTTTCTTGCAAATCTCTTCATTCTCTTAGCAAAGTTCTCTATAGAATGGAAGAGAATTCCCCTTCTGACTTTTGCATCTGAACTCCGGCCAGTGGCGTGCCTTCCAGCTGGCTCCTTCTGACTTTTGGTTCTGTTCCTGACAGTCAGAGAAATTTTACCCCTCTGGCAACAAGAGCATGCTGCACAGCCACCCTGATCTTTTCCCGCATCAAGATTTAAAGTCAGCTCCCTCCAAGGAGTGCTGGAGGCATGCATTGGAAAACGGCACCGGAAACCAGAATCTGGGGTCAAGAGCATGTGTGGACACGGGGGAGGGGGAGATATGCTGCAGCTGCTACTCAGTGATGGTTTTGAATTCACCTTGATTTTTCCAAATTTTGCACATCATGGGCACTTCATTCCTATATAACGAGATGTTGCCAATACCCAGAATTTAGCTGTATTGAGAGCATGAAGGAAATGGACCTGGGGGATACAGGGACAGGAGGCCACCCGAGCTCCGGTCACCCCTCCCTCCTGCACGCCATTCCACAAGCACCTGCTTCACTCTCAGCCACGTTCATCTGGGTCATCACGCGACAGGTGCAGGAAAGGGACACTGGAGGCAGCCTGTGGCAGGGAAAGGCGTCTCCGAGCTCTGCTTCCCTTGGGGCACCTCACTGTGACACCCACATGGTTCCGTTTCCTATGTTCTCGCTTCTCCCGCTTCTATGGAGAAGTCATTCAATGAGCCATTTCATCCATCCCAATTCCCCCATCCAGGTTACTGTCTCCACAGGGAGGCTGCTTCACCCATGGAAGGAAGACGCAGAAGCCTCGGGTGCTGGCCCCGGGGACCTGACTCCCTCACAGCCATCAGCCCAGCAGCCGCCCATGTTCATTCTCATTCTCTGATGCCGTCGAGACGACGGGGAGGTCTCCCTGCTTCCCCAGGGGACAGCTGCAAAACCGGGTCAGCAGTCTACCTCTAACGGAGCCTTTGGAGAGCACGGACTACCCTGCAGACAATATTTATGGACAGGGGGTCAACCCCCGACAAATGCTGCTCCTGATTCTGGCTCCTGCATAGAATTGGGTAGATATTGACCCACAGACCTAATGGAGAGGGGCCCAAGAGTCCATGGAGTAGAACCTTATTTCTCTTATTTACCAGCACGTTTTAAAGGCAGTTCAAAGCAAACAAAGGAAGTGCCACGAATTGTATGAGCAAGTTCAGACTAGATTCTTTGTTCACTGCAGCTGTAAAGGTAAGTTTGCCGATCCTGAGAGTTCCTTAGAGCTTCCAAGGGTCCTAGTGAGTGCACGCTGGATGTTCCCAGTCCGTGCATGCACACATATGAACAATGCACATGTGCATACACACACAACATATTCCCCACACATGCATGTGCACACACCGGTGTTCATGCATGTACATTACACACGTGTGTGTACACATGCACACATATAAGGCATACACACCCATGTGCCTACGTATGCACATGGGCAGGCTCACACATGCACCACATCAGTACACATGCACACAGGCCTGCATGCAAACACACATGCGTGTGTACACACATGCACATATACACTCATGGGTATATATATATGTTCAAACCAGCAGAAACTAGAGTGAAAGCAAATCCCTGCCCAAGGACTTCTCAGGTAAGAAGGTTCATTTATCATCACCCCATGATCTGAGATAATCCATATAAAATTCCTCCTGCAGATACAAATAGCAGTTTATTTTCTGCATTATTCTGCTAGAAAGAAACAGATTAGGAAATTCATATTTATTATAGAAGTATTAATGTTATTTCCATACACACTGGAATCCTAATATTCAAATGGACCAAAGGCTCCCCCCATATCTCTTTACTCAACACAAGGACCCATGTGTCTCATGTCATGAGACCCCTGGAATTAGCTGGCATCTTTGTTAAACCCAAGGACACCAGGAGCACGTGAGGGTGTGGCCTCTTCCAAAAGCAGCTGTCCTCACAAGCATTCAACTTTAAGCTCACATTTCACAATACAGCCTTCTCATGTTCACAGGGATGGAAAAGCAGCTTACCCCTGAAAACATCCCCTGCCCACAAACACAAGACCCCAAGGTCCAGGCTTTGGAAACCTGACAAATGGCCAGATGAGGAAATCAAGAGCGCTTGCAGAGGTGGAGGCTGATTTTCTGCACCGGACCCAGCACAGCAGCAGGGCCGAGCGTGCCAGGCAGAACGTCCTCTCACTGTTAACATAACATGACAGGGCTACTTTCTCTTCCCCAATCAGCTGCGAGGCAAACACAAGAGATTTGATTACACAAAGTAGGTCAGTCCACTGGAAAAGCAGTGTCAAGTGGGGCAAAACCACGCTTGTTTTTGGTATTTGAAATACATTCTCAGAGGCAGGCACTTGTGATCACAGTAAGAGCAGTAAAATGGCTTTGAAACAACCCTGTGGGTCAAGCCCTGCCTGTGGCTTCGTGACAGCCAGCCTTTCGTTCCGGCTCTTCCTGTTTGGTTTTGGCTTTCTTATTTTAAGGTGAGACTAAGATATAAATAACTCCAACAGCCAAAGGCCTTTCATGAACTTCACTTGTTCCTTATTTCAGACTCACTCTTTTGGAGAAGGGGGAGTTACTTTATCTCCGATTATAAGCAGGAAAGGAAGCCAAATAAAAAAGGCAAAACTCCTCAATCACCAGAGTGATCTGGGACAGAAACAGAAATAAAAGCCAAGCATTTTTCCTTTGCCAGCAAGATTCTAGTCACCGAGGCCAGGGGAAGGCACTGGACAAAATATCTACCCAGAGTAAGCGTTTACAACCCAGATCCAATGGGCTGTAGACAAATGAGATGTGGGCCCTGCCCACAGGGAGCTGCCATCCAAGGAGGGAGATGGCACAGAGACAGCTCTAGAACAAGAGGGGGTGGCATCTAAGCTGTAAATGGAATCCCACTGGTGGGGGGCAGGAGACCGAGCAGGGAAGAAGGGGGCATGAGGGAAAGATGTGGCAGGGAATGTGGCACTTAAATTAGAGGGAAGGCCCAGAGGGAGTGGAGGGTGCAGTATTTAAGGCAGGGGGTGAACACAAGCAAGGAAAGGAGCCTGGCAGACGCAAAGCGTGTGGGCACAGGCCACTGTTTCCAGTCCCAGAGAGAGGCTAGTGTGGTAGAGAGATAACAGAAGAAAGGACAGGACGTGGCCATGGATTAGATGGGAAGGAACAGAATGTAGGACGAGAATCCAGAGATGACTCTGAAGCTGGGTCCTAAAGGATGCTTCCTTCATCCACGGCGGAAAGTGAGAGAACGGTGGGTTTAGGAGACATGGAGTCTGCAGTATCAGCAGGACATAGTCAGGAGCGCAGCCCGGCACAGGTGTGGGTGATGGGGGCCAGCAGGTAAAAGCATGTGAGGTCGGAAGTGGACTGTGGCTGGGGCTCAACAGAACACCAGCATCTCTGGAGTGCTGAGAAGGAGGGGAAGGGACTGGGGTTGAGAAACTGAGGAAACTAGAAAAGATTTATGAGAAACCTTATGGGGAATTGACAGGTTAGTTGAAGGAAGATGCAGCTGGGAAAACGTGCATGCGCAGAGCAACAGCGTGATTTTCACCACAGTGTCATTCAGCATCTTCCATGAGTGACCCCAGGAAACCAGGTTACTGGTTCACCTTCACTCTCTAGTAAACTCCTCCTGTGTACGTACACCAGGCCAGGTTCTGTGAGGATGCAGATCATATGAAAGCACAGCCTCCCGGCTCAAGGAGGCCCCACAAGGGCATGCTGCATATTCTAGAATAAGTAGGTCTTTCAGAAAGAGAACACACACTCAGCAGGTTGGAATTGGGAAGAATTTGTAAAGAAAGTACATTAGTTCCCTAGGTACTAAAATAAGTACCATGCGCTGGGTTGGCTTAACAACAGGAATTGATTGGCTCATGGTCCCAGAGGCTAGAAGGCTTGCTTCCTCCCGAGTCGATATCTTCCGGCTGGAAATCCACATGGAAGCATCTTCTCCTTTCTCTCTGGGTTCTGCTGAGCACGTCTGGCTGTTCACCATGGCTTCTCTCTCTCCATCTGACATTCACTCTGCTTATAGAGAGCTCCAGTCACATGGATTAAACCCCAATCTGATTCCGTTGGACCACCCCTTAACCGAAGTAGCGTTTTGAAGAGACCTTATTTGCAGTGGGTCCACACAGCCAGGATGCCAACCGAGACCTAGAGCACGACCAGACTGGGGCGCATGATTCAGTCCACCACAGGAAAGGTGATAACACCTCTAAGGAAATACACGTGTACATTAAGAGAATCGGGGAAAACCAACTGGCAAGACGGCAGTCTTAATCCAACATTATGAAAATGGAAATTATCTTTAAAAAAAAAGTCTCAAGGGACTTCAGGGCCACGATGGCGGCTTAGCAATGTGTGCGTTTTAGTTTGTCCTCCAGAACAACTAGTAAATAACCAGACACAGTACAGAACAGCTCCTGGGGCCATGTCAGTGACCAGACACACAGCATACCCTAGTCTGGATCAGCTGCACCGGCTGCGAGCCCCCCCAGAACCGTGAGTTCCCCAAGCTGCAGCAGCCAGTGCCCCTCCCCCACAGCTGCTTCCCAGAGGGGAAAGGAAAGAGACTTTACCAGCAGCAGGGGCTGAGCCCAACCAAACGCCAATTGTGGAATTACTTAACAAATTCCGACTACTAAAAGTAGGCCCCCAGCTCAGGTGCACCTGGTCAAAGCGAAGGTCCCTCATTTTTGCCCCAGCACCGAGGGGGCGGGGCTGACAGGAAAAGGAAAAAAAGAGAAGGAAACAGAGATTTTTGTGGCTGTGTTTCTACAAAGGCTTGACTGCTGTTGAATACAGTGGCAGGGCTCCTCCGGCTGCAACTGCCCCAGGCATAGGCAGAAACAAACTCGCTTTGAGGGCTTGTCTGGAACCTGTGCCCTCCAGAGGGGAGGAGTGAAGCCCAACTCAGGTGGAATCCCTCCCTCAAGGAATTCAGACACCAGGGCTTGGTAATTTGAAGCCATTAAAACCAGCCTACAACCACCCCTCTGTCTCCACCATGACCCCAGGCAAAGTTAAAGCTACCGCATCATCTTATGCTGGTGGGACCTGCAGGCAGACAAGCACCACATACTGGGCAGGATAAGGAAAACAGAGCCCAGAGACTTCACAGGAAAGTCTTTCAACCTGCTGGGTCTCACCCTCAGGGAAAACCAACACAGGTGACTCTTTCCTCCTGATAGGAGGCGAGTTTGGTCTGGGAAAATCCAGCTGGGGTCTATAATACCTAAGTAGACCTTCCTCAGGGTGGGGGGAAAAAAGCACCATACAAGCAGGGCAAGAAACAAGAACTCAAAAATTCTCCTCTGTTAAACAAAACCCAAGCTAGAGGTCCAGAAAAAGCTGAACTGAATGTCAAAGAACAGAGAGACAACAAATTCATCCAGCAAGAAAACCATAGGTAAAAGAAGTGCAAGCACTCTCCAGAATAAACTAATTAAGGTAATTAAATGCCTAGACACCAGCAAAAAATAAATCACAGTAGGAAAATTGAAGATATGGCCCAGTCAAAGGAACACACCAACAATTCAAATGAGATACAGGAGCTGAAACATTTAATTCAGAATATACAAACAGACATGGAAAACCTCATCAAAAACCAAATCAATGAATTGAGGGAGGATATAAAGAAGGCAAGGAATGAACAAAAAGAAGAAATTGAAAGTCTGAAAAAACAAATCACAGAACTTATGTGAATGAAAGGCAGGGTAGAAGAAATGAAAAAAACAATGGAAACCTACAATGGTAGATTTTGAGAGCCAAAACATAGGATTTCTGAACTGGAGAATGGAACATCTGAAATCCAACAAGAAAAAGAAAATATAGGGAAAAAATGGAAAAACATGAGCAGGGACTCAGGGAATTGAAGGACAATATGAAGTGCATGAATATACGTGTTGTGGGTGTCCCAGAAGGAGAAGAGAAGGGAAAAGGAGGAGAAAAACTAATGGAGGAAATTATCACTGAAAATTTCCCAACTCTTATGAAGGACTTAAAATTTCAGATCCAAGAAGTGCAGCATACCCAAAAGAGAATAGATCCAAATAGATGTACTCCAAGACATTTACTAATCAGAATGTCAGAGGTCAAAGAGAAAGAGAGAATCTTGAAAGCAGCAAGAGAAAAGCAATCCATCACATACAAGGGAAGCCCAATAAGACCATGCATAGATTTCTCAACAGAAGCCATGGAGGCAAGAAGATAGTGGGGTGATATATTTAAATTATTAAAAGAGAAAAACTGCCAACCAAGAATTCTATATCCAGCAAAACTGTCCTTCAAAAATGAGGAAGAAATTAGAACATTTTCAGTCAAAAAAATCACTGAGAGAATTTGTGACCAAGAGACCAGCTCTGCAAGAAATAGTAAAGGGAGCACTAGAGACAGATAGGAAGGCAGAAGAGAGAGGTGTGGAGAAGAGTGTAGAAAGGAAGACCATGAGTAAAGGTAAAAAGAAGGAAAATTAGAAGGACATATAAAAGCCAAAAGGCAAAAAGCCCGGGCAGTAAGAACACTGATGTTGATGGATTAAGCTTCCCAGTCGGGGGACATGGACTGGCAGAATGGATTAGGGAACAGGACCCATCTATATACTGTCTCTACTCAAAGGACATGAGGGCAAGGACACAAATGGACATTTGCACACCAATGTTTATAGCAGCATTATTTACAATTACCAAGAGATGGAAGCAGCCAAAATATTCATCAACAGATGAGTGGCTAAACAAACTGTGGCATATACATAAGATGGAATATTATGCAGCTGTAAGACAGAATACAATTATGAAGTATGTAACAACATGGATGGACCTTAAGGACATTATGCTGAGTGAGATTAGCCAGAAACAAAGGGATAAATACTGTATGGTCTCACTGACATTAGGGAATAAACTTGGAATATTTCCTTGGTGACAGAGACCATCAGTAGATAGAAATAGGGTATGACATTGGGTAGCTGGAGCTGAAGGGATACAGATTGTGCAACAGGACTGATTGTAAAAATTCAGAAATGGACAGCACAATGCTACCTAACTGTAATACAATTACGTTAAAACACTGAATGAAGCTGAATGTGGGAATGATAGAGGAAGGAGGGCAGAGGGCACAAATGAAATCAGAAAGAAAGAAAGAGGACAAAGATTGAGATGGTATATTCTAGGATTACTAGAGTGTATAATGACAGTGACCAAATGTACAAATTTAAAAAATGTTTTTGCATGAGGAAGAACAAAGGAATGTCATTACTGCAGGGTGCTGAAAATAGATGGTAATTAATATTTTAAAATTTCAACTTATGTGTGAGACTAAAGCAAAAAATGTTTATTTGGTAAAAAATTTATATTTTGACTAGTGCATTTCCTAATATAACTTATGTAGATAGCTTGGTTGAACAACATAAGTACATGGAACCTTGGGTAGGACATGAGATTTTGTTGGTTTGTCCAGAGTGATGCCCCAATGAATCCCAGAGTGATTTGATCAGTGAGCAGAAAAGTATTTGCAAAGTCCCCTTTGGGGAATGGTGAGAACGGGAAAAATTCAACCTCCCCAAGTTGAATTCTTGATATTCTCACAAGCAGTGTGGACAACCCAAGCTATAGGCTGAGCCCCCAGTCTTGGGGTTTGTTCATATGAAACTTAACCCCACAAAGGATAGGTCAAGCTTGCTTAAAATTGGGCCTAGGAGTCACTCCCAGGGGAACCTCTTTTGTTACTCATATGTGGCCCCCTCTCCAGCCAACACAACAAGCAAACTCACCACCCCCACCCCCACCCCCGTCTACGTGGGACATGACTCCCAGGGGTGTGGACCTTCCTGGCAACGTGGGACAGAAATCCGAGTATGAACTCAGACTCAGCATCAAGGGACTGAGAAAAATCCTAGAATGAGCTGAGACCCAGCATCAAGGGATTGAGAAAATCCTCTGGACCAAAAGGGGGAAGAGTGAAATGAGACAAAGTGTCAATGGCTGAGAGATTCCAAACAGAGTCGAGAGGTTATCCTGGAGGTTATTCTTATGCATTAAGTAGATATCACCTTGTTATCTAAGAGGAAATAGAGAGGCTGGAGGGAACTGCCTGAAAATATAGAGCTGTGTTCCAGTAGCCATGTTTCTTGATGATGATTGTATAATGATATAGCTTTCACAGTGTGACTGTGTGATTGTGAAAACCTTGTGTCTGATGCTCCTTTTATCTACCTTGTCAACAGATGAGTAGAACATATGGAATAAAAATAAATAATAGGGGGCACAAATGTTAAAATAAATTTAGTTTGAAATGCTAGTGATCAATGAAAGGGAGGAGTAAGGGGTATGGTGTGTATGGTTTTTTTTTCTGTTTTCGTTTTATTTTTCTGTTGTCTTTTTCTTTTTCTGAATTGATACAAATGTTCTAAGAAATGATCAGGATGATGAATCTGCAGCTATGTAATGATATTATGAATTATTAATTATATATGTAGAATGGAATGAGCACATATTGGGAATGTTTGTGTTTCTTTCTGTAATTTTTTTTAACTAATTAAAAATTTTTTTAAAAGTCTCAAAAGAGGAAGATGGTTAGGTTGAATAAAAAAGTATGGCCAAAATATATGCTGTCAATGATAAACCCAATTTAAACATAAATACAGATAGGTTAAAATAAAAAAAAAACTGGAAAAAGTGTACTGTATAAACACCAGTTAAAGGAAAGGAAAGCTGGGGTGGCTCCCTTACTAGCAGACAAAGTGTACTGCAGAACAAGGCAGCTGCAAGGGAGAAAGAGGACATGTCACGATAATAAATGGTCAACTCACCAGGAAGACATAATAGTCCTAACTGTTCATGCTCTGAGCAACAGAATTCTAAGTAAATGCAACAAAACTAAACTAGAAGGAAAAAGATCCATAAAGGTCATTGGGAACTTGGCAGTCCTCTCTCCATAACTGAGAAAACAAACAGACAGCAAATCAGTGTGGATTTAGAGCACTGAGCAAGTCTCCTGCCAGCCTGACTGAACTGACATTTATACGGCATTTCATAAAGCCACAGTGGGATACGCTTTCTTTTCAAGAGTACTCAAGATGTTCACTAAGACAGCCCATATTCTGGGTCATAAAACAAACCTCCACAAATACAAAAGAATTAGAATCATAGAAAGTATGTTCTCTGACAAAAGTTGAGTTAGAAATCAATAACAGAACAATACTCTAAAACTGCCCCACAGTTTGGAAATTAGACAGCACACTTCTAAATCACCCATGGGTCAAAGGCAAAGTTAGGAGGGAAATTAGAAAAGCTTTTGAATTGAATGAAAATGAAAACACAATGTATCTAAATATGTGGGATGCAGCCAAGGCAGTGCTTACAGGGAAATGCTTAGCTCTGGATTTTTGTATTAGAAAACAAGTTCTCCAATCAAATATCTATACTTCCACCACCAGAAAAGAGAAAAAGAAGGACAGATTGAGTAAGCAGAGGGAAAAAGTAATAAACGTGGGAGCAAAATTCAATGAAATTGTAAACAGAAAAACAAGAGAGATAGAGGACCTTTCACTCTCCGGTCACCTTCGTGACTTCGGGACCCAGAGCAATGCCCCAGCCCCATTCTCTACCTTCACCTGAACCTACAGCTCATCCCTTGAACCCAACCTGCCCAAAAATGCATTTGCTGCCTTTCTCCTCAAGCTGCCCCTTCCTGGGTTCCCACCTCCATCAGTCCATCCACTCCAAGGTGGAATCCTGAAGGCTGTGCTTTCCATCTCTCTCACCAACCCCTACATCCAAACCCAACCAACGGTACCTCCCCAAACTCCCCTGGTCCAGTGCTCCTTCTCCATCTCTGCAACCACTGCTCACCTTCAAGCCCTCATTCCTTCCCCCAGTACCATAGCAGCTCCTGGGTGACCCCCAGGGACAAATGTCTGCATTCGGGAGGATAAGATTTGAGCTGGGCAGACCCAGCTCCAGATCCAGGGAACGTGTGTGGACAACACCAAACAAAACTGCATGGAATTTTAATCCAATATTTAGTAGAGCTGCACAAGTGAACAATAATGTATAAGTTTTCTTAAATCCAATATGCAGTACCTATAAATAAACCACAAGTCAATGATACCTGTAAGGAAACTAGAAAGTGCTTTTGAGTAGTTTACCTCATGAAATCTGTTCTAGTTTGCTAGCTGCCGGAATGCAACACACCAAAGACGGGCTGGCTTTTAATAAAAGGGGATTTATTTCATTAGTCCCTCAGAGGAAAGGCAGCTAACTTTCCACTGAGGTTCTTTCTTATGTGGGAAGGCACAGGGCGATCCCTGCTGGCCTTCTCTCCAGGTCCCTGGGTTCCAACAACCTTCCCCGGGGTGATTCCTTTCTGCATCTCCAAAGGCCTGGGTTGAGCTGCTTGGGCTGTGCTATATTGAACTCTCTCATTTAAGCACCAGCCAATTAAGTCAAACATCATTCATTGCAGCAGGCACGCCTCCTAGCCGAATGCAGATGTAATCAGCAACAGATGAGGTTCACGTACCGTTGGCTCATGTCCACAGCAGAGAACTAGGTGCCTTCACCTGGCCAAGGTGATACCTGAATCTGACTACCACACCATCCTAAGACCTCGGGTCAAAGAAAAGCAACATGGGACTGCTGCACCCTTGCATGTGTCCACTTGAACCTCCCCAGAAACCCAGATGTGAAAGGGCCAAGAACAGATGTTAGGAGCTTCGGACAACCTCGTACGGCACGTGGCCCACACCCCCACCCCCGTCCCCTCACCTGATTCTGTCCAGCAAGGACGACTTTTGTAAATAACATTATTCTAGAAACACAGAAGTTGGCTAATGCCCTTGTTAAGTGTCCTCATAGCCACGTTAGTTCAGTATTATGGGGCACCACAAATTACCCTAAGAATAATAAAATACACATTTGTCAATGGCTCATCTATTTAGCCAGCATCCAAACATCCTGCTTGGATAAGCTAAACATCCATTTTCAGCTTTTAAACAAAAGTTTTTTAATGGAATAAGAGAATTAACATGTCTTTCAAGAAAAAAAAACAAAAATTTTGGGGAAAAAAATCATGTTTCATAGGAATGTTTCTGATTTTTTCCTTAGAAGGGAATTCTTTCAAGGAGAAAATTATTTCAGAGGTTCTGAACTCTGATCACCATTAAAAAAAAAACAAACTCTGTTACACTGTACGGATCACACAGCTGCAAAACTGCAGCTCTTTTAGTACAAAACGGAGATTAACTAAACGCGTGCAAGTCTATTTGCCCCCCCACGAGGTGCCTCCCTTTGCACAGTCAAGCAGGTCACCTGGGGAGTGACAGCTGCGTCTTCTCCTTAGCCACCAACTTTAAGTTCCCATTTCCAAACCTTGGCGGTTCTGACATTTCTACCAGAGCCATCCAGCTCCTGTGCAAACAGCCCCCACCCCACATACCGTCCTCAGGGGCTAGCGTCAGAGATGGCCTGGAGGACACGTGGGGCACAGCCCTGCCCTGGGACCACCCCCCCCCCAGAAGGGCTTTCAGCTCCCTTGGAGAACCTCCCCTCCTAAGGCCCTTAGACCATCCCCAGCTCTCCTCTTATCTCAAAGTGATTATTAGTCCAATGAAGCCTGCTCAAGAGAAACAGCTCAGGCACGGGCTTTCTGTCTCACTTTAAAATATGGTGGACGGGTGGATTTAGCTCTCTCTTCCTTTAATTGTTTTTTAATTGCAGCTCTTGATGCTATAGAATGGCCCTGGTTTTATTTGAATAGAAAAATTATAAAAAGCAAATTGACCAGAAAGCACATACTAATCCCACAGTGTGCAAATTTGGTCCTCAAAGTAGCCGCCAGTACAGCCGCTCTTTCTCCCATTAGCCAACACTTGAAAGGGAGCTTATGGTCAGCTCCGACTGTGAATCCTCTGTGGGTGTGCAGATGGCCTGAGCCGCACTGCCCCGCTTATCCCAGAGAGCAATCCATGCTTCTCAAACATCCAGCCAGGAGGTTTCTTCCCCACGGCTTGGGAGTTTGCAGGACACAACCCCCGTGCAGACATTTCACCCATGTTGGGCACATCTGTAGCACTCAGAAGAGAGGATCTTGAACACCATTGGGTTCCCATCTAAGAACAGCTGCCATTGATGGCCACTGTTCTTTCCTACATTGGCCAATTCAGCGTGGAGAGCAAGGAACATTTCCAGAGGCCAGAGGGGCAAAGCAATTCCTCCATCTAGGATGTTCAATGCTCATACTTGCTTTCTGGAAAGCTAAAGAAAGGGCAGTCCACAGTGGACAAGCCCAATCCAGAGGTCAAGACAAAGTGGCTACACAGCAGGGGGCAGAGTCGGGATGTGGTTTGGTTTCATACTTAAAACTGTGTTTTGTTCTTTCTCATAGCGTGCGAATACACTATATTACTTAGGCATTATTCAAACAACAAAAATTGTAAGGCAACAACAGCATAACAAACCCTACAGCACTTCTGCCAACCTCTTAGGGTTTAACATTGTTTGTTCTCTTCCCGCTGCACAAAGCATCCACTCAGCACTCGGAAAGCCCCACTGAGATGTGAATATTAAGGACCCCACAAGAGCTCAGTGTGCCAGTGTGTAGTTTCTCAGGGGGAAAATCAGAGTTTGATGCAGGAACTAATGCAAAAAAGCACTGCAAACCCAGGGCCCTCTTGGAATCCCAGGCATTTCCACTCCTCGTGGTCTGGCTCAGAAGCCAGCTGGGGATGAGCCGTTCATTAAGGGCCCTGGTCAAATGTGCTGGAAATACAGCTTCTTAAAAGCCGCCTTCTCTGATTTATTATTCATTAAGTGAAACCCTGGGAACAAACATCTATTTCTCACCCACGGTCATGCAGTGGGGCTCTAGGGAAAGGGGCAAGCCCCCCAAGTGCTGAGAGGATGTTGTTAGGCAGCCCCAGCATGGGAGGCCATGGGCCTGGCAGCTGGTCCCATCCCAGGCACCTGCCAAGGGCTCCCTCCAGGAGGTGGAAGCATGTGGGGACGGTGCCGGGAGACAGCAGAGCCAGGAAGCCCCATTCCCAGGTGCGACTGTACACACAGAACTTCAGACAGCAACCCCCACCCCTACCAAGGGTTCCCCAACTGCTAGAAGGCATCCCACCTCCCTTTGAACTTGGTTCCCCATGCCCTGGTTTCTAAGGCAGCCCCAGGAGCCCACTTACACTTCAGGCTTCCACGTGAGCGCAGCTCTTAGCTGGGGTTCCCGGAGAGCACAGGGGAGTCAGGCCCATGGGAGCTGATCCCGGGACAGGGGGCGGGTGGTGAGGAGAGTGAGGAAAGGAGGGGCAAGCGGGAAGGGTGCATTCCCAAGCTCCGTGCTATGGGCAGCATGGAGAGTCCCCCAGATTGCCTCCTGGGAAGTGGAGGCCCCCAGGAACAGCCCCCACAAAGGACAGGCGACCAAGCAGCTGTCCACCAACCTCCTTTCCCCACTGGGACACTAACGACCCGCCCAGCACCCGCCCAATCTGCTGCACTCACAGGCCCAGGGACAGCAAGTGCAAGGTACGCAGCACCTGTGCCAGGTGCACCCTCTGCAGAACCAGACTCTGATTAATGCTTTATCCGCCTCAGTCCCAGCTCCCAGCCAACCAAGCACACCTGCAAATGCCCCAGAGACCAATAAAGTACCACGGCACCGCCCAGAGCTGGGGACAGACTCGTGGGCTGAGGCAGGGACGGCGACTAAGCACCGGCAGCACCACGCAGGTTCTGCCGTCAAAGGATGAGGCTTGACAAAGCGGCTCCAAAGAGGCTGGGGGTGGTGTCAGCAAAGCCCCCCCACCCCATCACGAGGATGGGCCAGCGCAGGCAGGGCAAGCCCAGAGCCCTCGGCTCGGGCCACCCCCCAACGCAGGCAGCTTGACTCTGGCCAACAGACTCAAGGCCGCTGGAGCCCGGGTAGGGCCGGAATGGCGTGCAGGGCATCTCCGGTCACTTGGGGACACAGGACCTTGTCTTTCCCAGCCCAAAAGGTCCCTCACTTTCTGTGCATTTTAAGGCATTTCCCACAAACCAAACTCTGCTTTTTGAAGTGGAAACTTGCAAAAGTCAGAACCTCTGGAGTAGGGATTCAGACCACAGAACTCAGAAACTCAGGCAGCCTGGCTTCTGGTGGAGAAAGGACAGAGGGCCTGAAAGTCAGAGGGGACATCAAGGCCACATGCCCCTCTTGCCTCACCTGTCACATGCCAAGACCCCTCAAGTATGACACAAGCTCCTGCAGACATGTGAGGCACCCAACATTGCTGCTGCAAAATTTAAAAACAGTAATAATTTAATATAAAACTCCATGCAGGTTTGGCTGTAAAAGAGTACACAGCCACAGCCAACCATGTCCCTGGGCACCAGGGACTCCCACCCGGGAAACTTCCGCAGTCCTGGCTGCTGGCGGAATGCTTCCAAGAGGGAATGCGACCCAGCCGCCCTCCCGGGTCAGTGCTGGGCCCCCTCCTCCCCACTCACCCCCACTCACCCCCACCCCCCACCCCTGCTCTGATGCTAAAGGCGGAGGTGGACACAGAACGGGTTGGGGTGAGGGCAGGGGCCGGACAGCAGGAAGGGGAGAGGAAGAGAGTGGTGGCCCGGCAAATGACAAAAGTACTGCAGATTCTAGAACCAGCTCGGCAAATAGATTTCATGCATATCTGCCGCTTTTGGAACGCACAAATACCTGGATCCAATCGGATCAGGCGGGTCACACATGGGGCTCATGCTGCGCCAGTGCCAACCGACCTCTTGGTCGCATAGTGGCTGGGGCACCCTGGGGCACAGGAGCTCGAGGCAGCCCTCACAGCAGCACCCAGCTCTCTCCCAATTCTCCTGTGGAGGTGGGTGGCGGGAACGCGGCAGGTGCAACAGGGTCTCCCCAGGCTGCAGTCTCCAGGCCTGTGGGGAAGACGAGTCTATGCCAGCACACAAAAAGAGATGATTCACACACTCTCCAGGCGGTACTGAAACTGACTCCAGAGCCCGTCACAGCTGGTGTGTGAGAACAGCTTGGGGCATAAGATCTAAACGTGGACCCCTCCCTGGAGATCCAGGTTCTGTAGGGTGGTGTTGACAATGACAGCCACGACAGAGCTAACATTTGTTGATAATTTCCCATAGGCTAGGTGCTATTCCAAGTCTTTTATGCACCACACTTTACAGTTGAAGAAACTGAGGGAATCTTTATTTGAAACAAGCCGTCTAGGACAATTGAACCGTCACCTAGGTCTGAAGACAAATGCTCTAGTTCCTCCCTCCCCCGTCCTCCTCCACTCTCCCTCTCCCTGCACCCCCCACCCCCCAATTATCAATCAACTAAGTCCTGTCTATCAGGGCAAGTGGGAAAGGAGAGATCAAGGACTAGAGGCATAGACTTTTAAAAGACAGCTTGAATGCTATTAAAGCAGCCAGCCAGCCAGTAGAAAAGGATGTATCTGCTGCTGCACTTTTGAATGCCCATAGTAGCTTCTAGAAAATGGAAGGATTACTGCATATCAGTGAGTGAGTCAGCACATTTAGCACGTAGACGTCATTTGCAATCGCAAGTCATGTCATATAAAATAAACAGGAGACACACATTTTGAAAGATAGGAATGAAAGCTGGCTATAAAGAAGGAAAGCACCCAAGGTTGTCCAATAATTTAAAGCAAAGAGCTGTTAGGAGGACAGTGCAAGCTTAGATTCTCTTCAAGAAGAAGGAGGGCAAAAAGGTATTTTGAAGTACTCATCTTATTCCATCTCTAAGAATTTATCATAAGGAAATAAGTTTGGCTAAAATGTACTTAGTAAATAACCTAAATAACCAATTTTAGGGAATCAGTTAAAATCTATACAGTCATTGAAGCAATGCTAAGGAAGTACACTCACTGACACAGGGTACAGTCAGGGTGAAAATAAAAATGTCAAAAAGATACAGTACGCAAACACCAATCAGAAGAAAGCTGATGCAGCTATATTTATGTCAGATTATGTACAGCTTAAAGCATGAAGTACTACTAGAAGTAATGAAGAATATTTCGCAATGATTAAAAGACTTCAACAAAAAGACATAATCATTTAAATTTAAATTTGCAAATATGCCAGTTTGAATCTGTTGTGTGCCCCAGAAAAGCCAGGTCCTTTAATCCTCATTCAGTATTGCTAGGTAGGAACTTTCTGATTGTTTTCATGGAGATGTGACCCACCCAATTGCGGGTGGTAACTTCTGATTAGATGGTTTCCATGGAGATGTGTCTCCACCTATTCAAGCTGGGGTTGCTTACCAGAGCCCTTTAAGAGGGAACCACTTCAGCAAAATCGCGAGAGCCAACAGAACCAACAACAGAGCCCACACAGCCAGAGACCTTTGCAGACGAAGAAGGAAAACGCCCTTGGGGGGACTTCCTGAAACAAGAAGCTGGAAGAGAAAGCTGGCAGAAATTGGCATGTGCCCTCCCAGCTGAGAGGGAAACCCTGAATTTCATCAGCCTTTCTTGAGTGAAGGTGATCTGTTGTTGGTGCCTCAATTTGGACATTTTCACAGCCTTGTAACTGTAAACTTCCAACTTAATAAATTCCCCTTTTTAAAAGCCATTCCATTTTGGTATATTGCATTCCAGCAGCTTGCAAACTACAGCAGTATATATCTGTTAGCATAGCTTCAGAATACAGGAAACAAAATTTGAAAGAACTAAAAAGATAAATAGACAAATCTACAGCCGCAGTGGGAGGTTTTAGCACAGACTTTTCAATGATTTCTTAACAAGCAAAAAGTCAGTAAGAACAGAGAAAACTTCAAGATGATTAACCAACCGGATCTAATAGGCATTTACAGAATATTCTGCATAGCTATCGTAGAATACACATTCTTTTTAAGTGTATACAGAACATTTACCAAAATACATCACCTTCTGGACCATAAAGCAAATCTCAACAGATTTCAAAGAATTAAAATCATATAGTAAATGTTCTCTAACAACAATGAAATTAAACTAAAAATACACAACAGAAAGATTCCAGGAAAGCACACAAATGTTTGGAATTTAAAAAACAATAACCTATGGAGTGAAGGGTCAATTACAAAGGAAAATATTTTGAACTGGATGATAACAGAAATTATAAATATTAAAAATTGTGGGGTGAAACTAAAATAGTGTTTAGAGGGGGAATTTATAGCCCTAGATGAGAAAGATGGCTGGAATACATTATCTAAACTTCTATCTCAAGAATACAAAAGAACAGCAAATTAAAGTGAAAGAAAATAAATGATAATAAAGACAGTGGCATATATCGGTGAATTATAAAGCAGTTACACGATATAGAAAATTTCAGCCAAATTATAGTCATTTAAATATTAATTAAGTTGATAAACCCCTGGCAAGAACGATTATGCAAAAAAGAAAAAATTACCAATATTCTGAATGTAAAGGGGGACTTTCCAAGGCTGCCCAAACCTTGATAGGAACTTGCAAGGAGCTTGAAACATGTATGAAAGAGCAAATTGTTTGAAGAACACAAGCTACAAAACTGGCATATGGAAAAGTGGAACAATTAAATAGTCCTATATACATTCACCAGAATGGTTAAAATTTAAAATATCTGTATTGGTGAAGATATGGAACAGCTAGAATAATCAAAAGAGAACTAGTTAGCAATATGTTGATACTAATCATATATGTATTTTGTGACCAAGCAATTTTTCTCCTAGGGTATGTACTCAGGAGAAATGAGTAAATATGTCACCCAAAAGACATATGCAGACTGCTTGAAGCAGCTTTACTTATAGTCCCCAAGAAGTGGAAGCAACTCAAATATCCAAAAACAGGAGAACAGATCATAAGTTGCGGTGTATTAATCCAATGGAATACAACAATGCAACAGAAAAAAAAAAAAAAGAGTAACTACTTCCATACACAAAGCATGGTTGAATCCCACATGTATCACCTGAAAGAGTTTCTGCTGCATGTTCTATTAATATGGAGTTCTAGCACAGAACTTCTGCCTGCCCTACTGGAAAGGGTTTTTGCAGAGCCTTCTGGGGTGAAGGCAGCAATGTTACATTGGTTTGGGAGGTGGTTGCACAAATATACACCTAACCTATGTAAAAATTTGTCAAGCTGTACACTCAAGATTAGTGTATTTTCTTGCATCTACAGTTTTCCCTTCCACATCACGACTTGCCCCATTGCAGTTTCAATATATCACAGGTTGGCATAAGAAATTGTGGGAATTTGGGGGGTTTTGTGGGAGCCTCAGATGACATACTAAGCCTAGAAATGTGCAGGATTGTTACACAAAAGGTATTCTGGCAGACCCTGGCATCATATGAGAAAAGAGTAAGTCTAGCATGAGGAAAATAGAGGTGAAGGGTCTACCCCCATGGATTTGCAGGCCAGCAAAATTGGTTTGAAAATTAAAAAAAAAAAAAAAAGTTTAGCTTATGCAATGTCAAAGTAATGGGAGAGGCAGTCTGACAATCAAGAGGCAGCTAGGGAATTTCCTAAAACCCTAAAAAATATTACATGGATTTTCCGCATCACAGGGGCCCTATGCCCCTAACCCCCATGATGGAAGGGATAATAACTGTGTACTGCACCTCCATTTTAAAAAAAAAGGATGCAAAGTGCAATATACTGTCATGAAAACATACCTTACCCAAATACACATGTATAAAACATCTGGGAGAATATGCACCAAAACGATAAGGCAATTATGCATGATTGTGTAAATCCACAATTTCTCTAAATAAAGAAAAAAAGGTTGAAGCATAGTTATCTCTTAGGTGCTGGGTGTATGGATGATCTTAATTCACTGCTAAAACATCTGCACATTCTTGTTTTCTTCAATTCTATGACAGGCTCCAGTTACTTGTGTAGTTTTTGTGTAAAACTGTAAAAGAAAGCTCATAAAAGCTCTGCAATACCATCTTGTGCTCGATCCACGTCCTATGTGTGATAGCACCAAAAGGGGAGCAGGGGGCCAGGCTCAGGGTGCCAAGCTGGCAGCAGAATTGTTGCCGCTGGAAACCGTGGTTGGTCCCAGACCTGGACGGTGGCTGGTGGCGCCAGTGGCATCAATCACAGAGCCCTTTATGTGTGTGTGGTCATAGGTCCCGGCCTCGGCTGGGTAGCAGGGAGCAGAGACACTCCAGGTCACCTGCCATCTGCCTTCCATGCGTTTCCTCCACCCAGAGCTCCAGAGCAGAGCATCCCGGGCCAGGTCATTAAGTGCATCTTTCCTTTTACAGCAAAGAACAAAGCAAACCCTTTTGATTTCCACCCGCCTAGAGGGCCTCTTATTTCCCACCTTTCCACCTGGCTCTCCAATTATTCTCCAGGTGGAGATGCTGTCTCACCGTGAGTTATGTGCATCTTGTGCGCACTGGAGCAGATAATTCTCATCGCTCATAACCTCTGTATTTCATTGGGATCAGCATGATTTCATGGGCTTCTTCGCAAAGCCATAAGCAATTACTTCTACATCTTTCCCTTTACAGCTTACTGTTAAGGGTCTCGAAACAATTCTTTGACCTATGGAACTGGAAACCATATTCTCAGGCTGGGAATTCAAACAGGGGGTTACCGACTGTTCACATCAAAGTTGGAGCTAGTCTAAGAACTGCCAGTTAAGGCTACTGCATTATGCATTTTTGAATCCTTTCAACAAGAAATCTTACCCCGTAATGTACAGAGGCATTTGACTGGAGAACCAATGCACCAAATTTCTCACAGGAGTAAAAGAAATGTATTTATTGACTTTTTTAAAAGGATCATAAAGCCAATGAATCAGTGCCTCTGATCTTACCATAACCATCAAACTTAGGATCCATATTTTGTTCATACCAAACCTAGTTGTAAAACCTCATAAATCTTTAAAGAAGCCATATGTTGTCTTTTTTTTAACCCTAGTATTTATGGGGTTGTAGATTTCATTTTGCATTATAGATCAGTAAAGAGTACCAGTACCATGAACTTTTGCATAAGTCAAAAGAAGTGAAAAAATCAACACAAGTAGAGGGAGAGCAGGCGCGTCATCCCCATTTGCTAATTTTAGATGAAATGAAAGAGGTAATGCAGCAGGGCTAACATCCCACCCAATTCACTCCATGTGGAGCGCTAAGATAAATGCAAAACCAGAAAAAGCAGACACCTAGAGACAAATGCATCACACTCTTTCAAGACTGTAGTTCATCACTGTTGCCCCAAAAGCTATTTCATTATGGTAACCAAGAAAAACAGAGCACAATTATGCAGTTTAAAAGGTTTCAATCAGAATGATGAATGGCGGTCTTTGGGTAGCTTATAAACATGCTTAGAAACTTATTCGTCTGGGGTTTTTTTCTCAAGAGAAAAATGAAGAAAAGTCAGCATACCTCCAAAGACTTTTTAGCTGGAAAACGTCTAGGTGAATGGAACCCATATGCTCCCATTAAATTAGCTCTCGAAATGGCATGGGGCATGCCAGAATTTGGAGTTAAATGTCCCTGGGGATTACCTAACCCAGCCCTCCCTTTACAGAAGAGGAAACTGAGGCTCAGACAGGAAACAGGTCCACCCCAGGCCACGGGCCACTCTCTGGTCACAGGCCAGCCCACAGAGCGCAGTCCCCACCCACGTGCCTAGAACGCCAGCCCACTTCTCCCCCGAAACCTTCCTGAAGGTGGGGGTGGCACCGAACTTAACTGAAATGAATGTAACATCCCAACATAAATAAAAGACATGCTGAGCTATAAAACAAAAGGGACAAAAGAAACATAAAACTAAAAAGGACCCTTTTAAGCCAAAGTATATGTGCAATGTCTTCCAGGGGGAATTCGAGTGTTCAGGAAAATATTGCTTTCAAAAGATGGAATTATGGCTTGGCTTCTCTGTTTTCTTACCTTTTCCCTGTATTCTTGAAAAAGATGATAGGATAACGTGATTCTGATTTAAACACTTTATAAAAACTCCAAAACTCCATGAAGGGAATTCCAAATCTCCATTTAATAGAGGTTTTACATGGTGTGCAAATCTTATCCAAAGCTGCTCTAGACCAAGGCTGTTCCATGCATATGAATAGTCAACTTCATGACTCAAGAGGCCATAATTGATCTCATTCCAGGGGAGAAAGGCAAAGAGGCTTGGGTGAGGGCTTTAGCATTCATTTGGAAACAGACTTCACGTGAAAACCACTTTTAGGGGGACTTGCTTTCTATAGCAGCATCTTTCATTCACCAAACCCTTACTAAATGCCTCTTAAGGTCAGGTACTATATGAGTTTCCTGTGGCATTTGTAACAAACTACCACAACATAGTGGCTTAATATATCACGAATTTATGCTCTTATAGTTCTGTAATTAAGAAGTCTAAAATCAAAGTGTCCTTCTGCCTTGCAAAAGATGGAAAGCTTCCAGAGGTTTCAGTCATTCCTTGGCTCACAGCCCTTTCCTCCAACTTCAAGGTGCATCGTGCCAACCTCTAGTTCCTTCACCATGTCAACATTTTGTTTTGTTTTTTGCTGCTGACCTTTTTGCCTCCCTCTTCTAAGGACCCCTGCAGTGACGGCAGGCCCACCCAGATAATCCAGGGCACTATCCCATCTCAAGAGCCTGGGCACAATCACACCTGCAGAGGCCCTTTTACCAGATAAGATAACACGTGCCCAGGCTCCAGGGATGAGCACATGGGCATCTTTGGGAAGCACCAGCCTGCTGACCTCAAACTGTGCATGATTGTGGGGATTTAAAGCTGAGACAGGGTTCCTGTCCTTCTGGGAGGTGGTGGCAGTAGTCAAATCCAAACACGCCAGAGTGTTTCCAGAAGGCACAACCAAGTGTGTGAAAATACTCCAGGGGAGAGAGGGGTGCTCTGTGATGCGGGGGGAGTGGAGGCGAGCTAAGCTCCACCCACAGAACCCATGCTCTTGATAGGTAGCAAAGCAGGGCCCGCTGGGGCTGGCCACTCTTCTCTTTTTTTCAAAAGTAGAAGTGCAAGATTAAATGGAGCACAGTGAAATCAAGAAGTGCATGACCCACGTCAGGAGAATGGAAGCGGCCTCCAAGCGCATGACCCTACCAGCAGGGAAATGCAAAGCTGGAATCTGATGCTGTCCTGTGCATGTGCTAGCAAGGCTGCTCGAAGGGAAATGTGTCGGGTAATGTGTTTTCATTTTCAAAATGGCCTCGCTTTGACTCTCATAATTAACGATGGCAGTGCAAAACAGATGAAAATCCAACCAGAGACCTTCCCAACGCAGGGGCCTCTGGAGCTCACAAGGACTAAGCTGATGCAACCAGAATTAACAATTAATTACCCAAGCTGCAGGCAATTACACAATAGTGTCAACGGGAAATGAAGACCGTGACATGAGTGACAGAAGTCGATATTGAAGCGAGCCCTTGGCTACAAGGCTGCATGTAACAACCTGAACCGTCAGGCCTCGGGGAAATTCTGAGTTCACAGGACCCACGTTGGAGCTCAAGGAGGCTGGTTCAGAGAGAGAGTCCAGAGAGCCCCCTGGGCAGCCAGGCATGGGTCAGGGGCAAGCACCCCTCCCCCTTCACCGTTCCACCTCCTGGCAGGGACATGTGCATTTCTGAGCAGATATTCTCTTGCTAAGATTACAACTGTGTTCTCAACAGTTCCTGCAGTGGGGACACACAGTGACCCACACGAGCCCACCATCTTCCAAATACGTTGTTCTAGAACTTGGACTGCTTCAGCGGGTACTCTGCAGATTGACATTGCATGCCATTGATGGAATCAGTTGGAAAGTTCTAACTAGGGTGGCAGATAAACAAAAGCACAACAATGCAGAGAAGACGTGCAAGCCCATGAGAGGCTTCACTTTTTTACCTAGATGGTGCTCCACTTAAGCGCAAAGTCAGGACCCCCTAATTTTGCAATTCCAGTAAAAGCCTCACCAGAGGGCATAAGCTGGAGCATTTTTAAACAAAGTACCCCAGTCAAGCAGCAAGGCCATGCCATTTCACTTCTTTTCTTTAAGTAAAGTAAATTGCAGTATAGAATTTGTTTGATGGAGTAATCTAGTAAAGCTATTATTCACATCTCAAAACTCAAAAGTTCAGAAGATGCCTCAAAACGGCTCTTCGTTAAACACAGTCAGCAAGTGGCATCAGCAACACAAATTCACCCCCGGCCAGCAGTAAACAGTATGACAGGGTTAATGTAGGAGAGGGTTTCTGCAGGGGTGGAAGAAGCATTTGGCAGGCTGAATCACCTGCTCCTGGGGAGGCTCCAGGGGGACTTCTTGACGCACATTCTCAGGCGGGGTGGCTGAACTCACATGGGGATCATTAAAAGGTGGATCCAAACCGCTCTGGGCATGAGTTAGCATGCCCCTGCCAACACCCCGTGAAACAGTCAGCGGAAGAAGCAGTGTCAAGGAACCACCCCCATGAGATTTCCAGTTTCAAGGTGCTCAGAGGCCAAGGCACTGGCCAGGCACTCAGAGGAGGAATTCTGAGCCTGGAGAAGGGTGGTCCACAGATCTGTACAGCGGGAAAGGGCAGTGGCAATGTGCAAACCTGGGGCTTCCGATTCCCAAGGCAGGTTCTCATTCCTCACGTGAAGCAGCATCGCCATCTCTATAAGAGAGGGCAGCAGGACATTCCAGGTTGGTGGTTGCATTGGGCCCTCTGAACCCAAGCTGCACTTTGGGGTATCCATGCAGCCCTTACTCCAAGCTTTGCCCCAAGGTTCAAAGCTCTAACTCACACTTGGCTGAGTTAGCACTCAATCTACTGGGCCCCTGGAGCTCTCCACATAGTTTAATCCCCATTCCAGAATGCTTACTCAGGACATTCATTCCAGGTGGATACAAGGGGGTAAAACCCAGATGTGCCTCCAGAAATCCCAGGAAAAACTGCAGAAACTCACAGAGGGATGAGGATGCATCTGAAGGGACAGAAGGAACTGTAGTTCTCCAGCTACTCTCAGCCATGGTTGACCATCACAGCAGTAGAGCCCCCAGTCTTACCTCTTCATTACTCACTCTTAGGCTCAGGCATTTATTCAAAGTCTGTGTCCAGGACTGAGCCAGCAGAGCCAGGATCAGACTTTCCCCCAGACAAGGCTCTGCCCTGGCAATGAGTCTTAGTCAAAGCCTGACCTCCCAGCCTCAAGGCAACTTTCCCTTTAGAGGATCATCTCAGTGCACGGAACATACAGGACCACCACAGTAATCTGATACAGTCCACGACATTGAACACAGTCTATGACACTGAACTTCAAAAGGGGAGGGAGGTAGCATTTTTAGTCCCCTTTTCAGGAGTCTCCTTTGCTCTGATGCAAACTCCCAGCCCCAAGCCTTACCTCCCTCCTCAGTAGGCTCTGAGAGCTGAGAACTAAGAGGCATCATGGTAGAGCTCTTAGACCAAACCTCAGCCCCACTTCTAATCCTCACCTGCACTGCAAGTGCTTCTCTCTCATCTTGAGTTGCTACCCTGCCATGTTCTACAATAAACTCTTGCAGAATGATGGCCAAGTCCTACCAGGGCTGGGCTTTGAAGATCCCCAGAGCTGACATCTGCACGTTTTGAAACAAGGAGGCTGTCTCTAGCAGGAAAGCATCACCATGCCCTTCACCTAAGCACCTCTGGATAAGCCTCTTACCCTCTGCAGGGGGCAATCCCATTAAGCCTAATTGCCTAGCACAGAGGCAAGTGTTCAAGTTGAAAACAAATTAGCTGCCATTTGGACTTGTAATTTTTTTTCTTTGATCTCTTGCATCTGGAGAGTTTAATTAGAGGCCAAAATACATCCAGGTACAACTCAAAACTGTCATCCCCAGCAGGTACCCTCCAGTTGGAGGTGAGCAGAAGAGGTACTTTCAGAAAGCCTGGTGGAACACCTGCAGATGCAGGTGAGCTGTAGCAGGTGCACGGTTGAATGGGGAAAGCAGCTCATTATGCAGGAAATGGCAGGAAACTCATGCATCCTCAGGAAAGAAATAAGGAATTTTATTCAAAATCCATCTCCTCCTGATGCACTCGGCTTACCCATCTTGAATAGTAATGGGTTTTAATTTTTTGTTTTTCCTATGGACATACCACATTTTATTTATCTGCTTATCAGATAATGGACATTTGAGACTTTCGCCTACTTTTTAGCTATTATGAGTAATGCTTCTATGAACATTTGGGTACAAGTTTTTGCATGGACATGTTTACAATTCCCTTGGGAATATACCTAGAAGTAAAATTTCTGGGTTATATAGCAGCTCTATGATTAATCTTTTTTTAATTTTCAAATTAATTTTATTTTAGAATTTCCAAAATTTTTACATTCTGTATCAACCAAGCAACAATGTCCCTTTTTTCTTGGCCCCCATCCACTTTTTATCTCTACAGATTTTCTCTTTCTAAATATTTTATGTAAATGAAATACAGTATTTGCCCTTCTGTGCTTTGCTTACTTTACTCAGCACCTCTGCTTGATACCCTTGGCTTCCCACACTGGAATGGCAACAGAATTTAGGTAAAGGGGTCTCTGTAGGGGTGATGGGTGGGCAGGGCAGAGAGGACAGTTTCTGGGCAGCAGGGACGAGGCTCCTTACACAGTGTCATCTCCCAGGTGGATGGCTGGTGGAGCACTGACAGAAATAGGCGAGGGAAGTTCCAGAGACTTAAAAGGATGCATTTAGAAAACATACACACTACAATAGTTTGAAAAAGAAAGGAAATAAAAAAGGGCAAAGAAGATCCAGCTAATCACAATAGATTATCCAAACTCAGACGTGCAAGCCCACCCATGTAAATTCTGAGGCCCTCCCCAGCACTATCCTATCCAACCAGGCTGCTTGGAAATTCTACCTCAGTCATTCCGGGCATCTTTGACTTTCCAAGTAACTCCTCTTGCCAGGGTCAGGACCTCTCTCAGCACCTGGCTTGGCAGGAGAAGGGGCAGCTCTGCTTGTCTGTTCACTAGGGAACCATATAAGGCCCCTGTTCCTATCTAGAGGTCCTGTCAAGCCCGATGGCCCCTGCTGCCCACATGTCTTGTTTGGACTACAGGAATCTTCTGCAAGGCTGAAGACACAGTGCATTCCTTCACCTCCCAAGATGCTCCCGCACCTTTCCTAGGTTCATTCATGGCTCCACATGGAGCTCCTGGGAAACCAGAGTGCAATGGCTAATTTTATGTGTCATCAGGACCAGATTCTTGGGTTCCATATTTTGGCCAACACTGGCCTAGAAGTTGCTGTGGAGGTGTTTTGTAGATATGATTAGCATCTGAAATTAGTTGGCTTTAAGTAAAAGAGATGACTCTCATGATGGGGGTGGGCTCATCCAGCCACTTGGAGGCCTTAAGATCAAAGAACCATGGATTTCAAAAAAAGAAGAAATTCTACCTCAAGACTGCAACGTCAACTCTTATCAGAACTTCCAGGCTGCCCTACAGATTTCAAGTTTGCAAGACCCCCCCAATTGCGTGAGCCAGTTCCTCAAAGCAATTCTCTTTTTATACTCATACTCCACAGACACATATAACCTGGTTCTGTTTCTCTGGAGAACTCTGACTGCTTGGAGCATTTTCTTAGCATATTAAGTAGGGATAGGGTTAGGCTTAGGGTTGTTAAACCCTATGAGTCATTTGTCAAATGGTCCTCATGAAGACCACCAAACACTGAGACATCAGGTCAGTGTTTTTGTATCTTGCCATTCTTTTAAAAAGCACTTTATTGTGTGTGCATCATGCTTTACAAAGTGGACATTGGAATGATTTGTTTTTATATCTTGTATAAAATTTTTATAGAATAACATCAATAATATCTAGTAAAGGGTTCTCTCTTTCCCATATGGAACCTTCTACAGTTCTCACGAGAAGCAAAATTTTTAAATCTTGGAGAGGATCCCCTCACCTCACTAGAATGTCTCATTAAAAAGGGACAAGCAAGGGCAGTGCCAGGGTAGCTCAGTGGTAGAATTCTCACCTCCCATGTGGGAGACCCAGGTTCAATACCTGGAGCCTGCACTTACCAAAAAAAGGTGACCACACAAGGGACCAACACCCATGAAGCTGTGTGGACTCCTTTGGAAGGTGGCAACCTAGCATCAGTTGTGTGAGGACCAATGAATTGCCAGATACCGTCTCTTACATCTGATAAAGAGCTACATGAACCAAGTCCCCTCTGTTCTGACCGAAAGAAAACTTCTAAGAAGAGCTTGACAGTAGGAAACGGCTGGAAAAATTAATACCGAGTCTGGATGAAAAGAAGGAAATTGCAAATTACTTACACCACAAATTTGCAATGGACAATTTGCTGTAAAATATTCAACAGAACTCGTTTCTTTAGTGGAAAACATCCCTCAAATGTTTCCTACAGTGAAGTATGACAGTTAGCTGAATTATATGCAAAAAATATTCAAAACACAGTTGAGAACATAGAAATGCAATCACCACTCCAAATATTTAGATATACTGCCTTGAAATGAGCTGGAATTTCCCCCTATACATTTGCTATTAAGCATTTTCCAAAAGGTAATGAGGAACAAAGAGCAATTTTAAAATTTTTCTTCAAAGCCAGTTTACCAGTTTGGGATGAACTAATCTGGGTCCTAAATGGCACTATCAAAAGGAACTCTTCTCATAATAACCATAAAATTAGGGTACAGATTAGAGAGGTAAAGCAAGAAAATATGAAGCAAGTGTGAGCTAAAGCAATAGCTCTATCATCCTACTGTCCAGATCACACTGCCTTGCAAATGCCCAGCAGAATGCTTTACATTGAGTATATGTGATTTCAAACCCATTATTCTATCTTCCCAATCACAAGATAGGCCAGAATTACTGAGCCCATTTACAGATGACAACACTCAGACCCAAATAGCTTAAATGATTAGTAGAAAGTCACATAGCTGATAAATGATATGTTGAACCCAATCTCATTTTATTTACTCACATTTATTCCCCAACTTAAAGGCAATAATTCAGCAAAAAACTTCTTTGCTCGGCAGTTCTACAGTCCCTGTGGCTCACTGTTTAATAAAGCAGACAGATTCAGAAACAATTATAACATAAAAATTGCAATGACCGCAATAGGTATAGTATATTTGGAGATCAGAGTAAAAGAGTATTGAATCCAGGTAAGGGAAGCCTTCCTAGACGAGATAATATCTGAGCCAAGTCTTAAATGCTCTATAGGTATCCCCACAAGAACTAAGAGGAGGTGGGTGGAAGGGTGTTTAAATGGGGTCAGCAGTTTGGATTTAGGAGACTGTAAAGTGTCAGGAAGTTTGAAGAAATATGGTCAGAGGTGGGCAGGAACCAGATCATGGCGGGCCTTTAAGGGTCAACTGGATCTTCCTTTGTTGTTGTTGTTGCTGTTTTATTCATTTTTTTTTTTACAAACACTCCCTCTTCCCCCATCTCCTACCCATCCTCTAATCTACTTTCGATCTCTGTGAATTTACTATTTCTAGTCATCCTTATAAGTGGTAGCTCAGACAACCTTATGTGTGTCTTGCCTGTTTCACTGAGCATAAAGTTTTCATGGTTCTCCCACCTCGCAGCATATCTCAGAACTTCACTTTTTCTTATACTTGAATAATATTGAATAATATTCCTTTATGTATGTACCATATTTTATCTTTCATTTATTTATGGACAGTTGGGTTTTTTCCAGCTTTTGGTTATCATGTCACAAGTATCTGTGACCCTGTTTTTCACTCTTGTTGGGTAAACAGCTAGAAGTGGGATTGCCAAGTCCAGTGGAAATTCTGTATTTAACTTTTTGACAAATCACCATATTGCTTTCTGCAGTGGCTGCATCATTTTACATTCTCATCAATAATACACTTGTCTTCCTATTTCTCTGCATCCCCACCAACATTTGTTATTTTCTGTTTTTTTTTTTTTAATAATAGCCACCCTTCTTGGTGTGGAGTGGTATCCTGTAGTTTTAATTTGCCTTTCACTAATGGGCAATGATGTTGTTCATGTGTTTATTGGCCATTTCTATGTCTTCTTTGGAGAAATGCCTGTCTATTCAAGTGCCTTGCCCATTTTTTAATTGGGTTGTTTGTCCTTTCATTGTTGAATTGCAGTTCTGTATTTATTCTGGAAATCAAACCCTTATCCAATATATGGTTTGAAGTGATTCTCTCCCATTCTGTAGAATATTTTTGCACTTCCTTGATAATTTCCTTTGACACACAAAAGTTTTAATTTGGATGAGATCCCATTTATCTCTTGTTTCTTTTATTGCTCATGATTTTGGCGTCATGTCTAAGAAACCATTGCCAAACCCCAGGTCATGAAGATAACCTCTAAGAGTTTTATAGTTTTACCTGTTACATTCAGGTCCCTGGCCTTTTTAACTTGATTTTTGTACATGGTATGAGATAGGGTCTAATTTTACTCTTTTGCCTATGGATACCCAGTTTTCACAATGCCATCTGCAGAAGAAACTGTTCTCTCCCCCACCACATGTATTTAGCACCCTTATCAAAAACCAACTGGCCTTAATGTGTGGTCTATTTCTAGACTTTCAATTCTGTTCCACTGATCCACTTGTCTGTGTGCCAGGCCCACACTGTTTTAATTATTGTCACTTTGTAATGCAATTTAAAATCAAGAAGTATGAATCAAAATTGTTTTGGCTATTGGGATCCTTGTAGTTCCTTAGAAATTTGAGGATAAGCTTTTCCATTTCTGTAAAAAAAAAAAACTACTAGAATTTTAACAGAGATTGCATTGAATTTGTATATTGCTTTGGGTAATTAACAACATATTGAAGATATTAACAAAAGTTAACTCTTCCAATCCATAAATGTAGAATGCCTTGTCTTTTATTTAGGTCTCATTTCATTTCTTTTAACAATTAGTAGTTTTCAATTTACAAGTCTTTTGCTCCTTTAGTTAAATTTATTCTTAGATATTTCATTCTTTTAGATGCTATTGTAAATTGAATTGTTTCCCTAATTTCCTCTTTGGATTGCTCATTTTTAGCTTATAGGAATACAAGTGTTTTCTGCTGTTGAAAACAAAGTACCCTGCCACTTTACTGAAATCATTTATTAGCTTTAATAGTTTTCTTGTGGATTCCTTTTGATTTTCCCTATTTAGGATCGTATTGTCTGCAAATAAAGATAGTTTCCCATCTTCCTTTTCTATTTGGATGCCATTTATTTCTTTTTCTTGGCAAACTGCTCTGGCAAAGACTTGTAATATGATATTGAATAGCAGTGGTGAAAGTGGGCATCCTTGTTTTTTCATCATCTTAAGGGGGTAAAACTTTAATTCTTTCACCTTTGAGTATAATATTAGCTGTGGATTTTTCATAAATGGCCTTTCATGTTGGGAAAATTCCCTTCTATTTCTACTTTTCTGAGGGTTTTCTTTTCAAGAAAAGGTGCTAGATTTTGTAAAATGCCTTTACTGCATCTATTGAGATATATATGCAGTTTCCTTCGTTGTATTTAGGTAGTATATTACATTGACTTTCATATGTTGAGCCACCCTTGCAATCCTAGGATGAGTTCCACTTGGTCCTGATGTATAATCTTTTTAATATGCCATTGGATTCAGTTTGCTAGTACTTTGTTAGGGTTGTTTGTATCTCTCTTCATATGGAAAACTGGTCGGTAATTTTCTTTTTTACTTGTCTTTACCAGGCTTTGGTATCACGGTAATGCTGACCTCGTAGAATGAATTAGCAAGTATTCCCTCCTCTTGAATTCTTTGGAAGAGTTTGAAAAGGATTAGAATTAATTCTTCTTTAAACGTTTTATAGAATTTACGATTGAAGCCACCTTATCTTGTAGAATTTACGAGTGAAGCCATCTTATCCTGGACTTTTCTTTGGTGGAAGGTTTTTGATTATTGATTAAGTCTCTGTACTTTTTATGGGTTTATTGATGTTTTCTATTTCTGCTTGAGTTAATTTGGGTAATTGATGTACTTATAGGAATTTTTCACTTCTTCTAGATTATCTAGTTTGTTGGCTTACAATTGTTCATATTATTCTCATATTATTCTCTTATAATCCTTTTTTATTTCTGTAAGGTCAAACATGATTTGACATTTTCTTTCCTAATTTTAGTTATTTTCATCTTTTCTCTCTTTTCTTTGTCTCTCTTGTTAAAGGTTTGCCACTTTTATTGTTTTTTTTTTTTTTGAAGAATGAATCAAATTTTTGTTTTGTTTATCTCTTAATTTTTTTCTATTTTCTAATCTATCTCCATTCTAATATTATTTTTTTCCTTTCTTCTGCTAATGTTGGGCTGGTTTTACTCTTGTTTTTTCTAATTTCTTAAGATGTGAAGTTAGTTCACTACTTTTAGATCTTTCTTCTTTTCTTAATACAGGCATCTGTGGCTATAATTTTCCCTCTAAGCACTACCTTTGCCACAGCTCATAAATATCAGTGCGTTGTGTATTTGTTTTCATTTATCTCCGAATGCTTTCTAATTTCCTTTGTAAATTTCTTCTTTCACCCACTGGTTGTTTAAGAGTGTGCTCTTAAACACATACTGATGCCCCACTTATTTATAAATTTTCCAGTTTTCCTCTGCTGTTGATTTCTAGCTTCATTCCATTGTGGTCCAATAGGGCAGGGTCAGGTTGTTTCCCTCCACCCAGAGAACCCCATGTGTTGATCTAGGAAAATCCTCTCTTTCCCCCGTTCTTCAGGATGCTCTTCCTCCTCCCCAAACCTTCCCCCCCATTTGGGCTGAAGCCCCCCAGACACAGGAGCACCCCCAGGCCACTCTGCCTTGCTTCCCACCACCCCCACCTCAAGGTGAGGACGTACCAAGTCAGAGACCTGCTTGTTTGGAGGAAAGGCTCTGAGACAAGAGGGAGGATAAAATGGCAAATTGGCACTTCAGAGCATCACCAAGCTGCACACCCCCTCTTTGAAGTGCTTCTTTCTCTGAGATCTCCATACAGACAAACACAAGGAACAGCAGCTGAGATGAGCGACCACAGTGTTCTCCCTCCATTAGCTCCAGAGGTGCCCTTTGAGCATGGAGAGGTCCTTAGAAGGCTTCCCCCAAACTGTGAATGGAGCCATTTCATCCATTAGCCAGCAAAAGTCACATTTTGTTATAATACATTGAACTTAATTAATTGAGTTAAAATAAAGTGTTATTTCCATCTGTACGTGTCTCACAAGCTGCATAACCTCAGGTTTTCTTTTATTTTGTCATGCATCAAGTTTCCATACTCAAATGTTGCTCAACCCTGAAAAGATTCCAAAAAACTAAATATATCCTAATTGAATGCTTTGGCTTAAATCTGGAACTCATCAGATTTTGACATATAAAGAAAAATTATAAAATTTTCTGAGCCACAATATGATTTTAGTAGTATTTTACCAGAGTACCTTGGTTTTTATTGGCCCTAAAGATAATTATAGACATACACAAACATACACACACATGGAAGGAATGAAGAGGTGCTCCAAGGAATTCAGATAAAGCTCCTCTAATTCCCTGCATATAAGGAAAACCATTTCACTTTGGCCCTGAGCCACCAGGATGGTCTCAGTTTTCTAATTCCCTTTGAAAAGGCTTGATGAGCAAGCATCGGCATCTCTAAATGTCTGCCACTGCCTTTTCCACGGAGTCTGGCCTCATTCACACCTGCCTCCCTATGACATAGATCAGGAGGGAGTGTTTGAGGCACAGGCTGAGCTCCAGCCCTCACAGCGAAGCCCTTCCAGCCTTGGCTTCCACCTTGACCTCCTGCTTGGGGTGGACAGCTGGCCCACCCCCCGCATAGAGGCAGGAAACACCCCACAGGTGGGCAGCACTTACTTGTCTACACAGATTGCGCAGAAGCCCACTCTTTCCTGACCTAAAGCTCCTCGTCTCCTGAAAGCTCAGATGAGAGCATCTGCAGTCTGCGCAGGTCGGCATTCATGTGAAAAGCTGTTTAAAATACGCTTAAGTCCTCTTTTGAAGCAGATACCTCTGGGCAGTGGAAGCTCAGCGGACATCTGATATTGTAATTTGGACTAAATTTTTCATATGACTTAAACCATTGTAAGTGAGGAAGTCCCAACCTCCAAACAGCATAAGGTAGATTAGATTTGTTTTAATAATATGGATATTACTAGCATTTCAAATTTAATTAAGAAAGATGCTTCTGGCTTTATTTGCATTGTGCTCTCTATCTCTACTCATCTAAGATCTAGGGATTAACAAGGAAAAGAACTATTTACACAAACTCTTTAGGGCATACAAAGATAGCATTATGCTATTTTCTAGCCAGATTGGGTCACTGGCTCATACCCTGTCTCCAGCCTCTTTGCACCTACAGACACTCTTTGGGAGCACAAAGCCCAGGGGCTATGGGTCCAAAGGTGAACGTGTCCTGGAGTGGCTAGTGGGTACGAGGCAGAGGTTATAGTGGAACCTCCAAATGCAGTGGGAGTCCTCTCTGGATGTGGGATTAGGAAGGGCTTCAGATGAGGAGGCATGAGGCTAGAGACTGAAGGAAGGCAGGACGGCAGCAAGATGGACCAGGGAGAGAAAGGACAAGATAGAGTCCAAGTAGAGGAAAAATTCTCTGTAGAAACCTAAACATCATTGAAGGATTTTAATCTGGCCCCTTAGGATGAGATGGAGGTTGTTTGGAAAATATATAAGAGATTTCATTAGCCACATGACACCTGGAATGCACCATCAGAGCCAACCGCCTGACATGCATTATAAGCGTTTTAGCTCTCATAAACATTTTGTAGGTCCTAATGTTATGGTTTTTCTGCAATCATCTCCCAATGCTGCCTCCTCAAGAGGTTCCTGATGTTTTCTTCTAGGGGAGCTTTCCTTTTGTGAGAGCCTGTGAAGGCCTGGGGGTTCAGACATCCTCAGAGTCTGAAAGTCTGCCTGTTGGGCAGGATGGAGGATGGCTGCTAGCTCAGGATGCAGTATAAAGGGGCAGAGGTGTACTACAGCAATTAGCCATATAACTCATGGAATGAAAGTCAAGCCATCTTGTAAAGAGTACCACTCAAGTGCATTCTGGCTGGCATTGGCATCAGACTTGGGGGTTGAATTGAAAGAAAGAGGGGTGAGAATGAAAGAATGGTGAAATAAAAAGGTAAAACTAAGACAGGAAAAGAGAGGGCAAAGCCCAAAGGACTCATATAGTGAGTAGATGGAGGTGTAAAGAGAGGCAAGGAGAAGGTGTGGGTGAAGGGTGGAGGAGGCTGGAGAGGGAGTTCAGTGAGTTTAGGTTTAAGCATGCTGAGCATGAATCAAGACAAGGATACGCAGTTGATAATATCCATTGTAAACAGAAGTGAAGTGGAAGCCAGATGCTACAGGGAGAGGGTCTGGTCTCAGCATCTGCCTTAGGCTCTAACCCTTCCGTCATACCTCAGCAGGTACCACAACTGCTCTTAGCAGGTTCTAAATAAGGAGATATAACACTGGCCTCACAAAACCACAGCGAGGATTAGAGATGGTGAGCACTGCTAACTGGAGCTGGCCTGGGATTGACTGAGAGCACAAGCTGTGAAGAGGACGTGGGTTTCAGCACCTTGGAGAGCTCCCCAGGGACATGGGGCTGGAGAACCACGCCCTGCCGCGGTGAGAGCATAACGTAGAAAGTAGAGACGCCTCATGGAGAAGTGGTGGTGAAAGGAGGCAGAGGGAGGGAAGACCATGTGCCATAGGGAGGTATAACCAGGGCCGCCCTGCCTCTGGAACCCGTGGGTCACCATGCTGCCCCTGCCCCTGCCTTGGCTGCCCTTCCTGGGTGCTCATTCAGGCCATAAGCACATGCCTGCTTTTCAATCTTGTCTGTTTGACACAGGCAGGAACAACACCCAAAAAGAGCAAGCAGAGTCTGTGCTCCTAGGTCGTCCCTGGGAAACAAGGTCCTAGATTTGCTTGGACCCTGGGTAGCCCTGCCACTCTGCGTGGTTTCCATAGGGCCAGAGAGCCACAGGAGATGTTTAGGCTTAAGCGGGGCTACCTCTGCCTTACTCTTCTTCCCTCAAGCTAAAGCTCTCTCTTTCCTTGATGTGATTCACCTTCAAATCTGGCTGGAAACACTATGTCATGTGCCTTAAAAGCACTGGAGCTGCTGCTATTTATACTCTGGCTGTGAATGGCATAGATTATTGAGCCACTTTCATTCCCGATTACAGTTATCAGCAGTTTAAGACCATAATACATCATATTTGGGAGGATAAGGAGAGTGATCTCATTCATTACATAAAATGATGGAATCAGATTTTGCAGAAAATCAATACCTTGAATAAACTTCTATTTTTACTACAGTAGGATGCACAATTTTGTTCAATAGTGTAAAATGCAGAAGATACAAAACAGTCAAAATTACCACTCCAAAGTTCTCTCCTTGAACCTGTTGGGAGCAGGTCTCCCACAGTGTGTTGGGGGTTGAATTGTGCCCCCCAGAAAGATGCACTGAAGTCCTAACCCCCGGTACTTGTGAATGTGACCTTATTTGGAAATAGGGTCTTTGCAAAAGTAATCAAATTGAGATGAGGTCTCACCAAATGAAGGTGATCCAATATGACTTGTGTCTTTGTACAAAGGGGAGAAGAGGCCCAGACACACAAGGGAGGACAGATGTGTGAAGACGGAGGCTGGGGCCACCAAAAGCTGGAAGAGGCAAGGAAGGATCCTCGCCAAGAGCCAATGGCCCTTCCCAAACCCTGATTTTGGACTACTGGCCTCCAGAATTGTCAGAGGATAAATTCCTGTTGTTTTCAGTCACCCATTTCGAGACCACACTTTGTTACAGCCCTAGGACACCAAGAAGAAATTCGTTTCATGAACTGTACTCATCAACCAACACCTGATGCAGTGACCAGGACAGCTGTGGAGCAAGGAACACGGACCGACCAGGACAGGGATCCCTGCCCAGGACAGGGATCCCTGCCTTCTGGCGGACCACAGCTTGGGGATGACAGCACCATGTGAGACAGGCTATTACAATTCAGCAGATGCACCAGTATGTGAACAAATATTCAGAAGCTGGAGTGGCTCAAGTTCTCAACATCCAAAGTTTTATTAAGTTGAGTGTTGAGTAGGAAGCCAATTGCCTAGTAGTTGCATTATGTAGTCAGCGTGTACTGCCTTCATCTACCGAGATAAAATTTCATTTGAGACCCTAAATCCCCTGCAACAGAGATGCACAGGAACATTTTGGAAGGAAGGCTGCCACTTCCCTCTGCTCTGTGCAGATAACAGGGGCTCTCCACTTAGCTGGGGTGACCTCCCTGTTTTTCCCCTGCATGCTCTCTAGCCCCTTTTCTTGCCCCCCACCCTAATGCCTCCACCCTGGTACACACCATCACCTCTCTGGGGACCATGTCTGACCTCCTTGCTTCCCTTCGCTCCCTCCCCAAGGCCAGCCTGGGCTTAGCTTCCAGATGACTCGTTAGTGCAGCCTAGGATCTGCCCTCCTTGGCCTCTCGCACTGCTTCTGTTTCCCTGGCTGAAAAGGATTCTTAACCAACCTTCAAGGCCTGAAACCATATTTCCCCAGTCTACTCGCAAGAGTGCAAAAAAACTCTCACCAAACCAAAACACAGGCGCCCCCCATTTCCCCGCCCATCTTTTTCTCTCCTGCCCCTCACCTTCCACCCATTCCAAATGGACTCCTCCACCCAGGGTCAGTCCAAACACCACCTCCTTGAAGCTCTTCCTGATTCCTCTGCTGTCCCTGCCTGCCATCATTCTCTCCCACTCGGCGCCCATCCCTCTCCTGCCATAGGGGACTCAGCAGCCCTCACTGCAGGCGCTTGCCACCTGCACCATCTCCCCCACTGGGCAACATGCACCACTAGGACAGAGGCCATGAACGACTTACCTGCCACCTTTCCTTCCCCACCCCAGTCTCGACCCACGAGCACATGGCACAGCCTTCCACACGAATGCACAATCCCCACATAATTAAACTATAAGTGGGCTCCAGCAGGAAATGTAGACTCACCAGCTCTGGAATTGAGCACAATACACAAAAGCAAGGAAACAACAGGTAGAAAATAGGAGGTCTTGTTCCATTTTTGTTTTATAGAAGATTAGCATTCACTTAAAACAATATCATGATTCACAGCAAAACAAAGACAAAAGAATACACTCTAGCTGGGACTAGGCAAGTCGGCCGTATCGTGTGAGGAACAGAGACGCAGGCTGGCTCCCTCCTGGAGGGCACGTGGAGTTTAAACACGTCCCTCGCAGACAGGGGCCCGTAGCCCACTTCTTCACCTTCTGCCCTGAGCATATGAAACCCTGGCCACAGCCTGGCTGAAGCACATCAGTGTTACTGCGTGTGGGTCACCCACTGGCATGCCGTGGCGGGGAGGGGTGTGGAACAGCCCCCACATCGGCCTCAGAGCAAGACCTGCTGACCTGGGGATCGATGCCCACTAGTGCAGCTGGCCTAACTCCATTTCTTCTCTGAATTATGCTTTTGTGGGTGCCCCAGCACCCGCCAACCCTGAAGTGGTGGGGGGAGCCCAGGACTGCTGTTCCTGGCGGAAGCCCCGGGATGCGCCTTGCAGCCCCACGTAGGGAGACCCCTCCCCTGGAGGTGGTGACGGGCATCCCTCTTTCTCACTAATGGTCCAGCATATGTGGTGTGCCCTTGAGTGAGTCACCCAAACAGCTGCTCTCTGGTGGCCACAGATAATGGTGGTGCTTTTCATTCATTCATTCACTCCTTCCTCTCCCAAGATGAACTGAAACATCGGCCAACACCTGTCCCCACATTGGGCTCTGGGGCCTCAGGGGTGAACTGCAGGCACAGTCCTTGCCCACAGGATTCTCTCTAGTGGAGAAACTGCCACTCAGGGCAGATAAATCTTCTTCTACATTCTTCTCACTGGTCCAGAGAGTCTGTGAGGAAGCAAATTCCTCTCGTGCGGGCCGTTCACCAGGGGCACAGAGTGCGGCAGGACTCGGGAGCTGGAGCATGACACCAGCACGGTGTCACCGACCAGGAAGGTTCTCTGAGTCACCAAATGTGGACAGTGTGCCATCTATACCATCCAAAAAGTCCTAAAAGATGTGGTGTGTGGTTCTAAAACATATCTTTAAAGAGTGTTCTATAACCTATGTTGGCATTTAAAAGAAATTGCATTTTGGCTTGCAATTGGGTGTCAAAAACAGTGTCTTGCTGGCTGAGGCCACACTCACCTCTGTGTCCACCGCAGCATGTAGAAGGGCCCAAGAAAAGACAGAGAGAGCAGTGGACATCCCAACCCCAGACAGAGATGCAAGTGTGGGACTTGAATCCACGGGAGCTCTCCATCCCACCGTGATGTCTGAGGAGGTTTTCATGTAAATGTGATTTAAGTTATGGCTTGCAGGGGGCTAGGGGTGGCCCCCAAAAGATCTGTCCACACCCTTACCCACAGCACCTGAGAATAATACCTTATCTGGGAAAACAGTCAATGTTACTTTTTATGGGAAAAGATACAATTAAGTTAAGGAGCTTGGGAGGCAGTGCTTGATCCGGATTAAATCCAATGGCAGGTGTCCTCATGACGGGGCAGAGAGTGACACTCATGGAGGAGAACCCCACCTGAATGGAGGCAGAGTATGGGCAACTCGGCCACAAGCCCAGGAGTGCCTGGCAGCCACCAGAAAGTAAAAGACCCAAGGAAGGAGTCTTCTCTAGAGCCCCCGAAGACAGGTCACAGATTTCTGACCTCTGGACTCCAGAACAGCAAGTGAATAGATGTGTGTTGCTTTAAGCTGCCCAAATCATGGAAATGTGTTGCAGCCGCCTCAGGAAGCCAGCACACGGCTCCTCAGTGGAACTGACCCTAGATGTTGGTCCTGAGATACCCACCTACCCTGCAGCCCACCCAGGGGCATGCCTGCACCAGCCCCAGAAGCTCAGGCTTGTGGAAGCAGACAGCATCCAATGTGGCAGTTTCTAGTTTCCAGCTACCTCCCCCAAGAAAGTAGTCTCTTGACATTTCTAAAACATATCTAAGTAATTATCTGTAGTAACTGAAAGCAATAGAAGCCATGCTATGTGCCAAACAGTTCATTAAAATAAAAATAAAACACTTTTCTGGTTAAAGCACCTCAAATCACAGGCTGGCATCAATCAGGTGGGGCCCATTCACTGGCACATCAGCCCCCAGCAGGCCCTGCCCTGCCCTGCCCAGAGCAGCAGCCGTTCAGACCCACAGGGCTGTGGGGAGCTGAGGGGGGTAAGCCTGGAGTGGGAGAGCGCTGGACAGCTGGAGGCAGGAGGAATCAGAAGGCCGCCCGTGTGCAGTCCAAGGAAGGCAGTGGTGCTGCAGAACCTGCATGCCAGGCCGTGCCCAGCGGGCGGCTTCGCCATCGTGCACATACTTTAGGGCAGTTCAACTGACCGGACATCGAGGCTCTGGTTCTACCCTCCATGGTCCTCGCAGCTTTATTTCGTCGCTGTTCTTCCCTTGCCGAAAGGTAGTGACGAAGCCACTAAACGCCCTACTCAAAAGGTCACATGAGAGGTTGCCTGGTTTGGAAAGGCTTCTTAGTGGTGGGGTTGCCATCCCTGGCTATGTTGTTTTAAGCACTCTATGGGGTCCCCCAAAAAGGCAGGTCTGAGTCCTAACCCACAGTACACGGGAGTAAAACCTCACTTGGAAATAGGGTTTTTGCAGATGAGGTCATCCTGGATTGGGTGGGTCCTAACCCAACAATGGGTATCCCTAAAAAAGGATACAGGGCCATGCTGGGGGAAGGCCAGGTACAGACAAAGCCGGAGATGGGAGGAACACACAGGACTGCCAGCAACCCCTGCCGCTAGAAGAGGCGAGGAAGGAGCCTCCCCTAGATCCCCCACAAAGGGGGCGGCCCTGCCACACTGTGATTTTAGACCTCCAGCCTCCAGAGCTGTGAGAAAATAAACTTCTATTGCTTTCAGCCCCTCAGTTTGTGGTGCTTCATTACTGCAACCTCAAGAAACTAAGACAATTCGTATCTAGTACAGAGATTCACCCAAAATGCTGCACACCTCCCTGTTGCCTCCTTTCAATGAGACTCAGCTTCATTATCGTTCATCTGAGCTACACAGGCCTGGGCGGTTCCCAGACAAGAAGAAAACCAAGCTATCTAGAGGCCTCGCAGAAAAGACGAGGCTCAAAATGGGCTTTGAAGCAGAGGACAGAATGTTCCGGATGAGGAAGTGCAAGCATTCAAGAAGGTGGGAGAGTGCACAGCATCCATGAAACCCTTAAAGAGCCTACAGTGGACAGAGCTTTGGACAGGGGTGAGGGACAGAGATGGAAAGGAGGTGATGCCAGGGAATGCTTCTGAACCCTGCAGAAACAGAGTATCTATCTGAGAAATCATAGCCCACAGATTTAAAGGTGGGAAGGTCATTTCTGGGGCCACACAGAAACCAGGTGTCACATCAGAAATGGCCAAGGCTGGTGCAAGTGGCACACAGACAAGAATCCTGGATGCTCTGCTTTCAAGGCTTCTCTCGAATTTGCAGAAGTAGCTGCCCCACCACCTTCTCACCAGCCACGCTGAAAAAGCATGTTCCAGGAATACGGAGTATCATTTAGGCCTGGCTCAAGACTGCCAAAGACCCAGGGAATGGAAGATAATGTCAGATTAGGAAGGGACTACGTACTTCCACTTGTTCCTTCCCAGCTAGTTAAAAAAACACATGCACTGAGCAACGGAAAATTGAGAATCAATATGAAAAACTCACAGAAGAAAAAGACACTTTAACTGATAATATTTGCTGAGCCAAAGCGGTGGTCAAAAATGATTATTTCACTGACCTGCCTATGGTATGCATCCTCTGATTAATAATTCATTCCTTTAACCTTAGGGAAAAGAAGAAGGGACTCGTTAAGGTAGGCAGACCCTGGATTAAGGTTGAGGAAAAAGGGGCGAATATACCTTGTCAGGCCTCCAGAAGGTCATGTGGCCAGTGCAGGGAAGAGTTAAAGGAGCTCTCAGGAAGGGTCAGCGAATGGGCAGCTCTGGGCAGGGGGGGCCACAATGGGGCCATCTGCCGCAGCCAGGGCATGGGACAGAGATAAGTTACAGGGAGAGAATGGTTTTGCTTTAGTTTAGGCTGAGTTGGCTCCATAAAATCTTTGCTTCTTGGACTGGCTGATCATGGGAGCCAGTGATGGTTTAGAGAGCCCAGCAGGTTTGCCGCCACCACCACCACCAGCATGTCCCACCACCTGCACCTGGAGTGGGTGGCCCTCTCCTCCCACACCCTCACCCCACTTCCCCTTGGGCTCAGAAGGATCCCAACCTGGCTCAGCCCCAGAACTCCATTCATATCAGGGACCTCGGGTACCACGGTAGATTTGGTCACACCAGCCCCTGAGGACCATGTGTCACCATCAGAGAAAGGTGAAAGAGATGGAGAGGCCACTGTTAGGTCAGAGGAATAAGGGAGGGCTCTATGGCTGGAATCATGATGTCACTCCGGAATGGGAGGTGAACCTCTACAATCAAGTTCTTTGCACAGCAAACATCTATTCACAGACATCTAACCACCCACTGCTCAACCCACTAGCATAATAATCCTTTGTTTTGCCCTTTCATGTCATCACCTCACCCCTGCCCTTAAAAACTGCACTCGCCAAAGCCCGTGCATGGACTCACCTCACTCCCTCTTGGGTTTGGTGAGCTCTGCCTGGGAGCACAGCCCAATAAAGCACGCTCATTTACAATCCTTCCATCTACTTTCCTTTCTCTCAAATACCTCATATCTTAAAACCTTTCAACCACAGTGCACCTTATGGTCCAGATGCTGTTAACACCACCATGGAAGGGCGCAGGAAGGGCAGGTTCCTGGGGCCAGGATCAGGCTCCACTCCAACCCCACCAGGTCAGGCCTGCTTAAAACATGCACAGCTGATAAACTATTTTCAACTTTCTAAGTAGTGGAAATGTCATTAGAAACTAATCTGAGCTTATTGGCTTTATTTAATTCTTGACAGGTATAGAATACAGCATTAAAAAATGCAATTAACTTGGGCATCAGGGGAGAAACAAAACCACCAGATGGATGTCTTTGGGGCAAAAGGAGATATTTATATGCCATAAATCTTAAAACTCTCAGTCCCACCCCAAAGTAGGGCTGTGGTACCTTATAACCCCACCTTCCTCATCTCTTGGAGAAAAGTTATTGATCGGCTTACCAGGGACAGATGGAGAACGAGAAGCTCACCTCCAATTCAACCACTTCCCAATAAAATAAAATGGCCTTGAAGTCACAGAGGGGCTCTGCGCACTCACCTGACACAGAACAGCCACGGATTCTGCACCATGTGTTCCCTGTGATTTAACACGTATTCGGTGAGCACTGAGCCGGCCCCGCCCGGCTCAGCATAGTGCATGTCTCCTTCTACAGCGGCACCCTGGCTTTTCCCTGGATGCCAAAACCCTCCCCTCAGTTCAACTGGGGCTGATCCCACCTCCCTTGCACCCCCAGGCTCAAGGCAAGCACATGCCCTAAATCCATAGACTCTCATCTTGTCATCACTGTGATTGGTTCAGGCTGGGCACATGACCCAAGCCTAGCAAGTCCTCACACGCTACCCTATGGCGACTGTGATTGGTTCTGGGCTGGGCACATGACCCAAGCCTGGCAAATCCGCACCCTCCACCCTATGACCACTATGATTGGTTCAAAGCTGGGCACATGATCCAGGCCTGGCAAATCCGCACCCTCCACCCTATGGCCACTGTGATTGGTTCCGGGCTGGGCATATGACCCAAGCCTGGCAAATCACTACACTCTACCCTGTGACCACTGTAATTGGTTCCAGGCTGGGCACATGACCCAAGCCTGGCAAATTCGCACCCTCCACCTTATGACTACTATGATTGGTTCAAAGCTGGGCACATGACCCAGGCCTGGCAAATCTGCTCCCTCCACCCTATGGTCACTGTGATTGGTTCCGGGCTGGACACAAGACCCAAGCCTGGCAAATCCTCACCCTCCACCCTATGGCCACTGTGATTGGTTCCGGGCTGGGCACATGACCCAAGCCTGGCAAATCCCCACACTCCACCCTATGGCCACTGTGATTGGTTCAAAGCTGGGCACATGACCCAGCTCACCCAATGGCAGCCCACCCCTGGGCCCTTAGGAACCCTCCGAGGAGACACTCTTTCTGCAGGAATCGCAGGATGAAATCATGGCAGGTGCGGGTGCGTCCGGGACCAGCTTCCAGGAATCCTGCTGAAGGTTGAGCTAGCCCAGAGCAAAGCAGAGACGCACGGTGTCGGCATAGGTCTCTGAGCGGAGACCCGGATGCCCCGGCCCTTGCCGGTTATGTGCTTCCCCGGAGAGGGGCCCCACCGCGGCGGAAAGAAGGCCGTGGTGCCCCCACACGTGCCTCTCCCGCGGGCGGGGGCGACGCTCCGCCTCATTCGGTCCCAAGGGAGAAGACGTAAGAACTTTGCATTCTGAGCCACGGACATCTGAGGCACCGCAGACACAACCTCTCTGTTCCCTTCCGTTTCAGATGAAGAAGCCACTCAGGGCTGCAGGCCACAGTGACTCAGGGACTGGTTGGGGGCAGCGTCCAAGGCGCAACCCTCTCCCACCTCCAGCAGGAAGAACAGGTCTGTGCGTGCCCAGGCGGAGCGCGGGACCCACGGAGCAGCCCTCGGCTCCCTTCCCTGCCAGCCAAGGCTGCCCAACTCAAGGAGAACGTGTTCCACTTGCCGGGAGGGGTTACACCTTTCTCCTGAAACACTTCTGTTCCTTGCACACCAGTCATAATTGTCATGTCTGATAAGTTCTTAACGTGTTTTTCTCCTCCTGTCTCCTATTTCACTGACTTAATCAGGTACAAGACATCATTCTGTCCAACGTGGATATTCAAGACAACCAGGAAAGCGAAAACAGAGGCCCTGAGTTTCTTCGAGGACACATGCAGCTAGCTTGTACTTAACTTCACGGGTGTGTAAGAATGAGTTTACACGCCTTTTACGTCCAACTAGTAACCCTGCGTGTCAGGGCTACTCTTGTGTTTCTTCCTTTAGCCTGGGACCCCCTTTTGTGAAACTGCCACCCTGTGAAACAGATGGAGAAGAAGCCCAGGAAGCCTGCTTGTCTCGCAGGAGGCCCTAGTTCACGGCTGCGGTTGCTGGCCCACTGCTTCAGTACAGATTCTTCTGGCAGTGTCAGATGCCAGGCTCTTCACTGGCACAGTGCAATGCACGTGTCTTGGGGAAAGGAAGACTCTCAATATCCTGGTCTTTGGGGACAGTTCTTTTCATTTGCACATGTACGTGCACACACACACACACACAACTGCTTCAAGACCTACCATGCCACCCTTTCCTACGCAGGTAAACTGGCAGTGGAGACACCCACAGTCATGTCCATATAGCCCTCACAAGTCAATCACAAAGATAGAACAGCCTGGTATCAGTCCATTTCCAGAGGCCAGCCTGACCTTTCTTATCAGGGTCACCTTGCTAGCCAGCAGGGTGCATTCATAGCTTCTTTGACTTGCAAAGGCTCAGCATCAATCAGTGCTAATTGCAGGCTTCTGTGCCACAGTGGCTCAAGCTGCTTAGCAAAAATTACATTTCATTACATTATATACTAATCAGCTTTGAGAGCAGAGTGCAAAATAAACTTGAAATAATTCCATGCTCTCAAGTAACCTTTATTTTCTAAATTGTGGTGCTTTGCAGTCACTACTTTATCCTACTGTATAATAATAGTGTTCTTTGGGTTAGGGCATTGCACTTACACAACAGCTGTTATCTGATACGAAACATCAATCGCTCATCTTTATTTCCGCACTATGTCAAGAGCACATGCCATTTGTTACTTCATAAACTTCAATACCAAAAGTGTAATCTGTGAAATAAGCATTCTCTAAAGTATGGTTTAATGAATCAGAACCAATTTTAAAGACAGTCTTGGCTTGAAATACTGAAATCTGTCAAATTTAAGACTTCTATAAAATTCTGAAATCTTCAGGTAACCCTATGTTCCAATGTATTTTGAGCATGCAGCCTCATCTAATGTGTCCTCCCCAGATTGTGCCTTCACTAAAAATATACGGAAGGATATAAATGTTTAGAATCTAACTGGAAATCTGGCTCCAGCGTTTGTACTTTTGCTCTTTCCTAATAAATTTTTAACACACATTTGCTCAGTTATATCTCTCAGAAGCGCCACATGAAGCAAAGAAATGGGATGCTCATCGTAGCTTACCAACTTCGTGTGTAACCAAGACGCTGGGTTTTATCCAACTGTAGTTTAGTGTCAGACAGCAGAATATCAAGGACATCAAAACTGCCAAAGCAATCTTGAGCCACATTAACTGGGTCGTATTGTTTAGAATGCAGGAGGCAGTTAGCCTGGCCCTATAAATGGACCTTGCCTTGGGTGTCACATTTCAACATGAGTGCGTCACAGGATGGGAGAGGAACCCGCAAGAGGCTTCAGAAGTACACATCCTGGCGGTGAGGGACACCCAGGCCTTAGAGACGCAGAGAAAGATTGGTAAGAAGATTTTCGTGTCTGTCCCTGTGGAAGAACCCCACCCAGAAAAGGCTGCAAGCGCAGATGCACTTCTGACACCTAGAGCTGGTCAGACTTAGAACAAGCTATTTTAATAGGGTCAATTGTTTATATTCCTAGCGTTTCAAAAGCAATGGAAAGCTACAGAGAGAAGACCTAATAAAAGATACGTTTTAACTGCATTAAAAAAATGAGTATTTCACTAAAATATCCTCCAGGCAGAACCTAGCAGTTTCCCTGCGTTGTGGAGACAGTGATGGAAGTCTACAGAGGCGAGAGTTCACAGGGTGGAGTGCTGGAGATGTGAGAGCCACAGGGAGTACAGCTCCCAAGACCTGCGGAGGATTCCCCTCAGACACTCGGCAAGCTCCCAATCAGGGCACGCACGTGGAAAAACTACCCAAGACCAGAGAAAGAACCACCCGAGTGGATCTGCAGGTGCAATCAACAGAGCTCAGGCAGGGCTGGGTACAGTGCCTCTCCCACCCACCACAGCAAAAAAGGCACGAGTCCCAGGGCAGAGAGTGGACTATTCAGAGGGTTTTGCCTCTACAGTGGGGTAGAATCAAGTCCAGATTAAATGGGGTTCTGCTCCTGACAAACAAAAGCAAAAGCAAAGCCTGAAAGGATGAAACCATTTCCAGGGAACTTAATCATAGTATAAAACAAAGCTGGAAAATATTTATAGAAATAGAATAATATCCAGCATGTCCCAAGACAAAATTCACAATGTCTAACATCCATTCAAAGATTACTGGCATGTCAAGCAGCAAGAAAATAATACCTAATAAGAGGAAAAGGAATTCATCAAAACTGACCCAGAATTGGCACAGATGATAAAATTAATAGAAACTGACATTAAAACAGTTCCTAGGACTTCCTGGAAGATGGCGGCTTAGTAAGACGCGCGGATCTTAGTTTCTTCTCCAGGACACCTACTAGGGGAGTAGAAACGATACAGAAAGTGCCCAAAGCCACAACAGAGATAAAAAAGACAGCGTACCCCATCCTGGAACGGCTGGCTGGCTGAGAGAAGCAGCTCGGGTGAGATCGCCGAGACGCGCGGGCCTTACCGGGCGGGGTGGCAAGCGGCCGGAGTTACTCCCTTCCCCCTTCCTGGGCCGGCTGGGAGAATTGGAGAGGCGGTCCCCTGAAACCAAGGCGACTGGCGCCCACACCACGCGCAGCCCCCGGACCAACTGAGAGAATTGGATCGGAAATCCCCAGCCCGTGGAGAACGGTGACGGGTGGGGGAGGCCCCTTCCAAACCCGTGACTCCCGGGGAACGTGCACTCTCTCGGGCGGGCCGCTGCCGCTGGCGCCCTCCCGCCACGCTTGTTGCCCAGGGCCGACTAGGAAATTCGGACGGGCTCTTTCCCTGGCTGCGGCGACCAGCAACCCTCCCTGCGTTCGGACCGAGGGCCGGCTCAAGCCGCTTCGGCTAGCGAACCCCCAGGACGGCGAGAGTTTTCCAAAGTTTAAGGTCCCACAGCACCTTTTACTGGTGGGACCCGCAGACAAACATGTGCCACGAGCGCCACCTACTGGGCAGGATAAGAAAAACAGAACCCAGAGATTTCACAGAAAAATATTACAACCTTGCTGGGTCCAACACCAAGAGAAATCTGAATAAATGCCCAGACGCCAGCAGCAGAAGATAACTGTCCACGCTCAAAAGATTGAGAATATGGCCCAGTCAAAGGAACAAACCAATAGCTCAAATGAGACACAAGAGCTGAGACAACTAATCCTGAATATACGAACAGAAATGGAAAACCTCTTCAAAAATGAAATCGATAAATTGAGGGAGGACATGAAGAGGACATGGGCTGAACATAAAGAAGAAATAGAAAAACTGAAAAAACAAATCGCAGAACTTATGGAAGTGAAGGATAAAGTAGCAAACATAGAAAAAATAATGGATAGCTACAATGATAGATTTAAAGAGACAGAAGATAGAATTAGTGATTTGGAGGATGGAACATCTGAATTCCAAAAAGAAACAGAAACTATCGGGAAAAGAATGGAAAAATTTGAACAGGGTATCAGGGAACTCAAGGACAATATGAACCGCACAAATATACGTGTTGTGGGTGTCCCAGAAGGAGAAGAGAAGGGAAAAGGAGGAGAAAAACTAATGGAAGAAATTTTCACTGAAAATTTCCCAACTCTTATGAAAGACCTAAAATTACAGATCCAAGAAGTGCAGCGCACCCCAAAGAGATTAGACACAAATAGGCGTTCTCCAAGACACTTACTAGTTAGAATGTCAGAGGTCAAAGAGAAAGAGAAGATCTTGAAAGCAGCAAGAGAAAAACAATCCATTACATACAAGGGAAACCCAATAAGACTTTGTGTAGATTTCTCAGCAGAAACCATGGAAGCTAGAAGACAGTGGGATGATATATTTAAAATACTAAAAGAGAAAAACTGCCAACCAAGACTCCTATATCCAGCAAAATTATCCTTCAAAAATGAGGGAGAAATTAAAACATTCTCAGACAAAAAGTCACTGAAAGAATTTGTGACCAAGAGACCAGCTCTGCAAGAAATACTAAAGGGAGCACTAGAGTCAGATACAAAAAGACAGAAGAGAGAGATATGGAAAAGAGTGTAGAAAGAAGGAAAATCAGATATGATATATATAATACAAAAGGCAAAATGTTAGAGGAAAATATTATCCAAACAGTAATAACACTAAATGTCAATGGACTGAATTCCCCAATCAAAAGACATAGATTGGCAGAATGGATTAAAAAACAGGATCCTTCTATATGCTGTCTACAGGAAACACATCTTAGACCCAAAGATAAACATAGGTTGAAAGTGAAAGGTTGGGAAAAGATATTTCATGCAAATAACAACCAGAAAAGAGCAGGAGTGGCTATACTAATAGCCAACAAATTAGACTTCAAATGTAAAACAGTTAAAAGAGACAAAGAAGGACACTATATACTAATAAAAGGAACAATTAAACAAGAAGACATAACAATCATAAATATTTACGCACCGAATCAGAATGCCCCAAAATACGTGAGGAATATACTGCAAACACTGAAAAGGGAAATAGACTCATATACCATAATAGTTGGAGACTTCAACTCACCACTCTCATCAAGGGACAGAACATCTAGACAGAGGATCAACAAAGAAATAGAGAATCTGAATATTACTATAAATGAACTAGACTTAATAGACATTTATAGGACATTACATCCCACAACAGCAGGATACACCTTTTTCTCAAGTGCTCATGGATCATTCTCAAAGATAGACCATATGCTGGGTCACAAAGCAAGTCTTAACAAATTTAAAAAGATTGAAATCTTACACAACACTTTCTCGGACCATAAAGGAATGATGTTGGAAATCAATAATAGGCAGAGTGCCAGAAAATTCATAAATACATGGAGGCTCAACAACACAGTCCTAAACAACGACTGGGTCAAAGAAGAAATTGCAAGAGAAATTAGTAAATACCTCGAGGCGAATGAAAATGAAAACACAACATATCAAAACTTATGGGACGCAGCAAAGGCAGTGCTAAGAGGGAAATTTATTGCTCTAAATGCCTATATCAGAAAAGAAGAAAAGGCAAAAATTCAGGAATTAACTATCCATTTGGAAGAACTGGAGAAAGAACAGCAAGCTAACCCCAAAGCAAGCAAAAGGAAAGAAATAACAAAGATTAGAGCAGAAATAAATGAAATTGAAAACATGAAAACAATAGAGAAAATCAATAAGGCCAGAAGTTGGTTCTATGAGAAAATCAATAAGATTGATGGGCCCTTAGCAAGATTGACAAAAAGAAGAAGAGAGAGGATGCAAATAAATAAGATCAGAAATGGAAGAGGCGACATAACTACTGACCTCACAGAAATAAAGGAGGTAATAACAGGATACTATGAACAACTTTACGCTAATAAATACAACAATTTAGAGGAAATGGACGGGTTCCTGGAAAGACACGAACAACCAACTTTGACTCAAGAAGACATAGATGACCTCAACAAACCAATCACAAGTAAAGAAATTGAATTAGTCATTCAAAAGCTTCCTAAAAAGAAAAGTCCAGGACCAGATGGCTTCACATGTGAATTCTACCAAACGTTCCAGAAAGAATTAGTACCAATTCTCTTCAAACTCTTCAAAAATCGAAGTGGAGGGAAAACTACCTAATTCATTCTATGAAGCCAACATCACCCTCATACCAAAACCAGGCAAAGATATTACAAAAAAAGAAAACTACAGACCAATCTCTCTAATGAATACAGATGCAAAAATCCTCAATAAAATTCTAGCAAATCGTATCCAACAACACATTAAAAGAATTATACATCATGACCAAGTAGGATTCATCCCAGGTATGCAAGGATGGTTCAACATAAGAAAATCAATTAATGTAATACACCATATCAACAAATCAAAGCAGAAAAATCACATGATCATCTCAATTGATGCAGAGAAGGCATTCGACAAGATTCAACATCCTTTCCTGTTGAAAACACTTCAAAAGATAGGAATACAAGGGAACTTCCTTAAAATGATAGAGGGAATATATGAAAAACCCACAGCTAATATCATCCTCAATGGGGAAAAATTGAAAACTTTCCCCCTAAGATCAGGAACAAGACAAGGATGTCCACTATCACCACTATTATTCAACATTGTGTTGGAGGTTCTAGCCAGAGCAATTAGACAAGAAAAAGAAATACAAGGCATCAAAATTGGAAAGGAAGAAGTAAAACTATCACTGTTTGCAGACGATATGATACTATACGTCGAAAACCCGGAAAAATCCACAACAAAACTACTAGAGCTAATAAATGAGTACAGCAAAGTAGCAGGTTACAAGATCAACATTCAAAAATCTGTAGCATTTCTATACACTAGTAAGGAACAAGCTGAGGGGGAAATCAAGAAACGAATCCCATTCACAATTGCAACTAAAAGAATAAAATACCTAGGAATAAATTTAACTAAAGAGACAAAAAAACCTATATAAAGAAAACTACAAAAAACTGCTAAAAGAAATCACAGAAGACCTAAATAGATGGAAGGGCATACCGTGTTCATGGATTGGAAGACTAAATATAGTTAAGATGTCAATCCTACCTAAATTGATTTACAGATTCAATGCAATACCAATCAAAATCCCAACAACTTATTTTTCAGAAATAGAAAAACCAATAAGCAAATTTATCTGGAAGGGCAGGGTGCCCCGAATTGCTAAAAACATCTTGAGGGAAAAAAACGAAGCTGGAGGTCTCGCGCTGCCTGACTTTAAGGCATATTATGAAGCTACAGTGGTCAAAACAGCATGGTATTGGCATAAAGATAGATATATCGACCAATGGAATCGAATAGAGTGCTCAGATATAGACCCTCTCATCTATGGACATTTGATCGTTGATAAGGCAGTCAAGCCAACTCACCTGGGACAGAGCAGTCTCTTCAATAAATGTTGCCTAGAGAACTGGATATCCATATGCAAAAGAATGAAAGAAGACCCATCTCTCACACCCTATACAAAAGTTAACTCAAAATGGATCAAAGATCTAAACATTAGGTCTAAGACCATAAAACAGTTAGAGGAAAATGTAGGGAGATATCTTATGGATCTTACAACTGGAGGCGGTTTTATGGACCTTAAGCCTAAAGCAAGAGCACTGAAGAAGGAAATAAATAAATGGGAACTCCTCAAAATTAAACACTTTTGTGCATCAAAGAACTTCATCAAGAAAGTAGAAAGACAGCCTTCACAATGGGAGACAATATTTGGAAATGATATATCAGATAAAGGTCTAGTATCCAGAATTTATAAAGAGATTGTTCATCTCAACAACAAAAAGACAGCCAACCCAATTACAAAATGGGAAAAAGACTTGAACAGACACCTCTCAGAAGAGGAAATACGGATGGCCAAGAGGCACATGAAGAGATGCTCAATGTCCCTGGCCATTAGAGAAATGCAAATCAAAACCACAATGAGATATCATCTCACACCCACCAGAATGGCCATTATCAACAAAACAGAAAATGACAAGTGCTGGAGAGGATGCAGAGAAAGAGGCACACTTATCCACTGTTGGTGGGAATGTCAAAGGGTGCAACCACTGTGGAAGGCAGTTTGGCGGTTCCTCAAAAAGCTGAATATAGAATTGCCATAAGACCCAGCAATACCATTGCTAGGTATCTACTCAAAGGACTTAAGGGCAAAGACACAAACGGACATTTGCACACCAATGTTTATAGCAGCATTATTTACAATTGCAAAGAGATGGAAACAGCCAAAATCTCCATCAACAGAAGAGTGGCTAAACAAACTGTGGTATATACATACGATGGAATATTATGCAGCTTTAAGACAAGATAAACTTATGAACCATGTAATAACATGGATGGACCTAGAGAATATTATGGTGAGTGAATCCAGCCAAAAACTAAAGGACAAATACTGTATGGTCCCACTGATGTGAACGGACATTCGAGAATAAACTTGAAATATGTCATTGGTAACAGAGTTCAGCAGGAGTTAGAAACAGGGTAAGACAATGGGTAATTGAAGCTGAAGGGATACAGACTGTGCAACAGGACTAGATACAAAAACTCAAAAATGGATAGCACAATAATACCTAATTGTAAAGTAATCATGTTAAAACACTGAATGAAGCTGCATCTGAGCTATAGGTTTTTGTTTTGTTTTGTGTTGTTTTGTTTTGATTTTACTATTATTACTTTTATTTTTTTCTCTATATTAACATTCTATATCTTTTTCGGTTATGTTGCTAGTTCTTCTAAACCAATGCAAATGTACTAAGAAATGATGATCATGCAGCTATGTGATGATGTTAAGAATTAATGATTGCATGTGTAGAATGGTATGATCTCTAAATGTTGGGTTAATTTCTTTTTTTCCGTTAATTAAAAAAAAAAAAAAAAAAAAAGAGAAGGGATAAGTGGAGATGAAGGGATACAGACTGTACAACGGGACTGGATATAAAAACTCAGAAATGGACAGCACAATACTACCCAATTGTAATGCAATTATGTTAAAACACTGAATGAAGCTGCATGTGAGGTATAGGTTTTTTGTTTTTGTTTTTTTTGGTTTTTTTTCTTTCTATTATTGTTTTAATTCTTATTCTGTTGTCTTTTTATTTCTTTTTCTAAATCGATGCAAATGTACTAAGAAATGATGAATATGCAACTATGTGATGTTATTAAGAATTACTGATTGTACATGTAGATTGAAATGATTTCTAATTGTTTTGTTAATTCTTTTTTTAATTAATAAAAAAAAAAAAAAAAAAAAACAGTTCCTATAACTATATTCCACATGTGCCAGGAGAAAGGGAAAAGACTGTGTATGTTAAGGACAGTGGGAGGTATTTTAAACTAAACATACCCAAGTCACAGTTCTAGATATGAAAAAACTACAAGGTCTGAGGTTTTTAAAGAGCGCAATGGATGGAATTAATATCAGATGAAGCATTACAGATGAAAAAAATAGATGAAATTAAAGACATCACAATTGAAACTGTAGAAATTAAACATAAAGAGAGGAAAAAGCAAGAAAGAATATAAACCGAGCATCAGGGAGCTGTGAGAAAACTCCAGGCGGTCTGATACACATGCCACAGGGTTGTCTAAAAGACAGGAGAAGTTGGGGGAGGACATGGCCGTATTTTGTTCGTCAAAAAAACTCAACAAACCTCAAGCAAAACAAACATGAAGAAAAGGACATTTCATAATCAAATTGCCCAAATCCCATCATAAATAAAAACAGTCTTAAAAGCAGCTGGAGAAAAAGGTCAAACTGGGAAGAAAAGAGATAAGGATAAGGGCAGATGTCCCATTGGAAACAAGTTCAAAACTAAAAGACAGTGACAAGATATCTTTAAAGCACTGAAAAAAACAGTTGGCTTAGAATTCTTTACCCAGTAAAATAGCCTTCAAAAATGGAGGAATGGGTGGGCCACAGTGGCTTAGCAGGCAGAGTTCTCGTTTGCCATGCCAGAGACCCAGGTTCGGTTCCCAGTCCCTGCCCATGCAAAAAAAAAAAAAAAGGAAAAATAATTTTTCAGACATGCGAAAACTGAAAAATGTATCACAAATAAAACTGCACTATAAGAAGTATTTAAGGAAATCCTTCAAGAGGAAGGAAAGTATAAGCAGAAGGAACCTGGAGCTGCACAAAGGAGTTAAGAATATCAGAAATGGAACTATCTAAGGTAAGTGTAAAGACATCTGTTCTTATTCGTTAACTCTCTTTAAAGGTACAGGGGATTGCTTAAACTAAAAACAATAATGATAAATCACATGGTTTATAATAGACATAGAAGTCAAATGTGTGGCAGCCATGTGCAAGAGCCAGGAAGGAGACAAGGAAGCTTCTTCTTATAATGTTCTTCTGTGATACATAAAGTCAAATATTACTTGAAGGCAGACTGTTATAAATTCAGGATGTATACTATAAACCCTGAAGCAACCACTAAAATAACAAAATAAAGAGAGCTAATATGCTAATAAAAGAGACTAAATGGATTCATAAAAAAATACACTGTTAATCCAAAAGAAGACATAAAAAGAAGAAACAGACATGGACGAACCTTGAAAATTTTATGTTGAGTGAAATAAGCCAGACACAAGAGAACAAATATTGTATGATGCCACTTACATAAAATATCTAAAATAAACCTACCTCAGGCAGGTAACTTAAAGACTCTTATAGAAACTTGCACTGTCCATCACAATGGGAGGGGAGGCGTCCCACAGCCCTGTCCTGGGAGCTTGAGGCTCGTAGGACTTTGTTTCCTCAAAGCAAAACTCCAAGCAGAGCCTCATGTCAGCAGAAGCAACACCCAGTGCCCCCGTTTTCCTTTGTGAAGGCAGCAGACTCAAGGCAGACTGAGGAGCCCAGACATGTCTGCAAAGGCCCACGTCAGAGCCCATGGAGTGATGGGAGGGAAAATAACACTGTCCCCCAAAGATGTCGTTGCCCCAGCCCTGGACCCTTTGAAAACATCATGTTACCTGGCACAGGGCAGCAGGCTTGCAGCGGAATTAAGGCTGTTTGTCAGCTGACGTTGAGATGGGAGATGATCCTGGATTCCCTGGGGGAGCCCAGCAGCAGCACAAAGGTCCTTCTAATCGGAAAAGGGAGGCAGAAGAGGGAGAGCCAGGCGGGTGGCCATGTGAGAAGGACTCAGCCCAAGCACTGTTGGTCAAGGATGGAGGAAGCAGCTTACAAGCCGAGGAATGCGGGCGGCCTCTAAAGCTGCACAAGGCAAGGGAACCACTTCTCTCCTAGAGCCCGCAAGACTGGTTTTAACCCAGTGACACCCACTTCAGGGTTCTGACCTCCGGAACTGTAAGATACATTTACACTGTTTGAAGACACCAAGTATGGAGTGACCTGTTGTTACACCAGCACTAGGAAGCTAATACCCTCAAGTATCTTAGTGAATAACAGGATAAATGAGTGGATGGAGCAAAGTGCCTGCAGCCGCCAAACCTCCAGGTTCTATATCCTGCAGCTTCCATTTGGCTTCCCAGTTTCCACCTTTTCTTCTGATAACAGCACCTCGATTTCCCTTTGGAGAACCCCTCCTCCCTCAACTTTAATCTTTGTGGTTCAGGAAAGGCCCTGCTGGAGGGGTGGACCAGGTCCTGGGTTTGTCAGATCAGAAGAGCCCCCCCTCGCTCCCAGCTGGTGACTGCTTCATGAATGGATACATGGCCCAGACCTGCCCCAGGAAACCAGCCCTGGGACTTCTGCTGCAGCCGTCAGGAATGCAGAGCTCTTTTTCTCTGGGTTGTGCTGAGAGTGAGATAAAAACTCGGAACTACTGGTAGCTGTTTCTATCAATGCCTGGCAGGATTCTGCTTGAGAATGAAAATAGCATGGAGGAAAATACAGCTGGGACCAGGGACAGATTCCCAGCACTGTCATTCCAGCTCTTGGGTCTGGCCTTGCCAGTTACATGAGCCAGTGAATTCTCTTTGGGGCCTTTCTTTCATGGCAAGCAACAGAATTCCATCTCCTACCTTTAGAGCTCTGCTCAAGCTTCACCTTCAACCTCAAATCTCTCTTTCCTCCCTTTAGGACTCAGCCTAACCCCCATTGCCCCGGGGAGCCTTCCCTGACACCCAGAGGGACTCCTGCTCCTCCCTGACATTCCAGAACACGATGCTCATTCCCTCACTGAGCACCTGCTTCAGTGTGTCCTGTGCTGGGTCAGGGCTAGCGCGCTTACCTGTCCTCATGCCAGGTAAACTCCACACACTCTGGCCATGCCCCGTGCATCCTGGCAGGCCTCGCTGCACCACCAGAAGCTGGCCTTGAACACATAAGAAGCAAGTGTCTACTAAACCAAAGTATCTGCTGAAAGGAAACCTGGTCATGCACAAATCACCATCCGGGAGCCCCAATGCTTAACAAGGCCTGGAAGGTAAAACCTGCCGCAGCTGCTTCAAGGGACCTCCCCTTACATGGTGTGAAGTACGGGGACCCAACTGGAACTGCCAGCCCTCAGGAGCCACTGAGAACTGCATTCTACCATGCACCACCAAACCCCAGAAATTGAAATTCTGATTCTACCTTCTTTATGCACTCTTTGAAAACCTGACTTGACACAAAATTAATTATGTGTGCATCAAACAATTATGCCAAACAGGTAGGGTGCTGCAAAAGTGAAATACCAGCAAAGAGGAAACAGCACCACAAATGCTCGTGTAAACATGGGAGGCAGCTCTCTGCCCAAGAGAAAACTCCACAAGGCTTTTACACAAAGGTGCGAGAACTGGCCATGGTGGCCATCTGTCCTGACTCTTTGGCCTTAGCTGTCTCTTTTCTCAGCTCTACTTGGCTCTGACCAACTCGAAACAGCACTCCCACACCTGCTCATGCCACCCACTCTTGTCTCCAACCAGGACCTGCCTGTTGGTGCCCATGCTGGACCCTGACAGGCCCTGGCACCTGCAAGGGTAGGGCAGACCTCAGGGGGCTTAACTTTGACCATGGAAAATGGGAGCCACTGGATGAATTAGAACAGCCCTGAAATTAACTTTATCAGCCTTCTCCAGGGGATGGCCCATGGGTTAGGTGACTACACCCATGCACTGGAAGCCAGCTTGAAGCCAGGAGCTCGTCTTGACTATCCCTGCTTCCCTGTCCTTCCTTGTCCCTCACTCCTGTCCCCTGAGATCACAGCTCCACTAAGGTTAAGGCACCTGAGCCTGAGCTCTAGGCTCTCCTTCTCAAGGAATCTAGACTGCATCCCAAGCTCAGGTGGCCAGGGGAGTCCATGAGGAAGCAACTCTGGAACACAGAGTTGAGTACTGAGGAGGCTGCCGAGCGTGAAAGTGGAGAAAGAGACCCTGCGCTCAGGGTCCACCAGTGCTTAGCTCTCTGGCCCAGTGCCTGTGGGTAGTGGGCATTCAAGGACTGCCACAGTCCCTCCAGACTTCTCTGCCCCCAATGTTAGCACTGGCTTCGAACTGGGTTTGGCCACTCAATCTCTGGGCCTTGGAGACCAAAGCAGGACACCCAGAGGCAAATGTGAGCCCCTTGAGACCATGCTTTCTCTCATGCTCACCAAAAACACTCCTTGAGTGAGCTGTTCCCAAGCCATACGGAGATTCAAAGAAGGATGAGATGCAAAATTAGAATTTACTGCCACACAATCATTTTGAAAGTTGATTTGTCTACAAATATCAGAAGATTTATAGATTTACATATCCCATGACTTCGTCAAGGATATGCCCAAATATTTAGCTAGAGGAATACTAATTGAAGCTTTATGTTTAATGGAAACAAAGAATCTAATTATCTGGCAATAGGAAATATGTTGAGGACATTTGGGAACATCTATGAGATGAAATATTCTTCAGATACTATGAACAATATTTTGAAAGAATTTTTGGACATGGAAAGATATTCATTCTTTGACAAAGCAGATTATTAGGAATAGTTATGATATCACTCGCTGAGTTCTTATTTTTGTGCTGGGTAATGTGCACATGATCGAATTTAATCCTTACCACAATCCTACGGGGTACTGTTTGGCTCCCTTTTAAAGAAAAGGAAACTGCGCTCTCAGATGGACTGGTCATTTTCCATTTTCCCTACCTCCATTCATTTCCGCCTAGCTCTGTGCTCTAGAACACTAGGCTTCATGGGCTGTGTCACCCCAGTTCCCCTTTCTCTCTGGCTCATACCCTCTCAGCCAGCAAGGTGCTATCAAAAGATAAGATGTGGCAAGAGAATGGTCTGGCTAACCCCTCTCCCCACTTACACCTCTAGGCCAAGGCAGTGGCCAAATCCTGGCAGAGTCATCTCCTTCTGCTGGTTTCTTTAACCCACCTGCACTTCTGTCATGTGCCCCTTGATTAAATTCTCTTCAGTCATCCCTCTGAGTGTGCCATCTGTTTCCTCCCCAGATGTATACCTGGTAGAGGGTGGATTTGAGCCCTGGTGATCAGAATCCAAGCCCAAACTCCTAACTTTGATGGACTCACTGTGTTGACTCAGTAAGCAGCTTGGTGGAGAGGCCTTGGGCTTTGGAGCTTCATTTTGGACCACAGCAGAGCAGGTGTGTAACTTGGGGAAAGCATCTCATTGCTCTGAGCCTCCATGTCCTAGAGGAGTGTTGGCAAAGGTTGAGAAAATCAACATCAAGTACAACCTCAATAAATGCCAATCATCCTGTCAAATCATCCTTCCTTCCTTCTCAGTGTGACATCAAACTCTGTTAGCAAACCATTTCACAATTACAAAAAAAGAAAATGGCAAGAGACCAGCATTTTCATTTCACAGTTAAAAAGGCAAATCTCAAGAGATCAGCATTTTCCAAACCACACATAAAATGGAATGAACCTCAGGACATCGACAGAGTATGGCACAAACATGCCAGCCCTCTGCCCTGATGGGTGAGCCCTGAGCTCTGTGGTGGGAAGGTGCTTTGGGAGAGGATGCAAGGTCAGCTGGTTTGATGTGCTCTGGAAGATCATCAGAACAAAACTCTTGGCTGTTTTCAGGGAACCAGAATTTTATCCCTAACTCAAGCAATCCAAAGCTGTTGGTAATGGCCAGAATGACTGAGGTGACCTTCCTAGAAATGTGTGGGACTTCAGCAAGGAACTGAATGGGTCACAAGAGCCCTCAGGGGGCTGGGAGCTTCCAGTAGCCTCTAAGTCTTGCAGCCTCTGCTCACACTGCCCGGCCTCCAGTCCCCCATCCCTCTTCTCCACCTGTTCATAATCTCAAGATGCCATGCAGGTTCTGAGGTCCACCCATCCTCAGCTTGAGTCCCAAAATCCAGCCCAAACCTTGGATTGACTTTGCAGCCTCCTGTGTCTTGTGTTTTCATTCTCATTCAATGGGAAATAAATTCTCACATCCTTCGTGCCTTCTTCTTTGACCCATGAGTTACTTACAAGTGTGCTATTTGGTTTCCTAATAGTTGAGATTTTTCCAAATCTCTCTTTATATAGATTTCTCATTTAAATCCTTTGTGACAAGAAAACATAATTGATATGATTTCAACGGTTTTAACTATGTTGAGGTTCATTTTATCATCCAGAATATGGCCTTATGTTTCTCAATTACTCCAGAATGGTGGTTTGGAGCTTTGTACCCCAGAAAAACATGTTTTAAAACTTAAACCATTCCTGTGGCTGAGAACCCATTGGAGGTAGGACACTTCGATGAGGTGACTTCAGTTAAGGTGTGGCCCACCTTCGTCAGGGTGGGTCTAAATCCTCTTGTGAGAATCCTCTATAAGCAGGATGAAATTCAGACAGAAAGTCATGGAGCGAGCAGCCAGAAACTGAAGGTTAGTGGAGCCTGGAAGAGAAGGGAGAGGCCAGGAGAGCTTACATATGCACTGCGATGGGGCAGAGGGGCTCAGGATTAAGGGTCAGCAGCAGCCAGCCCAGAACGCCAGTCTTTGGGAAGAAAGCATCCCCTTGACGACTCCTTGACTTGGACTCCTCCTAGCCATAAAACCAGGAGCCAATACCTCCCTGTTGTTCAAGCCAACCCATTGCAGGGCATTGCCTGAGCAGACCAGAACACTAAAACACCTGGTTACCAGTGCCCTCTCGATGCCCTCCTCTCGTGCACATGCCCTGAGCACTCAGCCCACAGCCCTCACTGCCCATCACCACTTAGGGGTACAGGAATAGCTGTGACCTACTGCGGACCCTCATCGCAGGGCAAGTCCAAGGGATCCAAACATGGAACGAGCCACAGGGAGGTCTGGACTATGCACAGGGAGGCCTGGAAACCTTACCAGGTTCCACCCCTCCACGCATTAGCCTGAGTCCCCAGTAACACTGATGGTTACGGGGATGACGATGGTCATAAAATGTCAGCTAAGACTGGCAGAGGCCTCACTGTGTGCCAAGTTCCATGCAAAACATTACTACCTGCATCATCTCATTTAATCTTCACATCTTTTGAGTGTGAAACTTCCCCACTTAAACAACAGAAAACTGAAGCTTGCAGTTAATAAATAACTTATCCAAGTTTGTGAACAGATGCCCCTGAATTCTTGGCATAAAGTGTTTCTTAATACTCCCTTATTATTTTTTCTGATCTCTGTAGGATCTGCAAAAGTACCGCTCTTTCATTCTTGATACTGGTCATTTGCACCTTCCCCCTATTTTTTCTTGATCAATCTGGATAGAGATTTATCAAATTTATTGATATTTTCAGAAAACAAGCTTTGGGCTTTATTGATTTTCTCTATTTTTCTGTTTCTGTGTTTAGTTATCTTTGCTCCTTATAATTTCCTTCTTTCTGCTTGCTTTGAAACTAATTGAATCTTCTTCTAGTTTCTTAAGAAAGAAGCTTAAACTATTGATTTGAAAACTTCTTATATTTAATATAAACATTTAATGCTATTACTGTCTCTCAAAACACTGCTTTAATCCCACAAAATTTTACATCTTGTGTTTTATTTCCATGCAATGGGAAACAATTTCTCAAGTTCTTTCTGCCTTCCTTTTTGACCCACAGTTTATTTAGAAATGTGCTATTGGGTTCCAAATATCTGGAACTTTTTCCAGATATCTTTTTTGTTAATGATTTCTCATTTAATTCCCTTGTGGTCAGAGAACATCATTTATATCATTTCAACTCTTTTAAGTACATTAAAGTTCATTTTGTGGCCCAGAATCGGGTCTGTCTTGGTGAACGTCCTTGTGCAGCTGGGAAGCATGGATTCCCGGACTTTTGGTAGATTGTTCTGTAAGTATCAATTAGATCAAGTCAGTAGAGCAAGCTGTTTAGCCTTCTCTCTCCTTACAGATCTTCTTTTTACTTGTTCCCTGAATTACAAAGAGTTTGTAGTCTCAAACTGCATTTAGGATTTGTCTGTTTATATTTTCAGTCCTTTCAGTTTTTGCTTCATGTTGTTTGAAGCTCTTTTATTAGCTGCATACCCATTTAAAGATTATAACTCTTAATTCATTCACTGTTTATGTCTCTGTAACATTCCTCTTTAATCTAAGCAGTGGTCCCTGTTCTAATAACTAATATTAACAGCCACTTTAACTTTCTCTCAAGTAGAATTGGCATAGTACATGTCCTTCCACTTAAAACTTTTAACCTCTCTTTGTTTTCATGTAGTGAGCATATTGTTGGGTCTTACTTCTTAAACCAATTGGATCATCTCTGCTTTTAAATTTGGATATTTAGGACAATTGCATTTAATGCAATTATTAATATGGTTGGCTTTAAATCTACCATTTTGCTCGCTATGTTCTTTTTGTCCCATCTAGTCTTTGCTCTGTTGTCCCTCTTTTCCTGCTTATTTTTTTTATTAGTCAAGTGTTCTTTATTTTTTCACTTTGTCTTCACTGCTGACTTATTTGTTATACTTCATTTTACTTTGTTTAAGGACTTCCCTGCTTTAAGAAGATTCAAAAAATAAGGATCCAGATTTTCCAGAAGAGACAAGCAAAGATAATGGTTTGCATATAAAAGAATCCTCTATTTTGGAAAATCACAGTGGTAGGACTCTGCGCCTCTCCCCCATACATCTGGCAGCATTCAGTGGGCACAGCTGATCAGCACCAGTCCCCAGCAGGACAGCCACACCCCGACACCAGCAAGGGAGAGCTACGAGGTGTGGCTCATAGGAACTGGCTAACGGCAGAGCCTGAGGGAGCTGGGGGTGCCCTGTGCAGCCCGCCCACCTGCACCCCGCCAGAGCAGTCACCAGATGGCACGGCGTGGGGCCCCATGAGGATGAGCCTTGGCTAGAAGTGCCGACTGCTGGCCCTGCCCCCTGCTCCCTCTGCTGGGAGGCCATCCTGTGACCCCAGAGGGAAACACCTAATGGACTCTGTCTCCCCCAAGCAGGCCAGGGTACACCCATTACTGCTTTTCCGAGGAAAAGCACTGAGCTGTGTTTCGCACCACACCTGGATCTCTAGAGATGAAACAAGACAGCTCTATCCATTTCCAAATGTCAGTTAGCTGAGCTTAGACTCGCATAATAACATCCACATCTAAAAGGTGAATGAAATTCTCAAAGACAAGGAAAGGATCATTTACCAACCTCCAATTAATCAACAAGGACAAGTTCTTTCTACATTTTTGCAAGGACCACTGAGCAATCATGAAGCTGTACAGAAACATTTAAAAACTAATTTTTTCACCGTAACAATACAGGGAACAGAACATCAATAATTCATAAAACAAAGTTCCACTAAGAATACGATCCATCACCCTGAAAATCTAAAACAAAATGACTAGACTTTTCAAGTGTTCCCCCTTTTCAAATTACAAACCGTCCTTTAGCCCAACACTGAAAAAACTCAAACCTCAAGATTTCCCAGGGATGAGTCACAAACAGACGTGTGAATCCCATCATCCAGGGCAGGCCCAGGTGCTCTCCCAAATTGGGTGGGACTAAGAACGCCTTGTCTACTCTCTGTTCTTTGGGACTTGGCAGAAGCCTTGAAGAATTTAGGCTCTTGTGCTCCCAAAGTAAAGTCAGAGCCCACGTCATAACCATGTCACAACAGATAACAGGGTCGGCAGCACTGCCATGTGCTGACCACACAACCAAGCAAGGCCCACCGGGAGCTCCCTGGGGTTCTCCTCAGGACTAGAACCGCCCAGGGACAGGCCCTGCCCAGCTGCCGGCCCGAGCGCATGCTAACTTCAACCTCAGAGCGGTCCTGACTCCAGCCCTTCCCAAGCCTCAGTTTTCAGTTTTCCTCCCAATGCTTGCAGCCACATTAGTCTTCCTGTAGAGTCTCCTTTTTCGGACGTTCACCTAAATTAGTTTCTGATTCTGATTAAACAGCTGTTGTTACCTGACAGTTGGCGGTGTCAGGAAACGAAGAAACTTGGTGAACTGGTTAGCGGGCTGAGCTGGCAGGAAAGCGGGGAAGTTCATTCCTATTCAGGGGGAGAACGTGGTAGCCCATGGATCCTGAGCTGAGACCCACTAATCATGCTCTCGGGGGCTCTGGGGACAGAGACAGGGAGAAAATACAAAGGTGTGAGGGACTCAGCAGAGCCCAGAGAGCAAATCCCTCAATTCTCACCTCCAGGCATTGACTGAAACCCAAGAACTTTCCATGACCTTGCTCAGAAAATCCCTTATCTCCACCAGCTGCAGGGATAAGTTTGGGTGAAAACGAAATTCAAGGTTTGTTTGGGTTGCTGAATTGGAACGTGTATCTCATCCCCTGTGTCTCACATATGGATTACGCTGCAAGGAGGGGACGTCAGCCACCGCAGTGGGGCAATTTGGGAGCCTCAAAGCTCCACCCACCCAGGCACACTCCAAATCTTGAAATTAGGATTTTTCGGTTGTTAGCAACATAAATCAATCTGGAAAATTAAAACAAGTAGGGAGATAAATAAAAGAATATGAGGGACGCTCATAGAATCAAACAAAAAGCCAAAGAACCACTGTCAGAAAAAAGCAGAAAGCCAAGCAGCTCCAGAGAAATGCAGAGGCTTGCTGAAGTGCCATGATCAGCTGGAGTGGTGACCCCGACCATTCTAACATCCTTGTCACTTTGCTCACGATCCCAAGTCCATGGCGAAAACACCTGGGCGTCACACTCAGATGGATGCATTTTCCTTGGCCAGGAAAGCTCAGGACACCTTAATCCAGGGTGGCCCTGCGGGATCCAATGGGTTGGTGGACCCACCAGAAAGAAGGGAACAGGAACGACTTCCCAAAGAAAGTGGAGTGGATGTCTGGAGGCGCTGAGCCCTGCACGCAGGGCTCCCTACCCTAACTGAGACCCGTGCCCTGGGTCAGAGGCTCTCCACAGTGAAATGGCTTGAAGCCCACCACCAGCCTTGCCATCCATATTTTAAAGTTAGACTCAATCCCTAGAGACTGCTATTCGAGTCCCAAGGGTATGCTTAGACGAAATGATACGGTAATCACATGTGCTCAGTTAGAGTGTGGTGGAAAGATGATGCTTTAACTTGCCATCAGCGTGGCTGAGGTGGACCCCACGTCAACACTTTGCATGTAGGAAGCGAGCTCCCCAGTTGGCATCACATCACACCCAGGTGGCAGGCAGGGCGGTCTGCCCCCAGGACAAGGTAGGGGCACCTCTGGCTCCAGGTGGTGACACAGAACCCAGCGGAGCCCAGTGGGAGGGCTGCAAACTGATGTCGGCTAGCAGGACTTTCAGTCTTAGGACAGGGACACTTCTGGGCCAAACTGGGTGCTCCAACCTGGTCATTCTAACCTGGGGCGCCAATAACCATCTCAGTCTCTGACATAAGCCTCAACTGCAGGCCCCAGGTGGCTCCTGCTGAACCATTCCCAATGCTTTGGGGCAGACTTCGCACTGGGAAACTGCAGGCAATTGTCAGATTTATACATAGCGTTAAAAGCTAAGACCGGCAAATGCCTTGAAATTCTTAAGTTCACACATTATATTACTTCAACAGATATTCCTAGGCAGCATATGTGATGCAAAGGGGTTGCTGGCTCTCCATTAACAATATTTGCCTGCTTTTTCGTTCCTTCAAGGAGTGGGCAGTCTCAAGGGACTCAGTTCTTTGGGACTTGGGACTCAAACAGCAATCTCAAGGGGCAGAGTCTAGCCTTAGAGTGTAGAAGTCAAGGCTGGTGAACTTCAAACCATTTCACTCAGGCCCTCCAAGGGCAGGCAAATGTGTGTTATTTACTGTTCAGCAGACTAGCACGGATTCATTTTGCACTCCAAAGGAAAAAAATAATTATAGCTTCATCAACATTAGCATTTAGGTATGAAATATTATGGCATCGACATCTAATTAACATAGTAATTAGATGTATTAATATATTTCCGTCTTCATTTTAAATCCATAATCTACACTAATTGCTTTAAATGTACTCATTTTGGATGGATGCTGATATTTTAGAGTGTAAAATTATAACTTACCCCATTAACCAAAAATCAATGGCAGCAAAATCGTCCCTAATGCAATTATACTTCTTGCGCGCGTTGTCACTAGCCGGAGGTCCCAACGAGATGAGGAGATTTTCATTTGCAAATACCCAGAGCGGGTTGGGTGATTAGTACTAGAATTGCGATGCGCTGCCCACACCGCAGCCCTGGGGAGAGCAGGGGCGAAGCTCCTCCAGAACTGAGAAAAGCACTGGGGACCCCGAGCCTGGAAAGGGCTCACACATGGCAGTTTCCCTTCTGGAGTTAACAGCAAACCTGGGTGCGTCTGAATGAGCCGCTGCCCAGAGTTTCCTGCAATCAGGGAAGCTGGCAGAGGCCTGAAGCCAAGGGATGGAGATGTCCAGCGTCCTGGGGCCCGGGACAACCGCCCAGCTAAAAGAGCAACACTGTCCGGCCCAGCTCCTACACAGCCTTCCTCATCGCAGGCACTCAGACCCGGCCACTGCACATGCCCCGTCCGCCTCCAGCCCTCCAGGCCTCGCACCTGCCCCTGAGCAAAGGCCCCACCTGGGGTCTCAGGGTCCCCTCAACCCCTCAGGGCACGTGCTCAGCTTGGTCCCTGCAGATGCTGGGCAGATGACAAGCCCGCTCCCCACCCCAGCCCACCCCAAGGTCAGGGCCTACAACAAACGTGGTCCCAGGTTGCTGCAGTGCAGCTGGGACGGGGTGACAAGCAGCTCTCACACCCGCACGTGCCCCGTCCTCCAGCCCAGACAGCCCCAGGGAAGCACTTGCAGCGCCCGCATCCCACCCCCCACACCGTCCGTGGCTGCAGGTCGCAGAACCACGTGGCCGGGATGGCCGCCCCCTGCCACGTGACCGCGTCCTGCGCGTGACCACGTCCTGCGTGGAGGCTTTCGCAGATACCAGGGTGAAGGAGCGGGCGGGGAAGAGAAGCAAGGCTGGCCCGGGCCGCCCACTTCACTCCGCTGAGACTCGGTTTACTCATCTGAAAAGAGGAGGGAGGGAAGAGTCCACCTAGTACCTCTTTCCGTAGGATTGACGAGGGCCCGACACGACCCAAATAACTCCGTCCTCAGGAATCGTGACAAGCACCCCAACACGGGCAGGAGGAGAGCCGCAGCAATTCCGAGCAGAGCGACGTGCCCTGGCGGGGCGCTGGGGGACACTCCCCAAGGCGGGCAGGTGGGCGGACGCGAGACTTGGGCCCGCAGCCGTGTGGGGGCAGCATCGGGGACAGGAAGGCCAGCGCGGGTGCCCTCGGAAGGGCGGGCGGCTCGGCCTGAGCGGTGGGCGGGCGGTGGGGAGACCCCGGCGCGGTTCTGTCCTATAAGGCCCCGGAGCAGCCTCAATCAGAAACCTTATCGCAATAGGCCGAGAAGGAAATAAGGAAGGTCTAAATGAGGGTAGAAATTATTAGCAAGTGACACAGGCCAGAGGACAGGTCTGGGCCCAGGTGGAGCCAGGGAAGCATCTAGATGACCACGGCACAGTGCAGGGGCCACAGGGCCACCAGCCAAGGGCATTCAGGGGGCAGTGGGCCTGGTGATGGGGCCCGGAGGGTGCCGGGAGCCCAGGCAGCTTTCAGCAATTTAACCACAGCCCACAGTAACAAGTGTTTTATGTCAAGACCCAACTGCAAACATATAAACCTGAAACAGAAGCTTCATGGATCAATATTGCCACGACCACCCTCACTCTGCTTCTAGTCTATTATATGTTTAAAACTAGAACCATAATTAAAAATACTAAATTGATTTTCCAACCCAATAATGAGTCTAGAAAGAAAACCTATCCTTCTTTCTTCTCTCTCTGATTTCCTGCTGGTCCATTACATGAGAAGTCTTGGGGGGACCCTGGAGAAGAAGCCGCCACGGGGACCCCTCCTCTCCGTGGCCAGGGGGTGCTGGTGTTGGCTGGTGCATGCGGCTCAGGACGGCAGGTAGATGGGGTCACGGGAGCTGCCCTCCTTGTTGGAGTGGCGCTCCCCGGGACACATGGCCTCCGAGGACCTGGGATAGGAGAGAGATAAATGAGGAGCAGGCCAGCTGTTAGCACTCTGGCCCAGAAATGACAGCACCATTTGCAGGTATCAGTCTCCTCGTGGGAACCCAGCAGAGAGGGCTGGGAAGTGGGGGAGCCCATGCGTGTCCAGTGCACACAGCCTGGGAGGCTCCACGAGGCCATGCCTGGGCAAGTCTGCACTGGGCAGGAGAGGCACCCACAGCGGCCCAGCTGTCCACCTTCAGTTCAGGAAGGAGAGAGGAGGGAGCCCATCTTGGCCTTGTTTCCAATCCATGGACAAAGTATACCACCAAAATGCATGTCCCTCTCTGGCTCCCAGGCCAATTCCTCAATTGGCTCTGAACTCAGAAACAGAAGACCCTGACAAACTGGCCACAGCGGCCCACCGAAGACCAAGAGAAGACAAAACTGCAGGCTGGATGTGGTATGGTCTGCAAGGGCGATGCTCGAGAAAGCTGCTCCACAATGAAGCGCTGACTTTTATGAATATGAAGTTTAATGCAGCAGTTGCAAGAGGCTGGGGAACTGCAGCCAGGGGCCCAAAGCTGGAGTCTGGACTTTGAGAAAATATTTCTCACCCAGGTGCCTGCCACTGTCCTTCAGATGAAGGCAGATGCCACTGTATTCAGTAAGATAGAACATCATTCTAAAGTGCTGGAGAACTCATAGTTCATTTTTGCCATGTGGATTTTATCAATCAGGTTGTTTTGCATATAAATTGAGAATCATGTAGGGATCGGAAAATTTTTTATGTTAAAAAATAGCATGCTCATCATACTTCAAAATTTGGTTTCTCGCTGTTTATTTCAACAGATTCCCATGTGGAGGCGTGTGCTGATGAATTAAGCTTAAGCAGACACTACGGCCCGGACTGAGTCTGCAGTGGGCGTCAGATATGAACCGAACTTCCCCAGGGAGCATCCAGGCTTCCAGTCCAGTGGGGGTGGGAGGAGGGCGGCATGAATAAAATTAGTGGAGAAGGGACACCTGTGAAAGGTCTGCAATTTCAAGTGCTGTATACAGATGCTGGGCACCCATATTAAGGGAAATATTTTGTTCGTTTTTTTCCCCTTGGTCTGAGCACCCCAATTGGGCGACAGTTGGACACACTGTGGAAGACATCTGGGCAGCGAAACAGGGACCTGAGTGCGGGTGCAGTGTGGGCTCAGCCGCAAGAGCCTGTGTGGGGAGAGACGAGAGACGGGGCGGCCGAGGCAGGAAGGACACCCCCAGGCCACACGGGGCCTGCTGAGGCCAAGAACGCCCAGACCAGGTCCTGTCTAAGGGGAAAGGGGGAGGGCCACAGCGACAGGCTATGGGAGCTGATGGGGGGGCAGGGGGCGCGGCCAGGGCAGGTGCTGGTCTGGTCTGGGTGGGTGGGAGCTGGTCTGGATGGGTGGGGGCTAGTCTGGGTGGGGTGGATGCTCGTCTGGGTGGGTGGGCACTGCTCTGAGTGGGTGGGCATTGGTCTAGTCTGAGTGGGTGGGCACGGGTCTGGTCTGGCTGGGGTGAGCACTTCCTCTCCGAGCATAGAGGCTGCCCAGAGGCCCACCAGGCCCAGCTCTGGCTGAAGCGCTCCCCCAAGCCTGGGGCCTACGGCGCTTGTGATTTCAAACTGGCCATTGACCCTTACAGCGCGCACGGGGGGTTTAGCCTCTGCAGGAAGGCGCCTGCCTGCGCCGAGCCTCTCTGGGCCGTGAGAGGGCAGTGAGGACCAAGAGCTCTCCTTCCAAGTCTGTAGCTCCAGCCCTGAGGCCACTTCACCAGGGATGCAGGACTCCTCCCTACCCCTCTCCCAACCCCTCTTCCAGCTGCTGGGAGTTCGGGCCGCCCCTCCTAGGACCTGCCTTACTTGGCTCCCAGTGGGGAGGAGCATGCTGCAGGCTGTCCCCACAGGGCACAGCTCAGTCCCCAGCCTCCAGAAGGGGCCCTGTTGGGAAGAAACACAGTGCAGGGGCGCAGGGGAAGCCCAGGGGTACACCCAGCGAGTCCCCAACACAGAACCACCTCCCCAGGCCCAAAGTCCAGGCCAGATGGACATGGGCCACCTCAGCGCTGGCGACGTGAGGCAGAGGCCAGTTCCTGCAAATGTGGGCCACGCCCTGTCTCCAAACAGTGGGACCCCCTCACAGGGGTTTTCCAGTGGCTCTGGAAGCAGAGCCTCCAAACGCCCAGAAGGACCCCCGTGGTCCAGGTCTCACCTGGGCTGGAAAACAGCCCCCACTAAGTGTGATCCCCCAGCAACCACTTCCCACATCAGGGCCCCAGCCTGTCAGCCACAGAGTTGGGGGCCTAGAGCGGAGGGAGGGGAGAAAGAGTCCCCGGGAGGATAGCTGTTTTAATTCTCCACTTTCAGTGGAAGAAAGGAATTGGGTATCCTGGCAGCCAGCCTGTCCCTGGCCCCAGATGCCCGTGCAAAGTCTTCTCCTCCACGAACAGTCCTGGAATCTCAAATCCATCTCCATCTTAATTTCATGCCCTCCTTCTCTGGCAGGGTGCTGCTGCTGAAGCTTTGCTGGGTGCTCCGTCTGTCACCTGGCCAAACCATCGGACACAACTCTCCAAAGAAGCCAGGTAGTTGCATATAGCCCTGCCTTCCTGAAGCTATCCCCTCCACTTCGAATGCCTTATTCCCTTACTTTTCCCTTCTCTCTCTCTATGCTAAAGGCTTTTTTGTCTCTTTTTTAGAGCAGCTTTACATTTACAGAGAAATTGAGCTGGAAAAAATAGGGGTCCCTCTCTGCCCACACCTGTAGATTCCCTTATTATTTTATTTTATTTTTTTTATTAATTAACGGAAAAAAAGAAATTAACCCAACATTTAGAAATCATACCATTCTACATATGCAATCAGTAATTCTTAACATCATCACATAGATGCATGATCATCGTTTCTTGGTACATTTGCATCGGTTTAGAAGAACTAGCAACACAACAGAAAAAAACATAGAATGTTAATATAGAGAAAAAAATAAAAGTAATAATAATAGTAAAAACAAACAAACAAACAAAAAAAAAACCTATAGCTCAGATGCAGCTTGATTCAGTGTTTTAACATGATTACTTTACAATTAGGTATTATTGTGCTGTCCATTTTTGAGTTTTTGTATCTAGTCCTGTTGTACAGTCTGTATCCCTTCAGCTCCAATTACCCATTATCTTACCCTGTTTCTAACTCCTGCTGGTCTCTGTTACCAATGACATATTCCAAGTTTATTCTCGAATGTCCGTTCACATCAGTGGGACCATACAGTATTTGTCCTTTAGTTTTTGGCTAGACTCACTCAGCATAATGTTCTCTAGGTCTATCCATGTTATTACATGCTTCATAAGTTTATTGTGTCTTAAAGCTACATAATATTCCATCGTACGTATATACCACAGTTTGTTTAGCCATTCTTCTGTTGATGGACATTTTGGCTGTTTCCATCTCTTTGCAATTGTAAATAACGCTGCTATAAACATTGGTGTGCAAATGTCCGTTTGTGTCTTTGCCCTTAAGTCCTTTGAGTAGATACCTAGCAATGGTATTGCTGGGTCGTATGGCAATTCTATATTCAGCTTTTTGAGGAACCGCCAAACTGCCTTCCACAGTGGTTGCACCATTTGACATTCCCACCAACAGTGGATAAGTGTGCCTCTTTCTCCGCATCCTCTCCAGCACTTGTCATTTTCTGTTTTGTTGATAATGGCCATTCCGGTGGGTGTGAGATGATATCTCATTGTGGTTTTGATTTGCATTTCTCTAATGGCCAGGGACATTGAGCATCTCTTCATGTGCCTTTTGGCCATTTGTATTTCCTCTTCTGGTAGGTGTCTGTTCAAGTCTTTTTACCATTTTGTAATTGGGTTGGCTGTCTTTTTGTTGTTGTTGAGTTGAACAATCTCTTTATAAATTCTGGATACTAGACCTTTATCTGATATGTCATTTCCAAATATTGTCTCCCATTGTGTAGGCTGTCTTTCTACTTTCTTGATGAAGTTCTTTGATGCACGAAAGTGTTTAATTTTGAGGAGCTCCCATTTATTTATTTCTTTCTTCAGTGCTCTTGCTTTAGGTTTAAGGTCCATAAAACCGCCTCCAATTGTAAGTTTCAAAAGATATCTCCCAACATTTTCCTCTAACTGTTTTATGGTCTTAGACCTAATGTTTAGATCTTTGATCCATTTTGAGTTAACTTTTGTATAGGGTGTGAGATATGGGTCTTCTTTCATTCTTTTGCATATGGATATCCAGTTCTCTAGGCACCATTTATTGAAGAGACTGTTCTGTCCCAGGTGAGTTGGCTTGACTGCCTTATCAAAGATCAAATGTCCATAGATGAGAGGGTCTATATCTGAGCACTCTATTCGATTCCATTGGTCGATATATCTATCTTTATGCCAATACCATGCTGTTTTGACCACTGTGGCTTCATAATATGCCTTAAAGTCAGGCAGCGCAAGACCTCCAGCTTCGTTTTTTTTCCTCAAGATGTTTTTAGCAATTCGGGGCACCCTGCCCTTCCAGATAAATTTGCTTATTGGTTTTTCTATTTCTGAAAAATAAGTTGTTGGGATTTTGATTGGTATTGCATTGAATCTGTAAATCAATTTAGGTAGGATCGACATCTTAACTATATTTAGTCTTCCAATCCATGAACACGGTATGCCCTTCCATCTATTTAGGTCTTCTGTGATTTCTTTTAGCAGTTTTTTGTAGTTTTCTTTATATAGGTTTTTTGTCTCTTTAGTTAAATTTGTTCCTAGGTATTTTATTCTTTTAGTTGCAATTGTAAATGGGATTTGTTTCTTGATTTCCCCCTCAGCTTGTTCATTACTAGTGTATAGAAATGCTACAGATTTTTGAATGTTGATCTTGTAACCTGCTACTTTGCTGTACTCATTTATTAGCTCTAGTAGTTTTGTTGTGGATTTTTCCGGGTTTTCGACGTATAGTATCATATCGTCTGCAAACAGTGATAGTTTTACTTCTTCCTTTCAAATTTTGATGCCTTGTATTTCTTTTTCTTGTCTAATTGCTCTGGCTAGAACCTCCAACACAATGTTGAATAATAGTGGTGATATTGGACATCCTTTTCTTTTTCCTGATTTTAGGGGGAAAGTTTTCAATTTTTCCCCATTGAGGATGATATTAGCTGTGGGTTTCTCATATATTCCCTCTATCATTTTAAGGAAGTTCCCTTGTATTCCTATCTTTTGAAGTGTTTTCAACAGGAAAGGATGTTAAATCTTGTCAAATGCCTTCTCTGCATCAATTGAGATGATCATGTGATTTTTATGCTTTGATTTGTTGATATGGTGTATTACATTAATTGATTTTCTTATGTTGAACCATCCTTGCATACCTGGGATGAATCCTACTTGGTCATGATGTATAATTCTTTTAATGTGTTGTTGGATACGATTTGCTAGAATTTTATTGAGGATTTTTGCATCTGTATTCATTAGAGAGATTGGTCTGTAGTTTTCTTTTTTTGTAATATCTTTGCCTGGTTTTGGTATGAGGGTGATGTTGGCTTCATAGAATGAATTAGGTAGTTTTCCCTCCACTTCGATTTTTTTGAAGAGTTTGAGGAGAGTTGGTACTAATTCTTTCTGGAATGTTTGATAGAATTCACATGTGAAGCCATCTGGTCCTGGACTTTTCTTTTTAGGAAGCTTTTGAATGACTGATTTAATTTCTTTACTTGTGATTGGTTTGTTGAGGTCATCTATTTCTTCTTGAGTAAAAGTTGGTTATTCATGTCTTTCCAGGAACCCATCCATTTCATCTAAATTGTTGTATTTATAGCGTAAAGTTGTTCATAGTATCCTGTTATTACCTCCTTTATTTCTGTGAGGTCAGTAGTTATGTCTCCTCTTCCATTTCTGATCTTATTTATTTGCATCCTCTCTCTTCTTCTTTTTGTCAGTCTTGCTAAGGGCCCATCAATCTTATTGATTTTCTCATAGAACCAACTTCTGATCTTATTGATTTTCTCTATTGTTTTCATGTTTTCAATTTCATTTATTTCTGCTCTAATCTTTGTTATTTCTTTCCTTTTGCTTGCTTTGGGATTAGTTTGCTGTTCTTTCTCCAGTTCTTCCAAGTGGACAGTTAATTCCTGAATTTTTGCCTTTTCTTCTTTTCTGATATAGGCATTTAGGGCAATAAATTTCCCTCTTAGCACTGCCTTTGCTGCGTCCCATAAGTTTTGATATGTTGTGTTTTCATTTTCATTCGCCTCGAGGTATTTACTAATTTCTCTTGCAATTTCTTCTTTGACCCACTCGTTGTTTAAGAGTGTGTTGTTGAGCCTCCACGTATTTGTGAATTTTCTGGCACTCCGCCTATTATTGATTTCCAACTTCATTCCTTTATGATCCGAGAAAGTATTGTGTACGATTTCAATCTTTTTAAATTTTTTAAGACTTGCTTTGTGACCCAGCATATGGTCTATCTTTGAGAATGATCCATGAGCACTTGAGAAAAAGGTGTATCCTGCTGTTGTGGGATGTAATGTCCTATAAATATCTGTTAAGTCTAGCTCATTTATAGTAATATTCAGATTCTCTATTTCTTTATTGATCCTCTGTCTAGATGTTCTGTCCATTGATGAGAGTGGCAAATTGAAGCCTCCAACTATTATGGTATATGTGTCTATTTCCCTTTTCAGTGTTTGCAGTGTATTCCTCATGTATTTTGGGGCATTCTGGTTCGGTGCATAAATATTTATGATTGTTATGTCTTCTTGTTTAATTGTTCCTTTTATTAGTAGATAGTGTCCTTCTTTGTCTCTTTTAACTGTTTTACATTTGAAGTCTAATTTGTTGGATATTAGTATAGCTACTCCTGCTCTTTTCTGGCTGTTATTTGCATGAAATATCTTTTCCCAACCTTTCACTTTCAACCTATGTTTATCTTTGGGTCTAAGATGTGTTTCCTGTAGACAGCATATAGAAGGATCCTGTTTTTTAATCCATTCTGCCAATCTATATCTTTTGATTGGGGAATTCAGTCCATTAACATTTAGTGTTATTACTGTTTGGATAATATTTTCCTCTACCATTTTGCCTTTTGTATTATATATATCATATCTGACTTTCCTTCTTTCTACACTCTTCTCCATACCTCTCTCTTCTGTCTTTTCGTATCTGACTCTAGTGCTCCCTTTAGTATTTCTTGCAGAGCTGGTCTCTTGGTCACAAATTCTCTCAGTGACTTTTTGTCTGAGAATGTTTTAATTTCTCCCTCATTTTTGAAGGACAATTTTGCTGGATATAGGAGTCTTGGTTGGCAGTTTTTCTCTTTTAGTAATTTAAATATATCATCCCACTGTCTTCTAGCTTCCATGGTTTCTGCTGAGAAATCTACACATAGTCTTATTGGGTTTACCTTGCATGTGATGGATTTTTTTTCTCTTGCTGCTTTCAAAATCCTCTCTTTCTCTTTGACCTCTGACATTCTAACTAGTAAGTGTCTTGGAGAACGCCTATTTGGGTCTAATCTCTTTGGGGTGCGCTGCACTTCTTGGATCTGTAATTTTAGGTCTTTCATAAGAGTTGGGAAATTTTCAGTGATAATTTCTTCCATTAGTTTTTCTCCTCCTTTTCCCTTCTCTTCTCCTTCTGAGACATCCACAACACGTATATTTGTGCACTTCATATTGTCCTGAGTTCCCTGATACCCTGCTCAAATTTTTCCATTCTTTTCCCAATAGTTTCTGTTTCTTTTTGGAATTCAGATGTTCCATCCTCCAAATCACTAATTCTATCTTCTGTCTCTTTAAATCTATCATTGTAGGTATCCATTGTTTTTTCCATCTTTTCTACTTTATCCTTCTCTTCCATAAGCTCTGTGATTTGTTTTTTCAGTTTTTCTATTTCTTCTTTTTGTTCAGCCCATGTCTTCTTCATGTCCTCCCTCAATTTATCGATTTCGTTTTTGAAGAGGTTTTCCATTTCTGTTCGTATATTCAGCATTAGTTGTTTCAGCTCCTGTATCTCATTTGAACTATTGGTTTGTTCCTTTGACTGGGCCATATTTTCAATTTTCTGAGCATGATCCGTTATCTTCTGCTGGCGTCTGGGCATTTAGTCAGATTTCCCTGGGTGTTGGACCCAACAGGTTGAAAGATTTTTCTGTGAAATCTCTGGGTTTTGTTTTTCTTATCCTGCCCAGTAGGTGGTGCTCGTGGCACACATTTGTCTGCGGGTCCCACCAGTAAAAGGTGCTGTGGGTCCTTTAACTTTGGAAAACTCTCGCCGTGGGGGTGGTTCGCCAGCCGAAGTGGCTTGGAAGAGTGCCAGCCGGCCCGGGGGTCCGAACGCAGGGAGGGTCGCCGGCTGCCGCAGCCCGGGAGAGTGCCCGTCTGAATTTCCTAGTCGGCCCGGGACGCCAAGCATTGCGGGAGGGTGCCAGCCGCCGCGGCCTGGGAGAGTGCACCGTTCCCAGCCAGACCGGGGAGTCACGTGTTTGGAAGGGACCCCCCCAGTCACTGTTCTCCACGGCCTGGGGATTTCTGATCCAATTCTCTCAGTTGGTCTGCGGGGCCGCGCATGGTGGGGGCGCCAGCCGCCGTGGCTTGAGGGGACCGCCTGCCCAATTCTGCCAGCTGGCCCAGGAAGGAGGAGGGGAGGGACTCCGGCCACTTGCCGCCCCGCCCGGGAAGCCCGCTCCCCTTGGCCATCTCACCAGAGCAGGTTCTCCCAGCCAGTCAGCCCTTCCAGGATGGGGTACGCTGTCTTTTTTATCTCCATCGTGGCTCCGGGAGCTGCTCTGTATCATCTCCACTCCCCCAGTAGCTGTTCTGGAGGAGGAAAGGTGAGGGTGGCAAGGCTGTCGAGGACGGTGGCGGAGGAGCCGGTGAAGGCGGAAGAGGGCATGGTGGTGGTTGGAGAGCCGCCGGAGCAGGAGGAGAAAGGGAAGGCAAGATGGCAGTGGGAGCGCCGCCGGTGGAGAAAGAGGAAGAGGAGGGCTAGATGGCAGCGGGAGCGCCACCAGTGGAGAAAGAGGAAGAGGAGGGCTAGATGGCGGCGGGAGTGCCGCCGGCGGAGAAGGGGGAAGAGGAGGGCCAGATGGCGGCGGGAGCGCCGGCGGAGAAAGAGGAAGAGGAGGGCTAGATGGTGGCGGGAGCACCACTGGCAGAAAAGGGGGAAGAGGAGGGCTAGATGGCGGCAGGAGCGCCTCCGGCGGAGAAATTCCCCTATTATTAACATCTTGCATTGCTGCACTATATTTGCTATAAATTAATGAAACAATAATGATGCATTATTATTCATTAAAATCCACAGTTGATAGCAGCATTCACTCTCTGTGTTGTTCAGTTCTATGGGTTTTGACAAATCGGTAATATCATGTACCTTCCTTTACAGGATAAGGCAGAGTTCTTGGCCCCCCGAGCGCCCCCTACTTATCCTGCACCCCCGGCCCTCACAGACCTTTTTACTGTCATTCTAGTTTTTCCTTTACCAAAATGTCATTTAGTTGGAATATTACAGTCTGTAGTCTTTTCAGACTGGCTTCTTAACTTAGAAATGCCATTTAAGGTTCCTCAATGTCTCTTTATGGTTTTATGGCTCATTTCTTTTTACTGCCAAATAATCTTCCATTGTATAGAAGGGGCACAGTTTGTTTAACAATTCACCTATTGAAGGGCATCTCGGTGGCTTCCAATTTGAGGCAATTATGAATAAAGCTGCTATAAACACTCATGCATATTTCTGTGTGGACTTGAGTTTTCAACTCCTTTGGGTCAATACCGAAAGGCGTGAGTGCTGGACCATAGGGTGAGGCTATGTTTAACTTTCTAAGAAGCCCCCTAACTGTCTTCCAAAGTGACTGCACCAAGGTGAAGGAGTTTTTGATTCATCAAGTCCCAGCTCAAATGCAACTAAACTCTGCATCCTTCCCTGAACCCCCGAGCCATCTCCCCCAGGTGAAAACACCCCTCCCTTCTGAAAGCTTTGAGCACATGCCTAAACCAGGATGGGTCCTAAGCACTGATCTGGGTCTCCAGGTCTGCACCCGGCCCCCCGGCTCCCAGCACCCAAGCGCACCCCATGCTCAGCGAGGGAGGCGTGGGCTGCTCCTCAGCCGCAACTATCGAGATGGAATTTGCTGCAGGTTTCCCCCATTCTGAAATGTCTCCATGCCATCGCAGGTGTTATGGTCTCGGTGGTCAAATGCTATGCTAATGAGACACCAGCCTGCCTTATCTGCATGCTTAGGTGGGGACGATGCATTTCATTTTTCAATTAAAAGTTGATTTTCAGTGTTCAACCCTGTTTTGCATTACTATTACCTCTTTAATTAATTTAGCATTTCTCAACCAGCAGTTGCTAACTTGCCCAAGTAGAGATGGAAAAACTAACGGAGACCTGCTCCTGGCCAAGGAGACAGGGCCTCCAGAGGCCAGGGAGAAGGTGGGTTATTTGAATAAGAAGCCATTTGTCTGACAACACTTAGCTAAAGGAGTAATTAGTCAGGAAGGAGAGACAAGGCCATTTAGAAGGGGACGGTGGGCAGGCCCTGGGCCCAGGCTAGGGCACCTCTTCAGAAACCAGACACCTTGCACTTAAGCTGAAAGCCATAATTAGTTCCTGCGGGGATCCAGCCTTCTGCTGTTTGCATTTCAGGGGAGTTTTTGCTGACCTTCTGATTCGCTGTCCTAGGAGTTTTGTTTTGCGTTGTGTTTTATGGAACAATCGTGCTTCCAGGCTGAGGTCAAAGGGGACTAACGCCCTGAGCTCCACTGCCAGCCAGGAGTAAAGGCCCTGCATGGCCTTAGTGCTGCACAGGCCCAGCTCTGCTGTCCGCTCTAGTCATGACAAGACCTGGGCTCCCTGTCCACACCCCTCCGCAGGCATCCTTGGGCTTCCTTGGACTCTCTGGAGCGCAACTGCAGCAGTAGGAAGCTCCCTTTGATTCATGAAGTTTCTCCTAAATGTTTTACCCACCTGCTTTCCCAGGGGCAAGAGCACAGAGACACCCAGATGCTTCAACAGAGGACAAGGTGAGTGAACAGGTGGGAAAAGAAAACTCATCCAAGACTGAAGGCAACAGTCCTCTGACTCCAACTAAAATGCAAAAGGCATCATTGTTGGGAAGCCTGGACAAGGTCGCCCCCCAGGCCTGGCATGTGGACCCCACTTCCTCCTCCTGGACACAGCTTGCACCATCAGTTAAGCCAACAGCAGCCTCAAGTTCCTTCTACCAGACCCAGGTAGATTCAGAGACCTCGTACCCCAGCCAGGCATCTCCCAGACAATGCCAGGTCTGGGATCCCGGGAAGCTAGCTGTCCCACAGCTCCAGCCTCGCCTCTGTGACTGCTTGCTAATACTTTCCATGCCTTCTCCTTCTGCACCCAAGCAGGTCTACTCTTCCCCACTCCTCGAGATCAGATGCAACCATTGGTTTGCTTCAACCTGATAGATGACATGAATCAATTCTGGATAGAAAATCCAAGAGCTGGCATGTGAGTGTCCATATTCTCTTCCCATGACATGACACAACCTGAAGTCAAGTGTTGAGGCGTTTCCAAGAATGGTGAAACCTACACATCCCAGATCCTCACCTGTGTGAGACAAGGACCTTGAGCAATAAACATTATTTGCCATTTCAAGCCACTGAGAACAGGAGTTTGTCAGCTCAGCATCACTTTGCCTGCCCTGACTAATCCAGCCAACCCTGACAGGGTTAACTACCCATGATGACTCATGTGCTTGGAAAACCACCCTTCCAAAGAGAGCTGACCCCATCGTTATTAAAGCACCTCTGTGTTTAGGGAAGACTTGCTTGTTAAGGGTTACAAATCATCCTTGACTTCAAATCCATCAACTACTGGCAAAGGTAATCTCTGCCAGACTTCAGGAGCTGGTGGCTTCAGTCTTGCCACCAGATCCCCTTCTTTCAGTTTTCATCCATCATGCTCCTGGATGTGAATTTGGGGCTGCATTATTGGCAGCCTGCCAAAACACTTGCCAAAGATGGATCACCAATAACTAAGTTGTATGTCTAAAATTGTTGTTCCAAAATCAATACAGAACACACTTATGTTAAATTGCCCCAGAATAAAGTATTTCTTGCCAAAGGGATACAGCATAATTAACCTGAAAGCAATAGCAAAAAAAAATTAAACTTTAATTTTTACTCTCTTGTGAGGTGTTTGCTAAAAGCTTTCTGTTAAGTAGCTCACTTTTCCGGGGGATAAAGCTGCACGGAGAGCTTTGTTGGTGTATATTTGCATTGTCTTCTGGAGTAGACGTGAGAAATATTAGTTTTGGATTAGCAAAGAGCACAAACTATGAGTGAGCCTTGTTGAACATTGAGTTTCTATGTTTGCTTTTATTTCTTCATTCCTACAATAAATACTGAGTGCCCACGACATGCCAGGCCCTGAGAAACCATGGCCCTAGCCTGAGGCTGACTCCAGGGCTTGGCAGCAGGAAGCAGGGCAGGTGGAGTCCGAACGTAAGAGCTCTGGGTTCCCGTCCTGGCCACGACACGTGGGATTACCCAGTGCGTCCTTCTCCCTGGTTCACTCAGAACCCGAGAAGCTCCTGGTCTGGTGACACGTCTCCCCTCCCACTCATTCACTCAATCAGCCCACAAGCCGGCCCGGTGCTGGCTCCTCCTCCTCTCTGTGGCCTCCCAGAGACCCTGAGGGCTTGACCTCAGGCCACAGCCCCCTCCCAGCTTCACTCTCTCTTTCAGCCAGGACTTCCTCCCTGAAGCCCACACCCAGACCTCCAGTGGCTTCTGCGCCATCTGCGACTGCCCATCGTGAGGACACCCTTATCGGTCATCTACTGCTGCTTCATAACCCACTCCCAACCCTAATAGCCCAGTGAGCCCATCGGCTCATGATGCTGTGGCGAGGCAGCTGGAGCTGGACGTGGCAAGGCCCAGAAGTCGTACAGCATCACTTCCAGATTTTACTGGCCAAAGCACATCTTCAGGAGACTTCCTTGAGACTCAAGCAGAGAGGCAGCCAAGTCCACTGCCAAGGGCGTGGATACGGGGACAGGAGGAGCTGCTGCAGCCACAGCATCTCAAATGTGTCCTTACAAGGACGCCAGCCGTGCCGAACAGGGTCCCCCCAGCTCCGCCTCTAACTGACACCATCTGCAGGAGCCTGCTGGACTCGGGTTGCAGCCAGAGGCCAAGTGGGCCCTGAACAGATCTTTTCAGGGCACACAATTCACCCCCACATGCGGGGTGCCAGGGAGCGCGCATCAGCCAACCACGACGCGGCTGGCAGCAGCAGGTAAATACAGACGCTTAAGATCCCTAACAGGAGAAAATGCCTTTTCTAACACATCTGCATTGAGGCATTAGACAGATTTGCCTCACTAGAGATCACTGTTAAAGTTTCAGAAGAGAGCACTAATTATCTTCGTACACTTGTGGCGATTTTTGTTTTAAATTAGCCTCTGCATTAATGCAAATTTCTCATAAACACCCTGTTAGAAAAATCCATGCAAAAAAATCAGAAGCTATCGCACTCTTCCATTGTTTGCAAACAGCCCTCACCAGTCTCTGCAGTGCACGGAGATTCCGAAACCACAAAGCCAGGAAACACCAACTCCTTCCTTCCTGAGGTCCCACGGAGAAATACATTCAGGATCTCTAAGTCCTAACTTTTCTAAAATCTCTCAAATTTCCACTTTCCATGGAGAAATTGGTAAATTCACCTCAGTGTTCTCTTCCTATAAGCCCAAAGAAAATGAATGAGTTTTCTGAAGAGTTCAATCAAGTTTCATAAAAAGAGCATCAAAGTTCAATGTCCTTATAGAAAAATGTCAACACCAATTTCCAGGAGAGGAAGGAGGCATCAAAGTGTCAAAAACATGATATCTAAGAGTCCCTGAGACAGGGGACAGGCAGAAAAGAGGATAAAAATGATGAGGATGTTATTTCTGAGTTGCATTTGTTAAATATTCTCAGTCATGTGCATCAGAATGGCTCAGGCAATTTGGACACCGATTTCTCCCCGGGCCCTGGGCTCCCGTTCCCTCCCGACCCAGGGGAGTTCATCACAGAAGTTTCACAGACTTGGGAGAAATCCAAATGCTCACAAATTCATAGAGCGGATCTGCAAAACCTTGCCTGGCAAGTGATTTTTAGATGTGAAAACACGTCCTCGATGTTGAAAGTCAAAGTCAATAATTTAATAGGTAAGAATTACACATAAGCCAAGTAATTTGGTTTTAAAAACACAAAATATCTTAGGTAGAGATGCCAAAGAAATGGGCAATAGACCCTGCGTCAGAATGACTTGGTGGCTCAAGATTAGAAAAGCGAGCAAGGATGCTGAGGGCTGTTGTAACAGCAAGAGGGTAACAGAGAATGAGGGATAGATTAGGAAGTATCGAGTTTGGGACAAACTTGGAAACCAGACAAATGAAGTTAAAATAGCAATTAAGTGAAGCACCCAGTAAGCCAGGAAGCCGCACCTGACAGAACACAATGAACAGTTTAAAAGCAAACAGGCTCTTGCCTGGCGCAAGATTGGTACAAATCAGTCACAAAAAGACACCCTGGCTGTCACATTTCAGCTAAATGAAACTCCAGGAAGCCGTACGGGAGGTTATGAGAGAGGGAAATCGTCCATTGAGCGATGCAAGGCTAATATAAAACCTAGTCATTCTGTGTTTATCACATTTGACAAGAAATTGAAAGCCATGAAACAGAAATCGTAACAAAAGTAACACACTTCATTAGGGGGAAAGCTTAAAGCACTTTTAGAACAGTGCGCCTACCCGTTTGCAATCTCTTCTGAGATTTGTGTAAAAGTTACGGTGAACGAAGAACGAATTTTGAGTTTCAATGAATTACGAGATTCTTTGGGCTTTAAGAATTGCCAGCAAGAAGTCCTATGTGACAGAAAATTGAACTTCAGAGGATAGCACGAGAAACGCAGTCCAGCAGACATCATCAGCCCGAGGGAGGGAAGCAGATAATGAGCTACTTACCCAAATTGTTTACTTGCTGCCCGGGGAGTCAGCCACTTTGAGTGCAAATTAAAGGACATTGGAATAATGGGAAAAGGAGAGTCACCCCAGATCTGCCAAGGAGCTTTCCAAAGCCTCAGAACAACTGTGCAGAGATGTGCAATCAGAATTCAGTCCAGCTCAGGAGAAAACACTTTTAACTGCCAGGGAATTAGAGCCGGACGCCCACGACAACGTGTCTCAGAAGACAAAGCACCGTTTCCCACATAAAATGGAGTTTTCTGAACTCCCCTAAGCATCGTTGAGTCAGGAATGCGGTCCCACCAGCACCTACAGCAGTTATGTTCCGATGGCCACATTTTAGCAAGCCAAGTCACAGGAGCAGCTAGGAAATAGCACTCAGGAGCAGAGGCTCGACACGTTCTAGGCATCCGCCCCTAAAATGTTTTTGCTTCATCAAGCAACCCTACCAGGAGGAGAAAAACTATGCTCCAAACTTATCATTCAAAAGAAAAGAAAAAGGACAAAAATGACTATCCCGGAGCTGTCGGGGTCGGGGTTTGCCTGTGGGCTGCGAGGCTCTCCATGCACGTCTCCTGCGGATGGTCAGTTTGTGTCTTGCCCCAGGGCTGTGGGAGACAGGAAGAAAGGACCGACCACGGGCACCTCTGGAAAGGGGCACTTTCCTCCCTCCTGCTCCCAGCACGGCAGCTCCGCTTCTGACATCTGAGCCATCCCGGTGGCCCCAAAGCAGAAAGGACCTGATAGTCCCCAGTGGACAAGCCCACAGACTTTTGGCTTCAAACTATTCCCGGGCTGAGTAGCAGGAGGAGGTGGCTCCCCGCTCAGGGGTCGGTGTAGATGCCCTGGAGACGGAAGGGTGGGAGGGCTAGCCCCTCGTCCCACCCCCACGGAGGCCCCTGTGCCCTGGACTGGCAGCATGGGGAGGGCAGCTTCACACAGGGTGTGGGGAAGCTGTCCTGGCCGGGCCACCCCTCTCCTCCCCACGGGGTCCAGGGCCGCGGAGCAGGTTGTGTGGCACGTGCCGTCCCCATTCACCACATGGAGGGCAGCAGAGCACGGGGTCAGGTGGGCGGGGGCCTTTGCAGCCGTGAGGTTCCCCAAGGAAACACTTGGGCTCTAACTGGACTTTGCAGCAACAGGAGAAAACAGGATGCACATGGACGTCCACTCCACCTCGGGAAGGAGCCCTTCACCCTCATTCCCACACCGCTGTCCTTGACACCGTCTCGCCAACCAGGTCTGTGGGCCATTCATCGGCTCACCCCAAAGAAAGAACTCTGTTGGGAAAACACTGCAAAATGTTTTACTCTTGGCTGTTCCCAAAGCACACCCAAGTTGTGAAGGCTCTGAGAAGGTGTGCAGTCCAGCCGACCTGAGCAGAGGCCCCGTGCAAAACCCACGATGATAGAAAGAGAAGACCTCATAGCCTCACATGCTCTAAAAAAAGAAAGCCTGAACTTTAGTGGATTTCATGTGTTTATTTTCACTCAATGCAACAACCAAAAACTCTGGAGATGAAAGCTTCAAGTTTTAAAAATGAACAACAAGGCAACCATGGTGACCCCTGTTTGCTTATGGTTGTGTTTCCCACATCAGGTCAAAGTCCTCCAGGCACCTTCTGAGCTCATCCTTGCACCCAGAGCTGGCTGTGTGTGGGTGAAAGGAAGCGGCTTCCCCGGGCAGTGACCTCCACGCTTCTGGCAGAGTGGACAGAGTTTTCAAGCAGATCTACCTCACGAGAGATCCGCGGGGCCTTGGAACCCCAACTCCACCCCAGGGAAGGGAGAGCCATTCCGGGAAGGTTCAGCTCCTGGGACAAAGGGGGGCCCCCTGCAAGCCCAACCCTGCAGCTGATCCGAGCAGGCAGCCCCCGGGAAGCCGAAGGAGCTGGCAGGCCAGGGCACCCCCTCCCAGGGCCCCTTCCCCATGGATGTGGAGGCACCTTCCGATTTGAAATGTGCTGCGACTTCTCATTCTAATTAAACATCTCTCTCCATATCCAAATCTGGGTGCTGTTTTGTATTTTCTTCCTAAGAAGACCCCCAAGCAGTATAAGCTTCAGGACCCAAACCTAGATCCAGAACTTGCTACGGAATCTGCAGGAGCTGGTATGAGACGCAGAGCCCTGTGTGCGCACTTAACACGAAATTCAAGAAGGCGACAGCAGCGTGTCCACCCAGCACGGACCCTTCTGTGCGCCCCTGCCCCGCCCGCCCACCACACTGGCCCTGCCCCCTCCGGCCCCAGTCCCTGTGGTGCAGTGACAGACGCGTGGGGAGGCGCTCAGCAGCCCCCTTTCCCCCCCACCAGGCTCCCGGGGAGACCCCAGATCTCATCTCTCCTCAGGTGGCTCACCTGAGGGAACTGCGTCCTGGGGACGACTGCAGGCAGAGCTGCAGTCCGCCTGCCAGGGCCCCTGGCCCCGTGTCCCCCCACAGGCATGCAGGGCGACCCGTCTGCTGGTCGGGACACAGCCTATAGAGGGCAGTGGCAGGAGCAGCTCCGCCCCCTGAGTGGCGGCAGTGGGCGCCTGGCGGGGTTGTTACCCCGGGGGGGTACCAGGCAGGTTGCACTGGGAGGGGCCTTCCTGGCAGCTCCCAGATGGGGCCCCTGACTGATGCAGACCCATACCCCAAGCACCCTCCCGTTCCCAGCTCTCGGAAAGCCTGGCCCAGGACTGCCTGCCACGTCAGCTCCTTGCTGGCACAGGGTCCAAGAGCAGAAGGAGCAGCCAGAGGACACATGATGGACGCTGGACACTGTGCCCTGTTCTAGCAGCAGTTAAGGGGACGGGGCACTGGCCGCCCACGCAGCCCTCCGTGAGCCGTGAGATGGGGGAGGTGAGGGGTGCTCCCCTTACCACAGGTAGCTGTCCCCAGGCGGCATGGGGCCTCCGCTGGGTGTGGTGGCGGGTCCCAGGTGGCACAGGGCCAGTGTGGGGCTCTGAGCCCTGCACCTGGGAAGGCAACCTTTAGGCAAACCCTCGGCAGGTGCGATCAGGTGGAGGCTCTGAGCCAAGGGCTCTTGGATCATCAGGGCGTCTGAAACACAATTCCATGTGTCCTTACAGGAGGGGCAGGGGCGACAGGGCACGGACAGAAGGGGGCAGGCGGCGGCAGAGGTGGGCGATGTGGCCACAGTTAGGGAACTGCTGAAGCCGGAAGCGGCAGGACTTTCCCTCAGGCCCTTGAGGGGACCTGGTTCAGGTTCCTGGCCTCCCAATCTGTGAGAGCAAATTTCCGTTGTTTTGAGTCCCTCCCCACCCCAGCCCGGCCGTGGCCACGTGTTGCAGCAGCTCAGGGCTCCTCCAGCGGGCATCAGGCGAGGGCCGGCATCCTCCATGTCCAGGCCCGAGGCAGGAACACGGGAGCACCCACCCCCACTCCCAAAACCGGAGTCCCAGCTCAGGGGAACATCCGTTTGCAGCAGGAAGGAAGGCAGGCAGGGGAGCCGTCCGCAGGGGCCTGCACTCAGCTCCAGGTTTGACACAGCCACACAGCCAGCTCCCAGGGCCCCTGAGCCCGGCCCCTGCCCGGGACAAGGTCCGCTGTCCGGGACGGCCAGGCAGGGACGCCTCAGATGCCGAGGGAAAGGAACGCCCACCCTGGAAGTCAGAGAGGCAGGAAGACCAGGAGGACATGGCCGGTCAGGGAGGAAGAAGCCAGGACAAGTGACCACAAGGAAGGGGGCTCAAGAAACAACATTCCCCTACTCAGACAAGAAGAGCTCATTCATGAGGGCACGTTTGCTGCTTGTGGAAAAATACCTGAGTGTGAAGTCATCCTCTCCTATTTCGTTAAAGACAAAATCTGGTCTTAGAAGTTTCCAGAATAACCATGAGGAGGCCAAAGCCAAGATAGTCTGTCCCAGGCAGAGGATAAACAAATGGCCTCCCCCTTAGCCGAGCACGAGCAGGTGTCCCACAACAGGCCGTCTTGCACCCCTGTTCTTCCCAGCGGGGAAGGAACCGTGGCCAGCCCTGCAGCCAGCCATGCGAGGGCCCTGGAGTTGCACCCCATGCAGGGGCCACAGGCAGATAGAAGCCCGGGGCCCCCACCCCCGGGCTACAGAGCTGCCCACGAGGGCTCCCTCCTCTCCTACGTGCTTCAGGGCGCAGTGCTGGTCTCTGCAGGACGCCCCTCCCATGCCAGGGCCAAGGCGGGTCGGTCAGGTGGAAGAGAAGTAGGAAAGCATCCAACTTAGGGAGGTGTTCTCTGCAGAAACACACAGCGGGAGGGCCAGGAGGAGAGGCCTGGGAAGACAGGCATCTGGTGAACGGCACCCCAGAAGAGCAGGAAGCTGCCCCCCCACACGCCCACAGAGCACACTCAGCCTCATGCTCATTTCCCAAGAGCAGGAAGTACCTAAAGCACTGGGTCTGGCTCACTCTGTGGATGGCAGCAGCTTTCACGAAAGGCGAAGTGGGTGCCCCCAGCACATGGTGTGACTCGTTCATAAAGCACGCTATGTCTTCACTCAGCTTTGCCGCTTGCTGGAGAGCAATACAAAGCTATTTGCAGGGAGTTTGCTTGTTAGTTTACATTGAAAAGCTGGCGGGTTGAGCTCTTCCCATTAGAATAATTGTCAGCGTAATCCCACAGAGAGAGGAAGCTCCACGTTCCCTTTTCTTTTATCTTGTAAGATGAAGACACCAGGAAATGCTCATTTCATGATTGTTTTCCATCGCTAAATTTAGCTCTGGATTGCATGATGTTAAAGAAATCACGTGATCAAGTACAAACGAACAGTTCCCCGGCCATTCCAGCGCCAACTTCGAGTATCCGTCCCCCCCGGCCTTCCCAAATCTGCCAACTCTTCTCAAACGGAGGGGACAAGGCAGCAGTTTTCTGGTGAATTGAGTTAAGCAATCATCACTCATGCGGCTGCTCCAGTCTACGGGAAAGGCCCAAGAAAGACGGAGAAGTGCTCCTGGGTCACGTGTGTCTCCAGGTCTCAAGTTCCCACACACTTGGTGGCTTAAAGCCATGAAATTTATTCTTTCCCAGTTCTGGAAGCATGACATCTGAAACCAAGGTCTCAGAAGGGTTGGTTCCTTCCAGAAGCTCTGGGGAAGCTCTCCGGCCTCTTCCTTACCCTCCGGTATTCGCTGGCCATCCTCAGTACCCCTTGGCTTGTGGAAACATCACTCCATATTCAGTGTTTCTCCCGTGTGGCTGTGTGTCCTTTTCCCTCCCTTCCTGTAAGGACATTATTAGCTGAATTTAGGGTCCACCCTAAATCTCAAGGTCTTCAACTTACCTATACTTTTCCAACTGAGGTCACAGGCACAGGAACCAGGTGTCAGGACTTGGGCCTCTCTTTGGGGGACACCATTCAACCCACTCCAGCCTATATGTATAACAATTGCAGGTAAAAGCAGAAGGTGGGCCACCCCTGGATGTGGTCTGGGCCCTCCCCCAGACTGTAGCGTCTCTGTGTACAGCATCATCCCTGCATACCAAGCACTGCCCTTCTGCACCAAGCATGAGCACTGTCCCCGGGTACTGAACACTGTCCTCATGTACTGAGCACTGAGCACCAAGCATCTTCCCATGTACTGAGCATCAAGCACCATTCCTTCAAACCAAGCACCGTCCTCATGTACCAAGCGCCATCCCTGTGTACTGAGCACTGTCCCCATGTACCAAGCACTGTTCTCACATACTGAGCACCAAGCACCATCACCATACACCAAGCACCATCCCTGAGCACCAAGCACTGTCCCCACATACTGAGCATTGTCCCTGCATCCCAAGCACCATCCCCATGTACCAAGCACTGACCCATATACTGAGCATTTTTCCCATGTACTAAGCACTGAACACCATCACTATGCATCAAGCACCATCCCAGTGCAGCAAGCACTGTCCCCATGTACTGTGCACTGTCCCTGTATACCAAGCACCATCCCTGTGTACTGAGCACCAAACAGCATCCCTGTGTAATAAGCATCAAGCACCATCCCCACCTACAGCACCATACCTGGGTACTTAGCACCGAGCACCATCCCTGTGCATTGAGCACCATCTCTACCTACTGAGCACCATCCCCCATGTACTGAGCACCAAGTACCCTCCCCATGAACTAAGCACTGTCCCCATGTACCAGGCACTCAGGGCCCACAGCTGCCTCGCCCCCTGCACTCTCAACCTCAGTCAAGTATAGGCCCAGCTGCAGAAATTTCTACCTTCCAGCATTGACATGAGTCAAGTCTCAGAGAGAAGACTTTTCTAAGGGTGAGCATGGGGAAATGAGGCTCCCCTAGACACAGAGGGATGTGGGAGGATGACTCTACGGAGAGTCTCAAGAAACCAAAGAATTGCTCCTAGGACAAGTCAGGTGGACAAGGCACCCCCAGGCTGGCCCCATCCAGACTCCTCCAAAGGCTCTAGCTGGTCCTGCCCCCCCACCAGTCTAGCTCATCTCTGCCCTGGGGCTTCAGGAAGGAGAGATTGTAGGGGCTGTGCCACATGTCCTCAAGGGGATTTACCCGTCTCCTGCCAGGCAGAAGGAAGGGGCCACAATTCCCAGCCCAGGGTCCCATCTCCAGGATATGGGACAACACCACAGCAGGGAGGCACTGCCTTTTTAAACTCTGCTGGGTGACACACATGTACCTGACACAAAGTAGCCAGGCCTGTGTAGGTGTTACCCACACAAGAAATAGGAAATAACTAGCAGCACTGTAATAAATCAGCTGGAAGAAAACAAACAAAGAGCAGAAGGGGGGGGGGAGTTAATATGCAGTCTAACAAAAACAACACAGAAACAGACTTTTTAATTCTTAAAAGGATATGTTCATAACTCTTCAATAATACATTTGAGAACCTGGATTTCATTACCAATTTCCCAGACAGATACAAATTCCAAAAGTGATCCAAGAAGAGAAAGAAAATCTAAACACTGATTCTCAAACTTGCTTGTGCAACCCAATCACTTGGAGGGCTGGTCAACCCCGGACCCTGCCCGGGAGACTCTGATTCAGGAGGGCTGGGGTTGGGGTGGGGCAAGACTCTGCATGTCTCACAAGCTCCCAGGTCAGGTCCACTCTTTGAGAACCAGCAGTCATGAAAGGACACAAAGGGCCATGAAAGTAGGGACCCTATCTGCAGAGGAAGCATGTTACAACCAGTTGAATTAGCAAATGAAGAAATTAGGAAATTGAACATAATTCATCATTGTCATAAAAGAGAAAAACAACATGCTGCTAAATCTTTTAAGTCGGAGGGTCTTTTGTGGCTGGGGGGGGATATTCACACTCCTTAAATATAATCAATTCTCAGTGCATTTAACTTAATATCTTGTAAACAAAACCTAGAAAATAGTTTTTAAGCAATTGTTTACAAATGTAATTCATCCAATCCCCTTAAATGATTTAAAGCATATCCACAAATGTAATATGACACACTTGTTTGAATTCTTCAGACATATAAATGGCAGTAAGACATTCATAAAAAAATAATTTTACAAGTTCATAATATATTCACACTCTCCTATTTTGAATACTAACAGCATAGATTTAATTTACTTTGCTATACAGTCTCTATCTTGTCAGGTTCCAATAATCTTACAGGATATGTATTTCTCTACCTTCATAGGTCGGGACCCAAATAGAAAAAAGTAAAAAGCATCTGGCCTAATGAAGGCTGCTGGTTCTGGTCAACTGGTCAACCAGCTCTTGGTCCAAGACAGGGGCACACTGCGCCTTCCGAGGTGGGAGGTAGCGAGCCAGATCTGTTACCCTCGGGCATCTATTGAATTTTTCCTGTTCACACCTTCCATCTAAGTTTGAATTTCCTGAGAATTAGTGCTCTTCTCCAAAAGGGTGGTTTTAAGTCCCTCTCAGCCATCCTTGCAGAACTGGCATCCCATCAGTTTCCCATCCCTCTGCATATTCTCTGGTGTGTTAGCACACCAGGAACTTTACACATGCTTTGTTGACTCCTCAGTATAACAAGTAGGGTCATGCAGAGTGTTCCCACACAGCCACGACTCGGAGGTGAAATTAAATGTCACTAACCCAGTTCTCTATGAGGTCAGGTCTCAGCAAGCATCAGAGATGTGATGAAGGCACACTGCTCTGAGCTGGTCTTAATTGGTGAAGGCGTGCCATACATTCAGGCCAAACCACTTCATGTCTCCCAGGGTCTCTCCCTAATCCCCATCAGAAATTAGGCCTTTTCTTGTGCTAGTCCCTCTGCCTAAAGCACCCTCTCTCCTCTCTCTGTGTCCTCATTCTAAATACATGGGACCAAACTGCCTGTCTTATTCACCACCATGGCCTCAACGTCTATACCAGGGCTCATCACCGAGTTAATGCTAAATAAATACTTTGGGGGATGAATGAACAAATGGAGTATTTCTTAAGACCCAGTCTGAATGGCTCCATGTGCAGGCAGCCTTCCCCAGTACCCAGTTCAAGGCATCCTCTCTTCTTCCAGGTCCCACAGGTCTTCTTGTCTCTCTTTCAAGACTTAGCACATTCTACCTGTATTAGGCATTGACATAATACCAGCAAGCAGCGCCTCTGCCTTTGGGGGTGCCTCACCAACTCCTTGAACATAGTAAGTGCTAAGTAAGTTCTTCTGAATGCCAGGAAAAAATGAGTGAATGAGTGAAGCAGTGAGCAGACACATTTTATTCAATCCCATTCTATAGAGAAATCACAAGGAGAACGGATGGCACCAAGATTGCTATGAGAAGAGGAGTCTCTGCAAGGTGTGAGGATTTGGTCACAGGCCCTGAACCCTGAGCCCAGGCCACCCATGGACTCAGATCCTGCAAAGGAGTCCCAGCCAGCAGGAATACCATAGGACTCCAGCAAGAGGGAACTTGGAACCCTGAAGATAACCAAGAGAGAACCCACAAACAGGCTCCATTTTCAGGTCAGGGCTTGTGAAACTGGGAAAAAACGAGGCAGTTTTGATGCACAGCCCCTTTCAAAACTCAACTCCAAGTCTGTCAAATGGGTGGATCTGTCAGGTCCAAGGAGCCCCAAAGCCCAAGCGGCCAACGTGAACTGCATCCCATGCACTCCCCACCCCCGACTCGGCAGATGAGGTCCCTCCAGCTGGAGGTCATGCTGGCTCTCTGTTGTTTCCCCAGCAAAAATAACCCGGCCACGGAAGCCCAAGAGGAAGACAGTATCTTCTTGGCTAGTTAATGGTGGACCTGAAGGTATTGCAGGGTCAGCCAACCCCTTGCCAAGCCTCTTAGCCCGGTTACCCTGCACGCCCTGGCTCTTTGCTTCCCTTCTAGGGAGTAGACATCTGGATGCATCCACCCGGGGCCCTCGGCTGGTCTTGCTTCCTGCCTGCACGGGCCCCCTGGGGCTTCTGTAACAAAGGACCCCAGGCCTCAAACAGCAGAAATCTATTCTTTTGCTATTCTGGAGACCAGAAGTCCAAAATCAAGGAGCAGGCAGGGCATATTCCCTCCAGAGGCTTAGGGCGGAAGCCTTCCTTGCTTCGTACAGCTGCTGGGGACTGTCAGTGACCCTCGGCATTCCGTGGCTGTGGATGCGTCACTCCACTCTCTGCCTCTCTCTTCTCAGGCCCTTCTTCCCGGTGTGCGTGTCTCTGTTCAAATTTCCCTCTTTTTATAAGGAGCCAGACGTATCGGATTTAGGTCCCACGCTTCTCTGGTATGAGTCCATATTGACTTAATGAATTACATCTAAAGACCTCTTTCCAAATAAGGAAAGAGGTCTTCCAAATAAGGCTACTTATTCTGAGGCTCCAGGCAGAGGTGAATTTGGGGGAACCCTCTTCAATTGAGTGTACACCCAAGGCTGTATTCTCGAATACAGTCTTATTGCCTACTTATTTGCTTTTTTTTCTTGCATGGGCAGGCACTGGGAACCGAACCCAGGTCTCCAGCATGACAGGTAAGAACTCTGCCTGCTGAGCCACCGTGGCCAGCCCTCACTTATTGCTTTTTGCACTGTTTCAAGCACCCTGTGGCATATAGCAATACCTGAGAAATACTGGGTGAATGAATGTTTCCACTTGGGGCAATTCCCAAATTTGGGCTCTTTTGCTTCTCACCTAATGTTTCACCTCTGTTGAGACTCCTCTAGCAGGAGGCTGTCCACCCACCTAGGTCTCCAGTGGAAGTCAAAGGGAAGCAGTGGACATAGGTGGCGTGGCTATTTCTGCCCACAGGTAAGGAGCTGGGCTCAGGCCATACCCAGGCTGTGTGCACAGCTGGAAACACAGCTGCAATGGAACAAGGTATCAGTCAGGGTGAGGGCAGGTCTGTCTCCTGCAGCGACCCCCCACAGATGGAGGCTTCACAACCCCCTTCAATAAGGTCCTTCCATGCCAATCGCCCTGAGCACTGCAGACACCGGTTTTGTGGGCAGACCCGGACATCCGCTCACTGAACCCAGCTTCGGCTCTCTGTCCCAGGAGCAGGCTGCCCCACTTCTGGAAGGGTCTGGGCAGTCTAATCAGCACAGAGATTGGCCAGAGAAGACACCCTGCTTTCATTCTCCTGGGAGAGTCATGCTCCACCAAGACTCATGTAAACTGGCTGGTTTTCATGAGAGTGGGCCCCAAGCCCCTGTAGCACAGACCACCTGCTTTTCTGCTGCTGAGACCTCAACCACGTCAGCCAATGCATTTCTGAGTGTTCACAGCTACCAGGAAAGTCTTAATCTCATCGACCACTGAAAGTCCTCGTTCCTGTCCACAAAAGCACCTTAATGACTAGCACAAGCCAGCGGCTCAGCGTGAGCACAGAGAGCTGCGGCTGGCAAGGGTGCAAGAGAGAGGCAGAGCTGCATGCCTTCACCAGCCAAGGTGGGGGGCAGGTCAACACCCCCACTCACCACAGACCCGGGAGCAGCCCCTCCCGGGTTCCCATGCAAGATGGAGGCCACAAACCCGTGGGCCACGGCCCACGATGGCTGTACCTGGCACTGCCTGTTTGAGGAATATGGGGGAGAGGTGGAGCCACTTTCTAAGCATCTGCAGGTGAAGGTATCCCTGTCCACTGGGTGGGAGCCCACTGGGGAGGGGTCTCTGTCAGGTTGGACCCAGCATTGAGGCCCACGGAACAGCCAGTGAGGCCCTGGGGGTTATTACAAGCTCCTGGCTCCTTGGAAGGACTCTGACCAGGCTCTGTCCCAGGACCCTTAACCACGGCTCCCCAGGACTCCCCACCCCAGCTCCACCCCTGGGATCCCCAACGAGGGTCCCCTCCCAGGACCCCAGATTGCGGCTCCCCCGAGGAACCTGGATGACAGCTGGCTCCTGCGCATTTCGCCACCCGCCGTCCCAGCAGGCCTGAGACGAGTGGCCTGCTCAGCAGCCCCACAAGGGCTCTTATTAATCAAACACGAACCTCCCACGGAAGCGGCTTTGTCTCCGGAACCCCAAGTAACGTCCCACTGGCCTGACCCCCCGTTTTAGAGTCTGTGCTGGGAACAAGGGGGAGCAGCACAGCAAGTGCCACCAGTCCCTTCCCTGCCAGACACTCGCAGAGTCTTGCCATCACAAGAGGCTTCGAGCTCGCCGGGAGACTTTCCCTGGGTCTCGCTAGCAGCGGTCGGCACACTGGGAACCCGCGGGCCCGCTGCGAGGAGGCAGGCGGAACGGGGGAAAGTTCCAGCAGAAGCAGCCCCAGCAGCCAGGGCGGAGCTCTGCCCCCCACCCCCCATGCCCCTCCACAGCCCCTGCAGGGTCCGGCAGCCCGGCCCTTCTCCGATGGCACCCAGCACTGCAGGTGGGTGTGGGGCCGCCCACTGAGGCACTGGGGGAGCCTGGGGTCCCCTGTCTTCTATCCACTGAAGCAGTGGATTGTCCTGCTGTCCGCACTGCAGAAGCATCGGGGTGCGGGGGCAGGGGCCATGGGGACAGGGGCACTGGGGCAGGGACAGGGGCCAGACCTTCCTGGCTCATGAGCAGAGGGTAGCATTTTTAGGGAGCGGAGGCCACACGGGTGCTGCCCACAGGGGCTGATGAGGCCAGGCATGTGGCCCTTGTCCACACAGTGGATACACACGATGCACCATGAGCCCCCAGGCCCATGTCTCTGACACGGCCTGCAGAAATGAGGCTCCCTCAGGCCCCTGGCTCCCTCCCTGGGCATTGGTCATGGGCCATGGAGGCCACTTGCCCTCCCTGCCAGTACTCAGGCCTTCCCACACTCCATCAGCCCCTGTCCTCGCCCATCCTGGCTTCTCCCCAACTTCCTGCACCCGCCTCCTGATGGCTTCTGCTCTGCTCCCAGGCCCTGTACCACCTCTTCTCACACTGCATCCAAAACGGTTGTTAGAACCCCTGGAGGTCGTGACATGCCTGTCCAGCAGCCCCCACCCCTACCCCTGCACCAGCAGGTCCATGGTGGCCCTCCACCCCTGAGCTCCTCGCCAGCTGCCCCCTCTCACTCACTCCTCTCCAACCACGCTCACTCTTGCTGTTCTTGGAACATGCCAGAAAGTAGAGACTTTGCCTTGTACTCCCTCTTCCTGGAGTGTCCTTTCCCCCGGTCTCTGCATGGCCACCACCCCACCTCCCCCAGGTCTTGGCTCAAGTGCCACGTTCTCAGTGGTCCAGCACTGGCCACCCTGTTTAATACTGCAAGCAGCACCCATCATGAGACAGCTCCCCTGACCCTGCTTTGTTTCTCCTTTCCTGTCTAGCAAGCCGCATAACTACATGTACACTGTGCTTATTGTTTATTACGTTTCCTGTCTTTCTTCTGCCTCTGGAACAAGAGCCCCGTGAGGGCAGGCAGGGGTCTCTGTCTGCATTTTTCACCAGTGAACCCCAAACACCTACAACAGGTGTGTACACAGTCGGCACTCATTCCTGACTTGCTGAGTGAATGACCCTGCACACAGTAGGCACTCATCCCTGACCTGCTGAGCAAATGACCCTGCATACAGTCGGTGCTCACCAACACCTGCTGAGCGAATGAGCCTGCAAACAGTCAGCGCTCACCAACACCTGCTGAATGAATAACACTGCACACAGTCGGTGCTCACCAACACCTGCTGAATGAATAACCCTGCACACAGTCGGCGCTCACCAACACCTGCGGAGCGAATGACACACTCCATCTCTGGAGTGGAGGAATCCAGGATGAATCTGACTCTCCGAGTGTCCGCCCTTCTCCAGTAAAGTTGGTGAGTCAGCCCCAGGAGTTCGCCCCTGCACTCCACATTCTCTATCACAAATGTGTTCAGCACAAATAGGCAGCTGGACCGGCGAAGGATCTTGTTTGCTATGGATTTGGCTCAATAGTTGGCCTTAAGACATATTTTCACAGAATTCAAATCACGTCTGTAATACACCATCGCTCTCTAGGCTGCGGGATGGTTTTTAACAGACTTTTAAGCCCTGACCCTGCTGCTTCACTGAGGCTCATGTGGGGGATGCCCAGACCTGGACCTCATCCCCAGTGCACTCCCAGCCACGGACATAGCCCCTACTGTCCGAGGCCCAGCTCCACAGGGGAACCAGGGACCCCAGCCTGCCCCATCTCGGGCCCTGTGTCCCCACTTCCATCTCTGGAGTGGGGCACAGGCTCTGTATTCCACTTGGGTTTTAAAAACAGAAGCAGAGAAGGGAGGGGTCGACAGCACAGACCCTGGCTACTAACCTGAATCCAGGAAGGAAGAAGGATGGCAGCAAGAGAAATCTATACTTTCTCAAAACTCACCTTGCCCCAGCGCATCTCCATGTGGCATAGCACCCTGCTTGATAAATCAGCTGTGGCCATTATCTGCTCTCTCCACCTCCTTGCAGGCCTAGCCAGCAACCAGCACTAGACGAAAGCAGACACCCGAGGCCTTGGCTGTTGGGGTTGGATGCTCTGCTCTCGTTTTCTCCAGCTGCTGTGATGGCAACACTGACAGTGTAGCCTGGTCCCCCCGAGGACATGTGGAATCGAGGCTCCTCCAACATCTGATGGAGAAGCAGCAGAAGCAAGGAGAATACAGCTTCTGCTGTATCAACAGAAACTTGGGGCCTGTGCTGGTGTGAGGCTGTTACGTGCCCCAGAAAAAGCCATGCTCTTCTGATTCATCCCTGAGGGTGCAGACCTGTTGTGGGTGAGAACTTTCACTTAGGTTGTTTCTATGCAGATATGGCCCACCCCATTCAAGGTGGGTCTACACCTTGCTGGAGACATTTATGAGAGAGAAAAGGCAGAGGCATCTTGGAGAGAGCTCAGAGAAGCTAAGAGAGAAATGCTCAGAGACATTTTGGAGAGAAGAACCAGCACATGTCACCATGTGCCTTCCCATGAGACAGAGGAATCCCAGATGCCAGCAGCCTTTCCTCAGAGAAGGTATCTCCATCTTAATGCCTTAGTTTGGACATTTTCATGGCCTTAGAATTGTAAATTTGTAACCAACTAAACCCCCATTGAAAAAGCCCATCCATTTCTGCTATACTGCATTCCAACAGCTTTAGCAAACTGGAACATGGCCACTTATTGCCACATGGATACCAAGCCTCAGCCATCCCAACATCAGCACCTGTCTGAGTGTCTGAGGGCCCCTGTGACAAAGTCAGCCAACCAGAGAGCTTCAAACAACAGGCATTTATCCTCTTGCAGTTCTGGAGACCAGAAGTCTGAAATCCAGGCGTCGGCAGGACGGGCTCCCTCCGCCAGCTTTAGGGAAGGCTCCTTCCCTCCTTATCCAGCCTCGCATAGTAGCTCCATCCTTGGAGCTGATTGGTTTGCAGCCTCAGCACTTCCCTCTCTGCCCACGCCCATGTGGCCACCTCCTCTGTGTGTCTGTCTCTGTCCTTCCTAGTAGGACACAGGTCCCATTGGATTAAGGGCTTGGGGTCAGGACTTCATCACACCCTTCTGGGGACATAATTCCAGCCACAGCAGAGCGTGAGCTGGGACAGCCTCAGGCTGTTTTCTCTGGTCCCATGTAAGACCTAACGGGCCTTTCCCCAACATCCAGATATTCTGGACCCAAGGACAGACATACACGTATCTCATTTGATTAAGGAGCTATAGATAAGTAGATATGGATGGTCACAGAGTTAACACAGGGCTACCCTGCAGGACATGAAGCAGCACAGCTCAGAAACCCTAGCAGCAGAGGTCCTCATTTGGGCCCCTTCATGTTCTAGCTGCGGCAGTCCCTAACGCTCCACCTGCCATTCAACCCCGTGGCAGAGATGCGTCCAGGGGAAGCCCTGGCATCAAAGGGCACCTGAAAACTGTGGCCTCAGAGGTCAGAGGTCCAGAGCCATGAAGGGCCTGGGCTCCCTTTTCCTCCTCCCTCTTCTCTCTGCAGTCTTCATTAGCACCATCAGGTTTAATTGACGATCAGATTTACTACTCCTTCAACTCCTCCTCAATCTTCCTGCCTGTGCAGATTTGACAAGAAACTGTTATGTCCTCGCTGCACACTGCGTGGCCATGAACGGGCTTTACCTAACTGGTTTCCCACACTCAGGCTGTTCGTTGCAGGAGAGCGTGAGCCTCTGTCTCTATCTCCACCAGTGTTCTCACCTCACAGTGTCAGGGGTACCTGGCAGGTAAAGAGGGCCTTCAAAAGACATGCAGCCCTCGAACACATATTGCTATAATAGTGCCTGCACTTTCGAAAAGCTCGAGAAACTCTGTGGGAGGTGGGAGAAAAGGACAAGTGGGAGCGCAGGGAGAAGCAGGTCTGGCTGTTTTTTCCCTACATCCTTCCACGTTGTTTGAGTGTTGTAGATCACCCGTGCATTCATGGGCTGCCTAAGTAATTGTTGTTGCTTTTTCCATTTAGAAAATCATAGCAACCACTCAGGGAATGCTTACAACCATTCTACATGGCAGGTACTGTTAACACCTATGTAACAGATGGAAACTGAGGCACACTGCGATAATGTAACTTGCCCAGGGCATAGCAGCAAACCTAGGATGTCAACCCAGCATGCAGCTGCCAAGCCCTGGCTGAGGTGCCCCTCTTTCACGCCCGATTTTACATCTGGATGTGCCATGTTTCAGGGGTACATGGCAGGTGAAGAGGGACCACCTGACGTGCACTTAAGTTTAAGCTGTAAGTGGCCTATACTTCATTCTGACACTAAAAATCATGCCCATCATTATATGAAGGCTTCCAGCTCCATACACACATTCTGTGACTAAGCCTGAAATCAATCTGCGCATGCCCAGTAATTACATCACCTCTAACCTCACCATCTGGAGCCATTATGCTCCTTTTCATGCTACGAAACTATCAGAATTACTGCAGTTCAGGGAGACAGACTTTGGGGCTGACAGGCCTTCTGAGTTCCTGTTTCATACTTTGCAATAAACTCTTCCTCTCTTTGAAACCTGGCATCTCAGGAATCGGTCATCTGAGCACATCGGGCGAAGAACCAACACACAAGTAAGAGACACTGTCAGCATCGTGGTTTGATTTCCAAGCTCAGGCTGCACCAGGTGGCCCCACCACCACTGCCCTCACACCTAGTACCTCCTGGCCACAGCCCCTCATCCGCCAACCTTTGGGAGTGGGGCACGGCCTTCACCCCACTGTGCAGGCAAGGGGCTGAGATCCAGGGGTGGCCGCCTGCCCGAGATGTCCCATGCAAGGGCAGCGACCAGCCTGGACCCACCTCAAATTCACACCTGCTAGAAACACATCACTGGCCTAATCTTTCAGTATGTTAATAAGTTTTAATGGCCATTAAAAAGCTCCTTTTGCTTTAGAATTAGAAGCAGAAACAGCCTTTTGAGCCAGTCATTCATTTGCAAATTCAATGACCATTTGTTGAGCACCTCCCACCTCCCACCATCCCCGCTAAGCCAGAACCACTTTCAGACTGAATCCAGTTCTACATCTAAACAAACCTTGCGTTTCTCCCAAGTGGGCCAGATGCTGGAACTGCCCAGCTGCCCCATCTACCTCCAAGCCAGTGGGGAGACAAAGCGGGAAGCTCTCCTCAGGCTCAGCTCCATCGAGGGCTGGGGCCTGGGGGCTTCGGCAGGGACTGGTGTGAGGGCACAGAGAAATGGAGGTCTCTAAGCACCCCAGGGGCAAGCTTCTACGTGGGACATGACATCCAAGGGTGAAAGTCTCCCTGGCAACATGGGGTGTGAATCCTGGGGATGAGCCTGGCCCCAGCACCGCACAGTGGGATCAACAATGCCTTCCTGACCAAAATGGGGAAAAGAAGTGTAACAAATAAGGGCTCAGGGGGAGATGTTTCCATAGAGTAGAGAGGTTATTCTGGAGGCTGCTCTTATGCAAGCTTCATGGTTTGCCAAACCCCAACCAAAGCCATTCCTGTCAACCCAAAAGAACACCTTGGGCTCCATCTGAGATCCTTCAGAAGTTCCATGCACTATGATTACTTTCCAGAAACCTACAACCTCTGGATGGTTCCTAGGCCAGATAAATCCTGAAATCCAGAGGCACCAGCCTCTCCAGACAACAACTAGCTCCATTCCCCTACCCCATATATCCACAGTCCCTTCCAACATAAAAATGTCAGAATGGGCATAGCCCTAAAACCCCTAAGGTTAGGAGAAGGATCAAAGGAGAATGAGGAGTTATAACAGAGAAGATGGGATTTAACAAATGAATTTGACTGCTGAATCATTATACTGATATTTCTTTCAGTCTCCGGTATCTTGGAACAGCTAGAAGGAAGAAATCTAAAATTGTGGAACTATAACTCATTCCAAACTCTAAAACCAGTTCTATAACTACCTGTTACAGTCTACCTTGAAATTTATTTACTTTTACATATATGTTCTATTTCACAATTTAAAATCTATATATAAATATGAGGCTCCAGCCGGTCCAGCACCCAGGGTCACAGACTGCTCTCCGAGGGCCCTGGTGGATGGAATTCCAAGGGCCCTCCCTGCACTGAAAGGAGCCAAGGGCCACCCCATGGATGTCCGTTCCCTCCAGATTTGGGACGACACAGCTGAGACATGTGGAAGAGCCTACTCTGCTCACCTCTGCTTCACCCCATTGGTCAGGGGGGTCCCGCCCTGGGGTACGGGGATGGCGGACACCCAACCCCAATACAGGGCAGATGAGATGGACAGCGGTTTCCTGGTCCCCTAGACCCGCAGCCCACAGAGGAGGACACTGCCCAGCACACGCCCCCACCCGGGCTGCCATGGGGACAGTGGACCAGCCGGGGCTGTGGGAGGTGGGCTGTGCAGTGCCGAGAGGCGGGTGGCCCCTGGCTCCCCGGGAGGGTTGGAGTGGCTCCCCTCGGGCTGGCGGGGACCTGAGCCCACTCCTCGGGGATCAGGAGGCATGCTGGGCCCCACGGCGAGGGGGCATCTGGTCGGGGCAGCTTACCCACTGGAGCAGAGAGAAGGGCAGTGCAGTCAGCGGTGCAGGCAGCACACAACCAAGCCTGACTCTCAGACCTCGTACCACGGGGCCCCGTTGGCCCACCGAGTAATCGGCACATACTCAGAAATAAGTCGGTTTGGGGATGTGTGATGTCGGACGGGAATACAGGCAGGAAAGGGGCACCAAGATAAACCCACAATCACGCTCTGCGGAGGGAGGCTGGGGTCCTGGGGTAGCCCCGTGGCTGCCCTCCCATATCTGCCATGCGGCGTGGCCGAGGAGCTTCGTCATGGGGCCTGGCCAGCAGGAGCCGCACCCCAGCGTGGATGCGGGACCCAGAAACTGTCTTTGTGGTGACCAAAAGCCAGAAGAAAAGAGCAGGACATGAGAGCTGGAAGCACAAAAGGAAAGAAAATTCTAGGAAACAGCATACAGGAGTGGGCCCTCCGTCCACAGGGATACTTGCATGACCTGGACACGCTGCTCCGAGAGACCCTGGGCAGTTCCCTGTGCACACACAGGCTCTGTGCCCCATGCCTTCCCGGGGGCTGCTCCTTCCACCTTGGGGACCCTCGATGGCCCCTCCTCAGCCAGTCCCCAGCCCCATCTGCCCAGAGACCCCCAAAGATCCCGGCCTGGGGACACTGGAGAAGCGGCCCCCACGCGACTGGCCAGGGCCTGCACTTGCCTCTAGGGCTCACCTGCCTGCCTGCCACCCACTTCACTTCCTCACGACAAACAGCCAGACTTGCTGTCACTGTCATCACCTGCAGGCTGTCCCTCCCAAGGGGAAGCAGAGAGGTTTGGTAGGAATTCCAGTCTACATAGTTTCAGTATTGCACAGGTGACAACAATTCAGACCCACAAAGTAAATATGCCAATTGCATAATCACTGGGAAATCACAGGTGCGGAAATCTCCTTTGGTGAGGATGCAAAAGCAGACACTCTGCCAAGGTGATAGATGAATTATTCCTTCTTGGAGCAGTCACCACGGAAACAACCACAGAATACCAAATCGAAAGCAGGAGGGGCACTGCCAGCAAAATATACTCCCCGACACGTATTTCAAAAGTGGCTGCCGATGTCTGTGCCCCAAGGCGGCCCCCACTGCCTGCCGAAGCCCAGCAAAGGCCCGACTTGCAGTTCCCCGTTTCTGTCCCTTGGTGTCCACCGAAGTCGCCGGAGGACAATTCCCCTCAGGGCTCACATCTCCATCCCCGAGTTCTCCGGGAGTAGCATTTCTCACAGGGGAAGGGCACCTTTGAAGTTGCCAAGAAACCTTTGAAGAGAGAGAGACAGCAAACGCCCTCCCCTCCACCGCGCCCCCACCCCGCAATTCATGGAAATCCTTTTCCGACCCACCGACCCTGGGGATGCGGCAAGGAACAGGCGGTCAGGGTGAGCGTGCTGGTTCGAAGCCATTATGTACCCCAGAAAAGCCATGTTCCTTTGATTCAATCTTGTTGGGTGTGAGCTCTTAATTAGATTGTTTCCATGGAGATGTGACCCCGCCCATTCAAAGTGGGTCTTAACCATTTCCTGGAGCGCTCTAAGGAAGAGAACTCAGAGCCAACCCAGACAGCAGAGATGAAACCAAGTCACAGACCTTTGGAGATGCTAACCCAGAGCTTGGTGGGGAGAAGCTGAGTGAGGGCCCACAGGTGCTTGGAGAGAAAGCCACTGGGATCAGAAGCTGAAAGCAATGAACTGGGAGCAAGGGCCAGCAGAGGCCAGCCACGTGCTTCCCAGCTGACAGAGGGGTTCCTAATGCCAGCTGCCTTTCTTCAAAGTCAACTTCTCTTTACCTGGATGCCTTAATTTGGACATTTTTACAGCTTTAGAACAGTGAACTTTTAACCTAATAAATCCCCTTTGTAAAAGCCAATCCATTTCTGGTATATTGCATTCTGCAGCATTAGCAAACCAAACCAGCAAGGAAGGCCCTGTCTCATGAAGGCAGGATGCCAACCCTCAGTCTGGAGCTTTTAGGAGAAAATGCACACCTATGCTTGAAGCACAGGTCTCAGGCTCAGGCCTCTGGGCTCCACCACCCGCTGGCCAGGAGGTAGGGTCTCTCAGTCACTCAGAGCCCAGAGTCCCACTTGCTCCTCTGAGAAGCAGGAACCAACCCCGGGGGTTGTGAAGATTAAGCCGGAAGTTGACGGAAACATTGAGCCCAGCACTGAAACGTCATCGGCGAGCCGGGACCATGGCTGGGAGCCCTGTGCTGGCCCACCGCTGCAGTCCCTCGTTCCGCTCATTCATTCCGAAGTGCTGGTTGGGCCCCTCTGTGTGTGTAGCATTCTATGCTCCAGAGATGCAGAAGGAATGACAGACAAGGGTCTGCTCTTTGGAGGCTCCATCTCAAGGAGAAGGTTCCGGGGAGATAGCCAGAAAGCCATGAGCTCAGGCCATCTCAGAGCATCCAGTTGGCGCAACTCTCGGAATCTGCAGACAGGCTGTGCTGGCCTCTTTCAGTCCCATCTTCAGATAAAACCAAGGCAAAGACAACATCCTTTACCAGTGTTTCGTGACCGTGAGCCAACTGCACACACTCAGCGAAGATCTTGCCATGGCCTGTTTAAATCTGGTCTTGGGTTTCGTGTAGGTGGATTTGATTTTAAACTCTAGGTGGCTTCTTAAAAGCTTGTTATTTAGGGATGTATTACTTGAAAGCAGTTGTGAACTGTCAGGTCAGATAACGTGAACAGCAAAGCATCTGGCAGGAGACCGCAGGGAACCCGGCCACTCGAGACTCTCTCCTGGGTTTCGGTGCTTCTGTGGCGATGGAAGGTGGATCCAAGGACACGACGGGGTAACCAAGAATTCTCAGAAAGCACCTGATGCTCACCTCTGGCGATGCTAGGAAACATCACAAAAGGGAAGATGCTGGAAGGAGACCCTGGGAGGCTCGAGGAAGCGGCAAAAAAATGGTCCAAAGGGAGTATTTTTTCCCCAGATACAGTGGAAAAACAAGTTGTATGTATTTTTTAAATGGGGAAATCATCAATAGATGAAGTGGTTGATTAAATTTAATACATGCCTTTGTAACTCTTTAAATTTTGCTCTGACACTACAGCTTCTTTATTTTTAGAAGAACAATTACACATCCTTCCAGGGTTCCTAGTGCCCCAATTCAGAACGCCTCTGGGAGCGCATCTGCTGCTCCATCCCAACAGGTAATCAAGGCCCCCTTCCCTGGGAGAAGCCACCTTCATTGCAAGGTAATGGAGGGGAAACAAGCGCAAATTAAAACCAAACTAGCTGCAGTTTCTCCTGCCTGCTAAAGGAGTTCCATGGTTTCTGCTCAAAATAAAACATGCAAGATACTTTGATGGGCCTCTGGTTTTAGAAAAACAAAAGCCCAAAGGGCTGAGTTTGAAGGTCACAGCTACACAGATAGGTCCTAACTCATGGTGTACAGAAACCAGCAGCCCTGGGGGCTGGCATTTGGGGAGGGGAGGACAGAGACTTGAGAACCACCTTCTCCGGAGCGTGGTGGCCAGTGGGAAATGGCCCACGGCCAGGCAATGCTTAAGAACAGGCCACTACAGCTCTGCATTTTCTATGGAAAATCTCTATGCCAGAGAACCCCACCTCCCACCCCCAGCCCAAGCCTTCAGAGCAGGTAGGACTTGGCATGGAAAGAGCCAGAGTGTGCAGTCTGGGAGTGTGTGGCGAGGGAGTGTGCAGCGAGGGAGTATGCAGTCTGGGAGTGTGCAGCAGAGTGTGCAGCAGAGTGTGTAGCAGAGTGTGCAACGAGGGAGTGTGCAACGAGGGAGTGTGCAGCGAGGGAGTGTGCAGCGAGGGAGTGTGCAGCGAGGGACAAGCCCTGCAGCGAGGGATGAGCCCTGCAGCGAGGGACGAGCCCTGCAGCAGGGCCTCATGGGCAGGACATCCAGAGGATGCACAAGCTGAACTAATGCAGCAGGGAGTCCAACCTGGAGCCCAGAGAGCCTCTGCAGCAGGGACAGGCAAACCTTCTCTGTAAAGAGCCAGGGAGGAAATGGTTTCAGCCCTGCTGGCCACATGGCATTAAGTTCGATATTAAGTGTTGCATCGAAGTCTGTGAAAACCGGGGGCCCTGAGTGCCCTAATTGCAAAGCCCCGTCCTCTCTGCTCCCATGGATAAGCGCCCCCAGCTTGACACCCCCCTTGCCATGGGGACCGGGAATGAGGAATTAGACAAGCCAATCTCATCCTCCTGCAAGAACCAGGGGCCACCTGCCCTCTTGGCAGGCACTGCACAGCCCGCCCCCACAGCCCCTGCTGTCCCACTGCTCCAAGGGCAGCCTGGGTGTCCTGTATGGCAGGCAGACCCTCCCTGGGCTGCAGGTCAAGGGGACCAGGAAACCACTGTCCATCTCATCTGCCCAGTGTCGGGTCCGGTATCCTTAGGCAGGACTCCCACCCTCACCGATGGGCAAAGAGGAGGTGAGCAAAATCAGCCTCTAGGCACCACTCACCAGTGCCCATGTGCCAGCACTAGACAAGCCAGAACCAGGGCTCAGCCCCCTGGGCCATTGTGCAACCTCAGGAATGGCCCTTTCTGGGTCACTTGCATTGGTCATTTCTGGCCAACATTTGACCAGCAGCTGTAAACACACAGCCCAACTAGATTTCATCCACTTTACCCTAAGGTTGACAAGGCAGAAGCACACACAGCAGACAAGCTGACGATCTCCCTGCTCTACCTGTCAGGCTCTCCATTGCTCACTCAGTCTCTCCTTGGAGACAGCTTCTCCAGGACCCAGGAGTCAGACCTATAACTCTTCAAGAATACGATTTCAAACTCACCACAAAACCAGGACTATTTGAAGGTATCTACCTTCTAGCATTAAAGGTCCAAGGGCTTATTTTAGTGATAAGTGAAATACAGGATCAAAGCCTCATTTCAATGATCAAAGAATAATAGAGCAGAGGAGATAAGATCCTATCGTCAGAATGATAGAAGGTATTAATAATACATCTGTGGAATACTGGCAAGGAGGAGGGGGGAGCTCCATGAGGGAAACTTCCATGCTTTCCGCTCATCCCAAGAGGTGTTCAAGTAGTTATTTCTGAAATTTGTTAATTAAGCCTAATTAGTTCTATCAACCCAGAGCACGCCATACCTCTGGATTCTCAGTTAGCCTAAGGGCTGGAAAGTACACTGTTTTAATTATGGAAGCTCACCCCTGGGGTGAGAGAGACTGTAGGCTTTCTGAAAGAGCAGTCGGCACAAGCCTTCAGGAAAATGGGATGAAAGCAGTGAGGGGACCACTGTTTCTGCCAGCCTGCCAGCCTCTGGAGAAAGCCACTTAGCCTCTCCTTGAAAGATACACAAACCAAGGAAAACGCTGGCTCTCAGCAAGCAGCCCCCAGGTCCGAAGGGAAGAAGACTCTGCTGCCTGCCCATCTCCAACTGGGTGGAGTTGCAGTGAACCGGAGACCAAAGTGGCTGACATTGAGCCAAACACCTCTCATTGCCTACATTTTCTGTTTCCCATTGTAAATTAGCTTTTGTTAATATCTAGTGTCAAGATATTGTACGTTAGCTATTGTTAAGATATTGCGAATTATCTTAATATTGATTTTACAGATTGTTAAGTAATCAGTCTAAATAATACACATTCCACTGTACTCTAAGCCATGTATTAATTACCTTCATTAATATTAATTAAAACAAATATAGGGCTACAGACCTTCAGTCAATTGGAACCTACACTTTTCATAAAACAAAATGGTTTTTCCCAAATCCTGGAGAGATAGGAAAAACGAATCTATGGCTGTGTAATACAATTCCCATTGGAAAATCACAGCTTAAGTTTCCAGAGTTTCTGTAAACCTTTGGATAGGAAAAGTACTTACAGAATCCAGAAGAAGGTAGACAATCAATAGCTCTGTTTTAAAAGTTCATGGCATTCATCATTTAATCAAAACCATAATGTTAGCACAGGATCTTCAAATCAATAATCATTTGCCCCTATCCCTTTGTTCACGTCCCAGTAAAATTAAACCCCCAGGATATGTCCTTTCCAAAAGTGTTTTAATGATAAATCAATCTTCAGTTGAAAAAAACAAAGCAAAACAGGGTTTTCCCCCTTATTTTTCAATATTCTTTTTTACTGTCATATTAAAATAAATCTTCTCAGATTAGAGTATTCATCCTAAATACACTTTGTTTTGATTCAGGCATCATATTAGAGAAAAGTTAATGCATCCATTTTGTATGTTAGCCCAGGACTGCCACCTCCACGCTGTCCCGCGGCCTGTGTAGTGACCTGCACCCCCCACAGAGATCCTTCTAAACCAGAGACACGTTTACTCCGTGTTGGGGTGCCCCTGTCCACTGCACGGCAGACAAGCGCCCCTGGGTCCTGGCCAGCTCTGAGCTCCTCGAGCTTCATCTCCAACCCCACCCACATGCGTTCTCATCTGCAGCCACCCAGCTACCCCCATGCACTGGGTCTGTGCACGAGGGGCCCCTCGCCAAGGACCAGGCCCCACTGCTCCCTGCGGCCAATTCCCACCTCCTGTTGGCTCCAGGGTCACCTTGGAGCTCATCCAGCAGCCCAGACCACCTCCCCAAAGGGCCCCCACCCACCAGATCATACGGATTCTTACATCACTGTCTCCTCCTTACAGGTGAGGACCTTGTACAGTGTACACACTGTATAAAAATTTACTTGAAATGCACTGGGATTCAGCAGCTATTAAGCAAGGGGGCACACACGCCCCAGGCCAGGAGACCAACTGCCCAGCATTGCTAACAGCAGCCTCTGAAGGGGGAATGGATGCAGTTCAGCAACCCTAATGCCAATCACTACTTCTCAGAAGCTAAATGTTCAGTGGGGCATTGTATGTTTTTATCACAAATGTGTTCAAAACCACTCAAAGCAATACAACTAGAAAACTGGGCAGCATGTATGAGACAACAGTTTTCACTTATTCAGCAACAAGCAGGCTGACCTTGAGTCTACTGCAGAATAGTAAACTGCACAGACTTAGGGTAAAATTCCTCAAGTATGGAAGGGAAAAGCAGGGACAATGTAAGGTGAACAATTTACAGAGTGTGTATAGAGCTGGAAGCACTCAGGTTCCAAAGCCAAAGTGGAGACTCCTCACTGAGCACCTCATGAATTCAGTCATAAAGGTGACCTAGCCCTAAAGCAAAAGCTACTCTAAATATACCTGAAAAAGTTTGCAAACAAACCTCTAAAGGCTAACACTGATTGACAAGTACCATAACTATCTGCCAAAAAATAGTGCAACACTCTTTAAATACAGAAAAGACTCAATAATGTGTTATTCAAATTATCAAATCTGCAATTAGAAATTTACTAGGCATATGACTAAGCGGGAAGAAACATGTGCTCCATTAATGAGGGACAAAAATCAGTCAATAGAAACAGACCCAGAAATGAGAGAGCTGTTGGAAGTAGCAGATAAAACTTATAAAGCCTACCATAAATGATCTCAAGGATGGAAATAAAAATATGGCCATAAAGAGGAAAGAAACAGAATATACAGAAATGAACAAAATGAAACTTCTAGAGCAAAAGTACAGTATTTGAATTTAAAAAGCCACCAGGTGGACTTAACAGCAGATTAGCCAGGGTAGAAGGAAATATCAGTGAATTCAAAGACATACCAGTTGAAACTATGCAAATTGTAGCAAGAGAGAAAGGAAAACAAGAACAAAAGAATTGAGCCTCAGGAACTTTGGGACAATATCAAGAGTTCTAACATATGAATAATTGGAGTAGCAGGAAGAGACAAAAGAAGGCAGAAAAATACTTAAAGAGTGGCTGGATATTTTCCAAACTTGATGAAAACTACAAATGCAAGGATCCAGGAAGCTTGATGAAACTCAAAAAGGATAAACACAAGGAAAATCAAGCACAGAAACATGCAATATTAAAATTGCTAAAAACCAGGGATAAAGAAAATAACCTTTAAAAAAAACAACCAGTCACAATAAGGACCCATCTTACCACCATTAGGAATGAGAGGGGACACCACCTCAGAAGCTATAAATATCATAAGGACACTAAGGGAATAACGTGAAACACTTCACGCAAAAAAGTAAACACATTAGAATAGGCACATTCTTTAAAAGACCCAAATTACTAAACAGGATCTAGGAAAAAAATAGAAAATGTGCATAATCCTCTATCTTTCACAGTTCAACTCATACTAAAAACTTTCCTATAAAGAAAAATCCAGCCCAAGAGACTATCATTAGTGAATTCTATCAAACATTTAAGGGAAAAATAATTTTAAAATCTTGCCAAAATGTTTAAGAAAATAGAGAAGAGGATCACTCCTTGTGGCAGATTGGGTTACATGCACCCTAGGAAAAAAATATGTTCTTAATCTTAATCCACTCCTGTGGATGTGAAACAATTGTAACAAGACCATTTGGAGATGTCATTTTAGTTAAGGCTGGCAAACCGAATTAGGTTGGTTATTAATCCTATCTCTGGAGGCCTTATAGAGAAGCCCCAGGGAGAAAGCCACTGGAGGGTCTGGGGGTTGGGGCCGCGAGCAGGAAGCCAGAAATCAGTGGACATTGCAATGTGATGGGTAAGCCAAGGAACCCAAGAATTACCAATCAGCCAATGTGCTATTGACCTCAGGAATTAATAAATGCCTGTTGTTAAATCAACCCATTCTGTGGTATTTAACATAGCGGCCAGGAAACTAAAAAATTTCTCAAACCATTTTGTGAGATTAGCAGTGCTATGGTATCAAAAACAGATGAAAATATTACAAGAAAGAAATAACTACAGATAAATATCACCCATAATACATAGATGCAAAATAACAGAGAAAATTCAACTTCAACTCAACAAGGACTAAAAGGCACCCGATTTACTCTCCCACCTGAAATAACTAAAAAGTCAAACAGAATATTTGAAGCAATACTACATGAGACACTGGACATCAGCCCAAAAGAACAGTAACTCAGAGAGACAAGAAGCAAATGAGGCAAGCCCTATGGTTGCCACAGCTCAGTGCCTTGAGAAAGTTTCCAGATTCAGGAACAGGGAAAGACAACCCAATCAAAGCTAGGTGATCTCCCTGAGTGGGGGACATGCAGCTGAGAGTCCTGGAAAACAAAGGCAGTTAGAGATCCCAGGTCAGAGTGTTACAGAGAGAGCTTCGCCGGGAAAGAACTCTAGATATTTGCAGAGGGTTTCACCGAGCACTCAGGGGTCCTCACTGAACAGCAGATGAGGAGACTACTTGAGCAGAGGGAAGGAACCCCCTGAAAGAACTAGAGGGAAGAGTGCCCAGACCAGACACAGGGCCAGGAGCAGAATCTGGTCCCAACAGCCGGTCTTGACCATCTAGTAATTCAGAAGGCATTGATCAAACCCCAATAAGCATCTTGACCCAGTAGTGGGTAAAAATTAACCCAAGACTGACTTCTGATGACCTAATACGAAGGCATAAGAACTCCAAGTTGCCATTCCCACACAAAATCTTTGACCAACCAGCAAAAACTGACAGAGCCATCTTCCTCAAAATTCTGGAAAACAGGTCAGGGTAGCAATAACTAGGCAAGTACTAAATCAAGAAAACACCTCTTTAAGAACAACAGGAAAAGTTCATGGTGCCCTCGCAGGCTGACACCCTTCTCTCTCACATGGAGTGGAGCAGCCTGTGTGTCCTTTGTGGGTCCCGGGCCCTGTTCTAGAAGGAGCCCGGCAGTGCCAGTCTAGCAGGCGGCAGCCCGAAAGCTTGAGCCAGAAAACTCATGTGCAGCAATCTGTGGTGGTTTGGAACTGCGTGTATATACACATGCTCTTAAACTTAATCCATTCTTGCAGGTGTGAACACGTGTAAACAGGCCTAATGAAGAAACCACCTCGGTTAAGGTGGGGCCCAGCTAAATCAGGATGGTCTTAACCCTATCACTGAGGGCTTTACAGGGAAGGCCACAGAAAGAGAGAAAGCCAGAGGGGTCAGACAGAAGCTCAACTTCAGAGGAACACGAAGGAAAAGGGAAACGCCAGGAGGGGCCACTGTGTGCACTGCCAAGACAGAAAGCCAAGCGCCACTGGCAGCCGGGCTCCAACACCGTGGGGAGAAAGCCTCACCTTGAGGACACCTTGATTTTGGACTTCTCCTAGCCTCAAAACCATAAACCAACACATTCACACTTTTTAAGCCAACCCATTGCATAGTATTTTTGATTTAGCAACCAGGAATCTAAAGCATCTGGAGTCTTAGAATATGCATATTAGTCAGAGTCAGCTTATGGACAGCTAAAACAGCATAAAAAGCAATAAAATAAAAAGATCACACAGAAAAGGCTTACAAGCTTTAAAATGTACAGCAGAGTTCCTGGGAGGAATAGAAAGTGTATTTAATAGGAAATAGAGGAAATATTCAGATTCCTTTGAATGAGGAAATTCCTAAGGCCACAGATGAGCACAAGCCCAGGACCATATGCAGGCTCAGAAAGGATGGGCAGAGGCCCCTGAATTTCACTTTCACCTTGAGATGATCTCTAGATAGGAAGGACAAACTCTGAAGGAGAAATCCAGCCAACGAAGAACCAACTTTCAAAGACTGTCAAATGTATTTTTTGGTTAGTTTCTTTTTGCTAGCTCCTGGCACTCAAGGAAATCTTTGCCATAACATTAGCTGGATACAAACTGAAGGAACAGACAGCTCAGGAACTACAGTCCAGAGTCAACCATTAAAATATATAAATGGGGCGGGCCGCGGTGGCTCAGCGGGCAAGAGTGCTTGCCTGCTATGCCGGAGGACCTCGGTTCGATTCCCGGCCCCAGCCCATGTAAAAAACAAACAAACAAAACAAAATATAATAAAACAAGAAAATGTTTAAAGATGTTTCCCTTTCTTCCTTCCTTCCTTCTATCCTTCCTTCCTTCTCTGTCTTTCCTTCCCTTCCTCCCTCTCTTTAAAAAAAAAAAAAAAAAAAAAATATATATATATATATATATATATATATATATATAAATGAACAGCATGGAACAAAAGTTTACAAAACAAAGGAAGAAGCAGGAAATGATGCCCATCCAAAGGAACAATATAAAAATTCAGAAACCATAAATGAAGATGTCTTGATATACCCAAGACTTCAAAAAAAATATCTTTAGTATGCTCAAAGGGATATTTAAATAAAACATGGAGAAGATATACTAGGAAAAAATATGGAAAATGGTAATTGGGTCAATCATATAGAGTCAAATCTGCATTCACATGAGCTTGACTAAAATAAAGGATATCAGAAAAATGATGCAGGAACAAGAAGAGACTCTCAATAAAAAGAAAGAAATTTTAAAAAGGAACCAAACAGAAATATTGACGTTAAAGACCATATTAATGCAAATGAACAATTCCCTAGAGAATTTCAATGGCAAATTCAAACTGGAAGAAAAAAGAATCAGTGAATTCAAAGATGAGACCATTGAAATTATTAAGGCTGAGGAGCAGAAAATAAAAAGAATGAAAATAGTTAACAGAACCTAAGAGACCTGTGAGATCATTGAGCATTCTTATATATACATTATGAAAAATCCAAATGGAGAAGAAAGAGACAAAGGTGCACAAAGAATATTCAAAGAAATGATAGCAGAAAACATCCCAAATTAAAAAAAAAGAGGCACGAATATACATATTCAAGAAGCCGACCAAACCACAAATTGGATAAAATTGAAGAGAACCACTCCCAAACACAAAACAATCAAACCATCAAATGCCAAGGACAATGAGAGAGTTTTGAAGGCTCCAAGAGAAAAGTAATCTGTTGTGTACAAGGGATCCCCAATAGGGTTAAGAGTTCATTTCTCATCAGAAACCACTGAAGCAAGAAGACAGCCTGATGAAACATTTAAAGTGCTGAAAGAAAAAACTGCCAACCAGAAATTTTATATCCAGTGAGACTTTCTTTCAAAAATGAGGAAGAAATGAAGACATTACAAGTTAAACAAAAGCTAAGGGAGCTGATCACCACTAGAACCATTCTAAAAGCAAGGTTAAAGGGAGTTCTTTAGACAGAAAGAAAATGAGAGTTGTTTTAGTTTGCTACAGCTGCCAGAACGCAACACACCAGAGATGATCAGATTTTAATAAGGGGACTTATTTAGTTAAAAACTTATGGTTCTTCAGAGGAAAAGTAGCTAACTTTCAACTGAGAGTCTCTCTTACACAGAAAGGCACAGGGTGATGTCTGCTGACCTTCTTTCCTGACTTCTGGGTTCCTACAGCTTTCCCCAGGCTGATTCCTTTCTGCATCTCCAACATCCGGGCTGAGCTACGAGTGCTGAGCTGAGGTGTGCTGAGCTGCTTGGGCTGTGCTGGGCTGAGATCTCTTCTGAACTCTTTCTTTTAAGCTTTCAGCTAGTTAAATTAAACATCACTCATTGAGAAAGGCACTCCCCTTAACCAACTGCAGATGTCATCAGCCATAGATGAATTTCACATGCTACTAATTCAAGTCCGCCACAACAGAACCAGGCACCATCACCAGGTCAAATTGTCACCTGAACCTAACTACCACAACACTACATAGAGGAACAAAGTAGCATAAAGGAATAGAGACCTTGGTAAATGTAAAAATATGGGTAATTATAAATGCCAGTACTATTGTATTATATCTTGGGGTACACAACTTCACTTTTTACTTCTCATAGGTTATAAAATGCAAAAGCAAAAAATGTAATGATAAATCTATGATTTTCAACATGCCATGTATAAAGATATAACTTGCAACAAAAAAAGTAGGAGAATGGGAGGGTATAGGAATAATGCTTGTGTTTGTTATTGAAGTCAAGTTGGTAGCAAAGAAAACATGGGTGTTATATATTTAGATGTTAAATTTAAGACTGAGAGCACCACAAAGAAAATATCTGAAAAATACATATGGAAGGAAATGAGAAAGGACTCAAAATGATACACAACAAAAAATCAAATAAATGTGAAAGTAGGCATTACTGGCAGAACTGAGGAACCAATAAGGTATAAGACTTACAAACAACAAACAGAAAAACAGCAGAAGAAGGTCCTGAATTATCAGTACTTACTTTAAATAGAAATGGATTAAATTCTCCAGTCAAGACATAGCAGAATGGATAAAAAAGTATGAACCAACTAGACATCATTTAAGATTCATTTAAGTTCAAAGGCACCAATAGGTTGAAAATTAAAGGATTGAAAAATACACTATGCAAATAGTAACTAAAGAGAGATAGGGTAATTGTACTAATACCAGATAAAACAGATTTCAAGTCAAAAACTGTTATAAGGGACAAAGAAATTAATATTACTGATAAAGGGGTCAATTTGACAAGAAGACATAACAATTATAAATACACATGCAACTAATGGCAGAGCTCCAAAATATATGAAGCAAATATTGAAAAATTTCAAGTGAGTAATAGATGGTTCTACATTACTAGTAGGAGACTTCAATACACTACTTTTATTAATGGATGGAACATCTAGTCAGAGGATCAATATTGAAATAGGAGACTTGAACAATACTATATACCAACTAGACCTAACAGGCATATGTAAAACACTTCACACCTCAACAGAAAAATACACATTCTTCTCTAGTGTGTGTGGGCCATTCAGTAGGATAGACTGCATGTTCAGTCATGAAACATATCTCAACAAATTCAAAAATATTAAAACCATGCAGTGATCTTCTCTGATCACAATGGAATGAACCAAGAAATCAATAACAGAGGGAGAACTAGAAAATTCACTAATTAAACAACACACTTTTAGACTTCCTGGAAGATGGCGGCTTAGTAAGACGCGCGGATCTTAGTTTCTTCTCCAGGACACTACTAGGGGAGTAGAAACGATACAGAAAGCGCCCAAAGCCACAACAGAGATAAAAAAGACAGCGTACCCCATCCTGGAACGGCTGGCTGGCTGAGAGAAGCAGCTCGGGTGAGATCGCCGAGGCGCGCGGGCCTTACCGGGCGGGGTGGCAAGCGGCCGGAGTTACTCCCTTCCCCCTTCCCGGGCCGGCTGGGAGAATTGGAGAGGCGGTCCCCTGAGACCAGGGCGGCTGGCGCCCACACCACACGCAGCCCCCCGGACCAACTGAGAGAATTGGATCGGAAACCCCCAGGCCGCAGAGAACGGTGACGGGTGGGGGAGGCCCCTTCCAAACCCGTGACTCCCGGGGAACGTGCACTCTCTCGGGCGGGCCGCTGCCGCTGGCGCCCTCCCGCCACGCTTGTCGCCCAGGGCCGACTAGGAAATTCGGACGGGCTCTTTCCCGGGCTGCAGCGACCAGCAACCCTCCCTGCGTTCGGACCCCGGGCCGGCTCAAGCCGCTTCGGCTAGCGAACCCCCCGGACGGTGAGAGTTTTCCAAAGTTTAAGGTCCCACAGCACCTTTTACTGGTGGGACCCGCAGACAAACGTCTGCCACGAGCGCCACCTACTGGGCAGGATAAGAAAAACAGAATCCAGAGATTTCACAGAAAAATCTTCCAAACTTTTGGATCCAATACCCAGGGAAATCTGTCTAAATGCGCAGACGCCAACAGAAGATAACGGATCATGCTCAAATAATTGAAAATATGGCCCAGTCAAAGGAACAAACCAATAGTTCAAATGAGATACAGGAGCTGAGACAACTAATGCTAAATATACGAACAGAAATGGAAAACCTCTTCAAACATGAAATCGATCAATTGAGGGAGGACATGAAGAAGACATGGGCTGAACATAAAGAAGAAATAGAAAAACTGAAAAAACAAATCACAGAACTAATGGAAGTGAAGGACAAAGTAGAAAAGATAGAAAAAACAATGGATACCTACAATGATAGATTCAAAGAGACAGAAGATAGAATTAGTGATTTGGAGGATGGAACATCTGAATTCCAAAAAGAAACAGAAACTATCGGGAAAAGAATGGAAAAATTTGAACAGGGTATCAGGGAACTCAAGGACAATATGAACCGCACAAATATACGTGTTGTGGGTGTCCCAGAAGGAGAAGAGAAGGGAAAAGGAGGAGAAAAACTAATGGAAGAAATTTTCACTGAAAATTTCCCAACTCTTATGAAAGACCTAAAATTACAGATCCAAGAAGTGCAGTGCACCCCAAAGAGATTAGACCCAAATAGGCGTTCTCCAAGACACTTACTAGTTAGAATGTCAGAGGTCAAAGAGAAAGAGAGGATCTTGAAAGCAGCAAGAGAAAAACAATCCATCACATACAAGGGAAACCCAATAAGACTATGTGTAGATTTCTCAGCAGAAACCATGGAGGCTAGAAGACAGTGGGATGATATATTTAAATTACTAAAAGAGAAAAACTGCCAACCAAGACTCCTATATCCAGCAAAATTGTCCTTCAAAAATGAGGGAGAAATTAAAACATTCTCAGACAAAAAGTCACTGAGAGAATTTGTGACCAAGAGACCAGCTCTGCAAGAAATAATAAAGGGAGCACTAGAGTCAGAACCGAAAAGACAGAAGAGAGAGGTATGGAGAAGAGTGTAGAAAGAAGGAAAGTCAGATATGATATATATAATACAAAAGGCAAAATGGCAGAGGAAAATATTATCCAAACAGTAATAACACTAAATGTTAATGGACTGAATTCCCCAATCAAAAGACATAGATTGGCAGAATGGATTAAAAGACAGGATCCTTCTATATGCTGTTACAGGAAACACATCTTAGACCCAAAGATAAACATAGGTTGAAAGTGAAAGGTTGGGAAAAGATATTTCATGCAAATAACAACCAGAAAATAGCAGGAGTGGCTATACTAATATCCAACAAGTTAGACTTCAAATGTAAAACAGTTAAAAGAGACAAAGAAGGACACTATATACTAATAAAAGGAACAATTAAACAAGAAGACATAACAATCATAAATATCTATGCACCGAACCAGAATGCCCCAAAATACGAGAGGAATACACTGCAAACACTGAAAAGGGAAATAGACACAAATACCATAATAGTTGGAGACTTCAATTCCCCACTCTCATCAAAGGACAGAACATCTAGACAGAGGATCAATAAAGAAATAGAGAATCTGAATATTACTATAAAGGAGCTAGACATAACAGACATTTATAGGACATTACATCCCACAACAGCAGGATATACCTTTTTCTCAAGTGCTCATGGATCATTCTCAAAGATAGACCATATGCTGGGTCACAAAGCAAGTCTTAACAAATTTAAAAAGATTGAAATCATACACAACACTTTCTCGGATCATAAAGGAATGAAGTTGGAAATCAATAATAGGTGGAATGCCAGAAAATTCACAAATACCTGGAGGCTCAACAACACACTCTTAAACAACGAGTGGGTCAAAGAAGAAATTGCAAGAGAAATTAGTAAATACCTCGAGGCAAATGAAAATGAAAACACAACATATCAAAACTTATGGGATGCAGCAAAGGCAGTGCTAAGAGGGAAATTTATTGCCCTAAATGCCTATATCAGAAAAGAGGAAAAGGCAAAAATGCAGGAATTAACTGTTCAATTGGAAGAACTGGAGAAAGAACAGCAAACTAATCCCAAAGCAAGCAAAAGGAAAGAAATAACAAAGATCAGAGCAGAAATAAATGAAATTGAAAATATGAAAACAGTAGAGAAAATCAATAAGACCAGAAGTTGGTTCTATGAGAAAATCAATAAGATTGATGGGCCCCTATCAAGATTGACAAAAAGAAGAAGAGAGAGGATGCAAATAAATAAGATCAGAAATGGAAGAGGAGACATAACTACTGACCTCACAGAAATAAAGGAGGTAATAACAGGATACTATGAACAACTTTACGCTAATAAATACAACAATTTAGAGGAAATGGACGGGTTCCTGGAAAGACATGAACAACCAACTTTGACTCAAGAAGACATAGATGACCTCAACAAACCAATCACAAGTAAAGAAATTGAATTAGTCATTCAAAAGCTTCCTAAAAAGAAAAGTCCAGGACCAGATGGCTTCACATGTGAATTCTACCAAACATTCCAGAAAGAATTAGTACCAACTCTCCTCAAACTCTTCAAAATAATCGAAGTGGAGGGAAAACTACCTAATTCATTCTATGAAGCCAACATTACCCTCATACCAAAACCAGGCAAAGATATTACAAAAAAAGAAAACTACAGACCAATCTCTCTAATGAATACAGATGCAAAAATCCTCAATAAAATTCTAGCAAATCGTATCCAACAACACATTAAAAGAATTATACATCATGACCAAGTAGGATTCATCCCAGGTATGCAAGGATAGTTCAACATAAGAAAATCAATTAATGTAATACACCATATCAACAAATCAAAGCATAAAAATCACATGATCATCTCAATTGATGCAGAGAAGGCATTCGACAAGATTCAACATCCTTTCCTGTTGAAAACACTTCAAAAGATAGGAATACAAGGGAACTTCCTTAAAATGATAGAGGGAATATATGAAAAACCCACAGCTAATATCATCCTCAATGGGGAAAAATTGAAAACTTTCCCCCTAAGATCAGGAACAAGACAAGGATGTCCACTATCACCACTATTATTCAACATTGTGTTGGAGGTTCTAGCCAGAGCAATTAGGCAAGAAAAAGAAATACAAGGCATCAAAATTGGAAAGAAGAAGTAAAACTATCACTGTTTGCAGACGATATGATACTATACGTCGAAAACCCAGAAAAATCCACAACAAAACTACTAGAGCTAATAAATGAGTACAGCAAAGTAGCAGGTTACAAGATCAACATTCAAAAATCTGTAGCATTTCTATACACTAGTAATGAACAAGCTGAGGGGGAAATCAAGAAACGAATCCCATTTACAATTGCAACTAAAAGAATAAAATACCTAGGAATAAATTTAACTAAAGAGACAAAAAACCTATATAAAGAAAACTACAAAAAACTGCTAAAAGAAATCACAGAAGACCTAAATAGATGGAAGGGCATACCGTGTTCATGGATTGGAAGACTAAATATAGTTAAGATGTCAATCCTACCTAAATTGATTTACAGATTCAATGCAATACCAATCAAAATCCCAACAACTTATTTTTCAGAAATAGAAAAACCAATAAGCAAATTTATCTGGAAGGGCAGGGTGCCCCGAATTGCTAAAAACATCTTGAGGAAAAAAAACGAAGCTGGAGGTCTCACGCTGCCTGACTTTAAAGCATATTATGAAGCCACAGTGGTCAAAACAGCATGGTATTGGCATAAAGATAGATATATCGACCAATGGAATCGAATAGAGTGCTCAGATATAGACCCTCTCATCTATGGACATTTGATCTTTGATAAGGCAGTCAAGCCAACTCACCTGGGACAGAACAGTCTCTTCAATAAATGGTGCCTAGAGAACTGGATATCCATATGCAAAAGAATGAAAGAAGACCCATCTCTCACACCCTATACAAAAGTTAACTCAAAATGGATCAAAGATCTAAACATTAGGTCTAAGACCATAAAACAGTTAGAGGAAAATGTTGGGAGATATCTTATGGATCTTACAACTGGAGGCGGTTTTATGGACCTTAAACCTAAAGCAAGAGCACTGAAGAAGGAAATAAATAAATGGGAACTCCTCAAAATTAAACACTTTTGTGCATCAAAGAACTTCATCAAGAAAGTAGAAAGACAGCCTTCACAAAGGGAGACAATATTTGGAAATGATATATCAGATAAAGGTCTAGTATCCAGAATTTATAAAGAGATTGTTCATCTCAACAACAAAAAGACAGCCAACCCAATTACAAAATGGGAAAAAGACTTGAACAGACACCTATCAGAAGAGGAAATACAAATGGCCAAAAGGCACATGAAGAGATGCTCAATGTCCCTGGCCATTAGAGAAATGCAAATCAAAACCACAATGAGATATCATCTCACACCCACCAGAATGGCCATTATCAACAAAACAGAAAATGACAAGTGCTGGAGAGGATGCGGAGAAAGAGGCACACTTATCCACTGTTGGTGGGAATGTCAAAGGGTGCAACCACTGTGGAAGGCAGTTTGGCGGTTCCTCAAAAAGCTGAATATAGAATTGCCATACGACCCAGCAATACCATTGCTGGGAATCTACTCAAAGGAATTAAGGGCAAAGACACAAACGGACATTTGCACACCAATGTTTATAGCAGCGTTATTTACAATTGCAAAGAGATGGAAACAGCCGAAATCTCCATCAACAGAAGAGTGGCTAAACAAACTGTGGTATATACATACGATGGAATACTATGCAGCTTTAAGACAGGATAAACTTATGAAGCATGTAATAACATGGATGGACCTAGAGAACATTATGCTGAGTGAGTCTAGCCAAAAACTAAAGGACAAATACTGTATGGTCCCACTGATGTGAACAGACATTCGAGAATAAATTTGGAATATGTCCTTGATAACAGAGTCCAGCAGGAGGTAGAAACAGGGTAAGATAATGGGTAATCGGAGCTGAAGGGATACAGACTGTACAACAGGACTAGATACAAAAACTCAAAAATGGACAGCACAATAATACCTAATTGTAAAGTAATCATGTTAAAACACTGAATGAAGCTGCATCTGAACTATAGGTTTTTGTTTTGTTTTGTTTTGTTTTGTTTTGATTTTACTATTGTTACTTTTATTTTTTTCTCTATATTAACATTCTATATCTTTTTCGGTTATGTTGCTAGTTCTTCTAAACCAATGCATATGTACTAAGAAATGATGATCATGCATCTATGTGATGATGTTAAGAATTAATGATTGCATATGTAGAATGGTATGATCTCTAAATGTTGGGTTAATTTCTTTTTTTCCGTTAATTAAAAAAAAAAAAAAAGAGAAGGGATAATTGGAGCTGAAGGGATACAGACTGTGCAACGGGACTGGATATAAAAACTGAGAAATGGACAGCACAATACTACCCAATTGTAATGCAATTATGTTAAAACACTGAATGAAGCTGCATGTGAGGTATAGGTTTTTTGTTTTTGTTTTTTTTTCTTTTTTTTTCTTTTTTTTCTTTTCTTTCTATTATTGTTTTAATTCTTATTCTGTTGTCTTTTTATTTCTTTTTCTAAATCGATGCAAATGTACTAAGAAATGATGAATATGCAACTATGTGATGTTATTAAGAATTACTGATTGTACATGTAGATTAGAATGATTTCTAATTGTTTTGTTAATTCTTTTTTTAATTAATAAAAAAAAAAACACACACTTTTAAACAACCAGTGGTGCAACAAGAAATCACAAAGGAAGTGAGGAAATCCTGAGGTGAATGAAAGCAAAACCACAACAATTTATGGGGTGCAGCAAATGCAGTTGTCATGGTTAGGTTCATGGGTCAACTTGGCCAGGTGGTGGTGCCCGGATGTCTGGTCAGGTAAGTGCCGGCCTGTCTGTTGCTATTAGGACATTTCATGGATTTACATCATGACCAAGTTGGCTGCATCCACAGCTGATTCATCAGCTAAGGGGAGAGTCTTCTGCAATGAGTGACCCTTAATCTAATCACTGGAAGGCTTTAAGGAGGATTAAGAGGAGACAGTCATGCTTTTCTGCTTCAGCCAGCCAGCCTCTCCTGACAGTTCACTGAGGACCTTCATTGGAGCTGCCAGCTCACAGCCTGCCCTCAGACCTTGGATTCTTACATCCCCATGGTTGCGTGAGACACTTTTATAAATTTTATATTTACAGAATATCTCCTGCTGAATCTGTTTCTCTAGAGAAGCCTAGCTAATACAGCAGTACTGAGAGGAAATATATATAGCTCTAAATGTCTACATTAAAAAAACTAAAGATGAAAACTCTCAACACAGAGACCTAACCACACAACTGGAGGATCTAGGAATAAAAGAACAAACTAAACCCCAAGTGAGTCCAAGGAAGGAAATAACAAAGATACAGCAGAGATAAGTAAAATAAAGAATAAAGAACAATAGAGAGCATAATTAAAACCAAAATTTTGTTCTTTGAAGATAAATAAAATTGACAAATCTTTAGCTAGACTCACAAAGAAAAAAAGGGAGGATGCAAATAACTAAAATCAGAAACAAGGAGCAAGATATTACTACCAACCCATAAAAATAGAAAGGATTATAAAAGGATACTATGAACAACTGTATACCAACAAATGAGAAAGCCTAAATGAAACGGACAAGTTCCTTGAAACACACAAACTACCCACACTGACAAGAGAAGAAATAGAAGAGCTCAACAAATCAATAACAAATAGAGATTGAATCAGTAATCAGGAACTTCTCAACAAAGAAAAACATAAGCTGAAAAGGCTTCATTGCTGAACTTTACCAAACATCTCAAAAAGAACTAATGCCAATCATGCTCAAACTACTCCAAAAAAATTTAAAAAACACTGAAGAGGAGGAACACTTTCTAACTCATTCTGGGAGGCCAAAATCACCAAAGCCAGATATATTTATCACAAAAAACAAAAGTACAGATCAATATTCCTTATGAATATAGACACAAATATCCTCCACAAAACATTAGCAAACTAAATTCAACAGGACATTAAAAAGAAGCATACACCATGACCAAGCGGCATTTTTCTCAGGTATGCAAGAGTGGTCCAACATAAGAAAATCAGGTACTATAACACACATTAATATAATGAAGGGGGAAGCACATGATCATCTCAAATGGAGAAAAGGCATTTGACAAAATCCAGCACCCCACCTTGATAAAAATACTTACGAAACTATGAATTAATGGAAACTTCCTCAACACAATGAAAGGCTATTATATCAAAAACCCACAGATAACATTATATTTAATGGTGAATGATTGAGAGCTTTCCCTCTAAGATTGGGATCAAGACAAGGATGCCCACTGTCACCACTGGCATTTAACACTGTAGTGGAAGTTTTAGCCAGAGCAATTAGGCAAGAAAAAGAGAAAAAGTACACAAATTGGAAAAGAAGAAGAAAAACTTTCCCTATTTACAGATGACATGATTCTGTCTATAGAAAATCCTAAAAAATCCACAAAAAAGATAATAAAACTAAATGAATTCAGCAAAGCAGCAGGTACAAGATCAACATGCAAGAATAAACAGTGTTTCTATACACTAGTAATAAGCAATCTGAAGAGAAAAACAAGGAAAATTTCACTTACAATAGAAATTAAAAGTATCTAGGAGTAAATATAATCAAAGATGAAAAGGACTTGTATGTGGAAAACTGCAAAACTTTACTAAAATAAAAGATGACCTAAATAAGTGGAAGGACATTTCGTGTTCATGGACTGGGAGATGAAATATTGTTGATGTCAACATCAAATTTATATGGAAGGGTAAAGGACCCCGAGTAGCCAGAACCATCTTGAAAAAGAAGTTAGAGGACTCAGACTTCCCAATTTAAATTTATTACAAAGCTATAGTAATCAAACCATCATGGTACTGGTACAAGTTCATATATATAAACCAGTGGAATCAAACTGACAGTTCATAAATATAAATCCTCACATTGATGGCCAATTGATTTTTCGATGAGGGTGCTAAGCCCACACAATGGGGAAGGGAAAGAAGAGTCTCTTCAATAAATGGTGCTGGGAAAATTGGATAGTCTTATGAAAAAGGATGTAAAATTGACCCTTATCTCATTCTATATATAAAAATTAACTCAAAATGGATCAAAGAGTTAATTATAAGGGCCAGAACTATACAATTTCTGGATGACAACATAGGGAAGCATCTTCAGGACCTTAGTTAGGCAATGATTTCTTAGACCTTCACCAAAATCAATAAGCAACAAAAGAAATAGATAAATGGGACTTCATCAAAATTAAAAACTTTTGCACATCAAAGAAAAAAAGGCAATCTACAGAACTGGAGAAAATATTTGGAAACTATATAAGGGTCTAATATCCATAAATATATAAAGATATCCTACAACTCAACAACAAAAGGTAAACAAATCAACTTGAAAATAGGCAAAAGACTTGAATAGGTATTTTTCCAAAGAAGATATGCTAATTGCCAATAAGCACATGAAAAGATGTTTGACATCATTAGCCATTAGGGAAATGCAAATCAAAACCACAATAAGATCCCACTTCACACCCACCAGAGTGGCCATTGAGAGATAGGAAATGACAAGTGTTGGAGATGATATGGAGAAATAGGAACACTCATTCATTGTTGGTGGGAATGTAAAATAGTGCAGCTGCCATGGAAAACAGTTTAGCAGTATCTCGGAAACTTAAGTATAGAATTACATAGGAAAAAATAGAGAGAGAATTACCACAGGACCCAGCAATCCCATATCTAAGAATATACCCAAAGAATTGAAAACTGGGACTTACGCGGATATTTGCACTCCAGCATTCATAGGACTCAAGCAGAAATTTGGACACTGACATTCATATTCACAATTGCCAAAAGATGGAAGTAACGCATGTCCATGAACAGACAAATGTATAAATGTGATATATACGTACAATTGAATATTGTTCAGCTGTAAAAAGGAATGAAGTTCCAATACAACAAAATGGATGAACTTTGAAGACAATGTTGAGGGAAATAAGCCAGACACAAAAGGATAAATATTGTACAATCTCGCTCATATAAAATAATTAGGATAAGTAAATTCATAAGAGTTAGAAACTATAATACAAGTTACCAGACAGATTTTAAGAAGTTTATATTTAACTAGTACAGTTTCTGTTCGGGTGATGGAAAGTTTTTGGTAACGTATGGTGGGATGGTACACAACATTGCTAATATCATTAATACCACTGAATTTGGTTAAGGGGGAAATTTTAGGTTTTATATATCCTATAAGAAGAAATTTTTTAAAAACCATAGGACTGTACAACACAAACAATGAACCATAATGAAAACTATGAACTATAATTAATAGTATTATAACAATAATTTGTTTCATCAACCGTGACGAGCAAAAGCACCACAGCATTCAAAGTGGTAATGTACAGAAAACTGTAGGGTGGAGGGAGGCTGGATATATGGGAACTCTGTATCTTCTAGCATGATTTTTCTATAAACCTAAAACCTCTCCAATAAAATTTTAAAAAAAAAGAAAAGAACAAGTATTGATGAGGATGTGGAGAAATAGAAACCTTAGTACATTGCTGATGGGAATGTAAATGGTACTTTTGCCATAGAAAACAGTTCAGCATTTCCTCAAAAAGTTAAACACAGAAATACCATAGACCAGGCCATATCTTCCTAAGCATATGCCCAAAAGAATCCAAAGCAGGGAGTCTAGACGACACTGTACACCAATGCTCTGGTAACATTATTCACAAAAGCCAAAAGGTCACAGCAACCCAAGTGTCCAACTAAGAGATGAACGCAGAAACAAAATGTGCTACACATAGGACGGGATATTATTCAGCTGAAAAAAAGAATTAGGTTCTGATAGATGCCTCCATGTCAATGAAACTTGAAGATATAATGTTGAATGAAATAAATCAGACACAATAGGACAGATATTGTATGATTCCACTTACACGAATTAGCTAGAATATGCACATTCCTAGAGACAGAAAGAGTGCAGGCGAATGGGGGAGAATGGGAAGTTGATGTCTGATGGGTGAAGGGTTTCAGTTTGGGGTAATTTAAACGTGGCGATGGGCAGAGGGAGTGGCCAACAATGTGAATGTAATGTAATTAATCCCAATGAACTATGCTTGGAAGTGGTTGCAAGGAGAAAGCTTGTGTGCTACACGTTTCCATAATTTAAAAAGAGAGACTAAATGGACAATGACAATTACATGCAATACATCATCCTGAACTGAATCTGATAATGGAGGAGAAAAGGTCCAATGGGACATTATTGAGGCATGTGAAACTTTGGAATACACACTGTCAGTTTTATATGAAAATCAAATTTCTTGAACTTGATAACTGTATTAAAGTTGTTACTCTTAGGAAATGAACATAGAAATATTAATAAAAGTTAACCCTAGACTAATTGCAGATCTACTTTCAGATAAATAAATAAAGCTTAATAGCAAGATGCAAAGGATAAAGCTTTTTACAAGCAAATTAATTCTGTCTAAAAACAAAGCTCAAAATTATTTATAAGAATACAAAAATATCCACCACCTACAACATAAAATTCACAGTGTCTGGCAACCAATAAAAAAATGCTACAGTCATGCAAAGAAGCAGAAAAGTACAGCTCATAATGGGAGTAGGGGGGCAATCAAAAGTGACCCAGAATTGACACAGGTGATATAATGAGCCAACAAGAATAGTAAAAGAGTAACTGACAGTACATCTTAAAAGAAGCTGGAGGAATGACCACACAAGTTCAACCTAATATTTTTACCTGCTGTCTTACTTACCCAGTTACTTAAACAGTTACCATACAATGGATTGGTTTAAACAATGGGAATTTATTGGCTCATGGTTTTGAGCCTAGGAGAAAACCAAACTTGAAGCTCCAGCCAGGCCTGCTTTCTCCCGTGAGACTATGGTGTTCTAGTGCTGGCTGCTGGCCATCTCAGTCCTTGGCTTTCCCACCACATGGCAATGCACATGGCAGCATCTTCTCCTTCCCTTTCCAGGTCCCGTTGGCTTCCAGCTGCTGGCTGCTCCATGGGACTTCTCTCTTTCTGTGCCCAATTTCCTTCACTTATAAGGACTTCAGCCATTGGACCAAAGCCCACTCTCATTTAGTGTGGGCACAGCTTAACTAAGAACATCTTTAAAGGTCCTATTTACAAGTGAGTTCACACCTACAGGACCAGGGGATTGGGGCCTTAACATGCTTTTGTGGAAGACAAGATTCACTTCCAACATCCAGTCATTCTACTCCTAGTCATTAACCAAAGATAAATGAACATTTGTCCACTAAAGACTTGTACACGAATGTTCTGGCAGGTTTATTTGTAATAGCCTCAAACTGGAAACAATCCAAGTTTCCATCAACAAGTAAAGGGATAAACACACAGCAGTTTATCTATGCAGTGGAGAGGCTGCCATATGCATTGACACGTGACAGAAAAGTTTGCTTTAGCACCAAAAAACTAAAGCAAGTAGTTTCTTAAATTACATTTTTGTAATGTGGAATCTAAAGCAACCCAATAAACCTGAAGTGTTCTGCTAATATAAAACCTATTGGTCTAGTTTCCATTCTGAATGACCCTTACATAGCTGTAACATTCGTCATTTGGAAGATGTTGGTTCACTGAGTTGTGCAGATTTTCAAGTTTTTGACAGACTTCATTCTCCAATACTAAAAAACAATCACATTTTTTAATACCACCACCTGATCTCAGCAGCAGCTATAAAGCTCAAAGAGATGGATACAAACTTTGCAAAATTCTAATTTTGCTTGAATGCTCAAATTTTGTTATTGTCAACAAATACCAACAGTTGCCTTTCTAGAACTGACAAGCTCACATTGTTCATTTTCAAGAAAATTACATCAGATATTTGAATCAAATAACCATAGTTTGACTGTCAGTTTTTCTTCTGAGTTAATATTGTGTTCATGAAAAAATTGCTTATCCAGCTTACAACTCAGGCAATCACACAAGTGCTTCTCCTCAGACTTCAGTAACAAGCAGAAGTGTTTTATATGTACTTCCCATTTTATCACAGAAAACAGTAAAAGAATGTTCTTAGGGACTGAAATTAATAAAATTATTTTTATGACTTATTTTGTTATTTTACTAGGAGCTCATGGAAAGGGGGAATAGAGTGACTATAAGAACAATCTAATGCCATCGCCTTCATTCAAGCTGAGGCACTAGGATTTTTATCCACCATTGCTTTTGCACACCAGTACAAATATCAATACAATAAAAAGATAAATAATGTATTGGCATTTAAAAAAATAATTTTGACCTCACAGACACTCTCAAAAGGTCTTAGGGACCATCTGGGGTTCACAAACCATATGGTTGAGGAAAACTGACCTAGAAAATTCTAAGCAATATGCAAATAAATTATTAAACTAAATGTGAATTAAATGTGAATTTAACAAGTAACTATGCAAAATCCAATTTCGTTTCTATAACATAGCAAAAAGCAAGTGAACATAGAAACTTTAAAAAAAACATCATTTACAAAAGAATAAAAAGTCATGAAATACTGAAGGATAATTTAAGAAGATATGTATAAGGCTTATGAACTGAAACATACAAAACATTTCTGAGAGCTATTAAAGAAATTATTTTCAATGTTCATGGTTTCGAAAACTCAATAATATTAAGATGTCAATATTTCTGAAATTGATCTATAGATCCAATGCAATCCAAATAAAAATTCCAACAGAATTTCTGTAGAGATTGAAAAGCTGATTCTGAAGTTTATATGAAATGCAAAAGACCTAAAAACCAAAAATTTTGTTTGGAGAGAAGATCAAATTAGAATTTATACTTCTTGATCCTAAAACTTACTAAAGCTAAATTATAATCAAATTAGTATGATATTGAGATATGTCAGTGGAACAGAATAACAACCTAGAAATAGATTCACTCATAGAAGGCCAGTTGATCTTTGACAAAGATGCCAGAGTGATGCAATGGGAAAAAGAAAATCTTTCTAACAAATGATTCTGGAAAAATGGATATCTGTATGGAAAAAAAAATGAACCTCAACCCCCATTGAAGATTGTCAACAAAAATTAAGTAAAAAAATATATAGATCATTGAGGACTAACACTTATGAGAAGAAGGAGTCAGCATAATTTTCCTATTTCTCCTGCTGAGTACAACTAAAAACCCTGAAATTCCGCGTGAAATAAACACAAGACGATCCTGATAGGTAGAAAGAAGGAAGCAGACCAGCCAGGGTTCGTGGGACCAAGGGACGGCATGGTTGTCACTTCCATAGGTTTTCTTTTGGCCTCATATGTCCAAGAATTGGCGCTAAAGAAGCTGGCAACCCTGATAAGCCAATTGGCACACATAACAACAAAAGACCAGCAAAAGCCTGTTCTTTCTAGCCAAAGGAAGAAGAAAGGGGCGGGATAGCAAGATGGAAGCATTTAGACAAGAATCCCCTACTCCAGTCAAACATCACACAAAAAACTATGACCTCAAGCCCATCCAAGCCACCAAGGTCAAAGGCTGAATGACTCCAGACTTCAACCCTTGTGAGCTTGTAATAAGACATCCCAAAACTCCCTCCAGGGTGGTGTCACAACCAGGACTTTTATCTCTAACAGATAGTAAGGAGGCATTTCCTTCCCCCAGTGGTGTCAGGGGAAACCATCTGAGGGTCTGGACTTCCACCCCTACTATTGAGTAATGAGGCATCTTCCTCTTCCCTGACGGTATGATCAGAAGAGGCATGGTGCAGAGTCAGGGTCCCCGCCAAGCTGTCCGTGGAGACCACATGGGCAGCAGGAGTCCCACACCGGCACGGAAGTAACCAGGAGGCCTCACCACTCAGTGGCCAATGGAGGCAGGGGGGAAACCTGGGTTTGTACCTCCACTTGGTGGCAACAAGGTGGCATCTGTTCTTCCACTGTTGGAGTAAGGTCAAAGAAGACAGTTAAAACAGAAGGTTTAATGAGATGTAAAGTCTCATGACATGAAAATACAAATGTCCAGGTTTTGATTGAAAATCATTCATCATAACAAGAATAAGGAAGATCTCAAACTGTGTGAAAAAAAGGCAATGCATAGATGCTCACAAGACGACAGAGATGTTGGAATTATCTAACAAATACTTTAAAGCAGTCATGATAAAATACCTTCAACAAACAATGATGAATACATGTGAAACAAATGAAGAAGTAGAAAGTCCCAGCAAAGAAATAGGAGATATAAAGAAAAAACAGATGGAAATTTTAGAAATTAAATTTAAAATATAGTAACAAAAGCTCAGTGAGTGGTCACAACAGCATAAGAGAGGGGACAAAGGAAAGAACTGATGAACTAAAAAGTAGAAAAATAGAAATTATACAATCTGGAAAAGAGAAAGCAAATAGAATGAGAAAAAATGAATATAAACTGAGGAACTTTAAGGAATAGAAGAAAAATCTAACATTGTGTTATTGGAGTCCTGGAAGGAGAGGAAAAGAGAACGAAGCACAAAAAGTACTCAAAAAAATAACAGCTTAATTTTTTTCAAACTTTGCAGTAAACAGAGATCTACAGATTCAAGAAGGTGAGTGAAGCCTAAACAGGACAACTGCAAAGAAATCCATGCGATGACACATTGTAAGTGAACATATGGAAACTAAAATTAAAGAAAAAATTTTAAAGCAGCCAGAGAAAAATGACAGTGCACTGACAGTGGTTAAAAAAGTTGAATGATGGCAGATTTCTAACCAGAAATCATGGAAGCCAGGAGAAAACGGCACAATATTTTTCAAGTACTGAAAGAAATGAACTGTCAGTGTAGAATCCTGTACCCACAGAAAATACCCTTCAAGAATTAAGGGAAAATCAAGACTCTAAGAGAATTTGTCACCAATACCTACCCTAAAAGAATTTCTCTAAACAGGAAGGAAACAACAGAAGAAGGAACCATGCCACCTCAAGAAGAAAAGAGCAGGGTGGGCCACGGTGGCTCAGCAGGTAAGAATGCTCACCTGCCATGCCAGAGGACCCAGGTTCGATTCTCCGTGCCTGCCCATGTTAAAAAAAAAAAAAATAGTAAGTGAAACTATGGGTAAATAAAACAGGCTTTCCTTCTCTACTCAAACTTTCTAAATTAAGTTTGATGTTGAAGCAAAAATTATCAGTTTGAAGTCATTCTAAAGAAATGTAAATACATATTTACTACAATTATTTCATAAATCATGGAGGGTAAAGGGACATAAACATAGGTAAGGTTTCCATATTTCACTCAACCTGGTAATGACAATACCAGCAGATTGTGATAAATTATGTATAAAGAGTATATAATATCTAGAGAAATCACTTAAAATGCCATACGAAAAGATACTGTCAAAACATTATAGAGGAATCAAAATTGAATTCTAAAAAAAAAAATGTTCAAATAACCCATAGGAGTCAGGAAAAGGAAAACAGAGAAGCAAATAATAGAGAACAAACAGAAAACAAAAACTAAGTGGCAGACTTAAGCAGTCATTTAAATACACTGGCGGAAAGACAGAAATTGGCAGAGTAGATTTTAAAATATGACCCAACTACATGCTATCTACAAGAAACTCACTTCAGATTTTATGATTCAAGCAGATTGAAAGTAAAAGGATAGACAAAAGGTATATCATTCAAGTAGTAATTAAAGGAAACCAGAAGTTTTCCTTTTTGAGTTAAAGTAGACTTCAGAGCAAAGAAAATTGCCAAAGACAGAGAGGGACATTACATAATTGATAAAAAGTCCAAAGCAAGGAAACATAGTAACCCTACATGTTGGTAACAAAACTGCAAAATAAGTAAAGAAAAAAACAGAACTGAAAGGATAATAAATAAATCCACAATTATTAGTAGAGATGTCACACCCATCTTTTAACAATTGCTAGAACAGCCAAACAGAAAACCAGCAAGGATATAGCAGAAACCAACTACACCATCAACTAACAGGATGAAATCCATATTTACAGAACATTCCATCTAACGACAGCAGATACATTCTTCTCAAGTGCACACAGAACAAATACCAAGACCACATCCTGCCTCGCCATAAAACAAACCTCACAAATGTGAAGTCATTGAAATCATCCACAGTGTTTATTCTCTGACTAGAAATGAATCAAACTAGAAATCAGTAATAGAAAGATAACAGAAAAACTTCAATCAATTGGAAACTAAAAAACACACTTCTAAATAAACAATAGGTGAAAAAGGAAGTCCAAAGGAAAATCAAAACTACATTGAACTGAATGAAAACGAAATGCAATATATCAAAATATATGGAACACAGCTAAAGCAGTGCTGAGAGGGACAATAATTTAAAAGACCAAACATCACTAATAATCTCAGCTCTCACTTTAGGAACTGAGAAAATAAAGGGCAAACTAATTCTAAAACAAGTGTGAGGGGAAAAATAATAAAGCTAAAAGTAGAAATTTGTGACATGGAAACAGAAAACAATAGGGAAAATCAATGAAAGAAAGCTGATTCTTTGAAAAGATCAATTGACAAACAGGCAATACTCTAGTAATACTAACATACACACAAACACACACACAGAGTGGGAGGGGGAGAGAGCAAAGACACAAATTATCAAAATCAGGAATGAAATATAGAATAACATTACAGGTCCTACAGACATCAAAAGGAAAATCAGGGAATACAGCAATCAATTCTACATATATAAATCTGAGAATTTAGATGAGATGGATCAGTGCCTCAGAAAACACAATTGTCACAACTCACCCGATATGAAATAGATTTAGCCCTATTATCTATCAAGGAAATTGAATTTGAAATTTTAAAATCTCTAAAATAGAAATTTAATTATGCCCAGATATTTTCACTGGAGAATTCTGCCAAATGTTTAAAGTAACCTGAAAACAGCTTCTTCCAGAAAATCAAAAAGGAGAAAACACTTCACAATTCATCTTATTAAGTCAATATTACTCTTGATACAAAAAAGCCAGACAAAGATAGCACAACAAAAAGAAACTATGGAGTAATATCCCTCATGAATACAAATGCCAAAATCCTTAACAAAATATTGGCAAATAGAAGTAAGCAACATATAAAAAGAACTGCTCACAATGCCCAAGTAGGGTTTATCTCAAAAATGGAAGACTGGTTCAGTATTTGAAAATCAATCAATGTAATCCACCATATTACAGGCTAAAGATGAAAAATCACATAACCACATCAAACAATGCAGAAAAAAAAGCATTTGTCAAAATTCAACAGCAATTTATGATTTTTTTAAAAATTCAGATAAGCAGGAATAGAGGAGAACTTGCTCCTCTACCAGGAATTTACTCAACTTGATAAAGCAGATATATAAAATGATAGCTAAAATCATATTTATGATGAAAGACAGTGCTTTCCCACTAAGATCAGGAACAGGGCGAAGACGTCCGCTCTCACCACTCTTACTCCGCGTCGTGCTGGAAGTTCTAGCCACTGCAATAAGTCAAGAAAGGAAATGAAAGTCACAGAGACTGGGAAGAAAGAAGTAAAGCCACTCCTATTTACATGTGAGTATACAGGTTGAAAATCCCGAAGAATCTACAAAAAGTATTCATAGTGACTTCACTATGAATAATAATAAGTGACTTCAACAAGGTTTCAATATATAAGATAAACATTCAAAAATCAATTGTATTTACTATATATATATATATATATATTAGCAATGAAAACATGGGCACTGAAATTAAAACTACAATACCATTTACAACTATTAAAAAATGAAATAATTAGGTGCAAAAGTAACAATAACATACAGGACTTGTATGCTGACAACTATATAATGCTGATAAAAGGAATCAAATAAGATCTAAATAAACACACATACATACCATGTTCATCGACTGGAAGACTCAACATAGTAAAAAAAGAGGTCAGTAATCCCCCAATAGATATATGGGCTTAACACAATTCCTACCAAAATCCCAGCAAGTTTTCTGTAGAAATAGCAAGACTATTCTAAAATATATATGAAAAGGCAAAGGAACTAAAATAGCTAAAAAATTTTTTGAAAAAGAGGAAGAAGGTGGGATGAATCAGTCTACCTGATTTCAAGATATCAAATAGCTACAGTAATCAAGACTCTGGGGTATTGGTGGAAGAACAAAAGGAACCAGCAACCAATAAATAGACCTAGACTGATTTCTGACAAAGCTACGAACACAATTCAGTGGAGAAAAGAGCCATTGCAACAAATGGTGCTGGAACAATTGGACATCCACAGGCAAAGTAAATAAATAAATAGAAAAGAACTTCAACCTAAGCCTTTCCCCATGCCCAAAAATTCACTCCAAACAGATGGTAGATTGAAATGCTGGAGATAAAACTTTTTAAGAACAAAGAAAAAGGAGAAAATCTTTGAGATCTAGGGATAAAGAAGGGCTCCTCAACTTGATACCAAGCCATGATCCATGAAAAGAAAAGTGAAAAATTGAACTTCATCAAAATTAGAATTCCTGTTAAGAGGTCTTTTTCTACCAACTGGGAGAAAATATTTGCAAATCAGACCTGAAAAAGGACTAATATCTAGAACATATAAAGAACTCTCAAAACTCAACAATTCAAAAAAACAAATGATCCACTTGGAAAATGGGCAAAAGACATGAAGGGACATTATACCGAAAAGGATATACAAATGGCAAATAAACACATAAAAAAAGATATTCAACATAATTAAACCATTATAGAATTGTAATTAATTGAAACTACAACTAGATATCACTACACACCTGTAAGATTTGTTAAAATAAAAAATAGTGGCAACCAAATTCTGGCTGAGATGAGGAGAAACTGGATTACCCATATATTTGTTGCTGGTAAGAAAGTAAAATGGCAGAACCATTTTGGAAAACAGGTTGGTAGTTTCCATGAAACTAAATATGCAGCTACCATAAGGCTCAGCATTTGGAGTGCTATTATTACTCTAGAGAAAAGAAGACTTACATTTATGTAGAAATCTGTACACAAACACCTATAAAAACTCTGTTCTTAGGGTTCGGTTCCCGGTGCCTGTTCATGCAAAAAAAAGAAATAAATAAAAGAAACCACTATTCTTAATAGCAAATAATAAGAAAAAATGTTTTCTTTTAATTTTTGAACAAACTTCATGCAAAAAAAGCATACATGAATGGTCGATAAGCACAGAAAAACATCGTTCTTAATTAGGAATGAAAATCAAAACCATAAGATACTAATATTGCACCTATTAGTATGGCTAACATTGTTTTTCAACTGACAATACCAAATACTGATGAGAATGTAGAGAAACCTAACTTTAATCTATTGCTGGGGAAATACAAGATGGTACCACCACTTGGGAAAAAGTTTAGCAGATTTTTATAAAGTTAAACATAACTCGCCATTTGTTTTCATTCACAGGCATTACTCAAGTAATTGAATCATGGCCCCTACAAAAGGCATTTTCAAGTCCCAAACCCTGATCCCTTGGGTGTGAATCTATTTGTAAATAGGACCTTTGAAGATATCATTAGCTAAGGTCCCAGACTGAGTGAGGATGGGCCTTGGTCCAAAGGCCTAAGTTCTTATAAGAAAAGCAAGTTGGACATGGAAAGAGAAGCCATGGGATGCAGCCTGAAGCTGGAAGTCAATGGAACCCAGAAGGAAAACGAGAAGACCCCACCATGTGCACAGCCAGGTGGGAGAAAAGCCAAGGAAAGGGTCTCTAACAGTCAGCCCAGAATGCACAGTCTCCAGTGAAAAAGGCTGACCAATGCCTTGATTTTGGGATTCTCCTAACCTCAAAATCATGAGCCAATAAACTCTCATTGTTTAAGCCAGCCCATTGCATGGTATTTGTTCTAGCAGCTGGGAAACCAATATGCCAAGAGAAAGGAAAACTTAATTCACCAAAAAAGACGTGTACATGTTTGTTCAAACTACTTTCTTCTTAATAGCTAAATCTGGAATCAGCTCAAATTCCCTCAACAGATGAATGAAAGAGCAGTTGTGGTGTAGCCGTACTGGAATACTACTTAGCAATAAAAAGAGTGTATCTACTTATGCCCACATCAACAGGAAAGAACCTCAAAACCATTACACTGAGCAAAAAATACCAAACATGAAAGATGACAAACCATGTGGCTCCATTCATGTGAAATTCTAGAGCCGACAAAACCCATCACATTCACTAAGAGAAAGCTGATTGGTGTTGACCCGGCCTGGAGTGGGAAACGCTGACCACAAAGAGGCAGGAAGGCCTTGCAGGGCTAATGGAGTTAGCCTATACCTTGATTGTGCGGATTATGCCGGTAAACATTTGCCAAAATACACCCACTATTCATTAAGACAGGTGTATGCTATTCTATGTAAATTATCCCACAATACAGTAAAATTTTTTATAAAAGAATAGGGAATGCAAATCCAGATGATATAGCCTTCATAACAATTTTCAAATTTTTCTGCCTAAATTTCTTGCCAAATCCAAGGAGCTCACATTTGTTTTTACTGGCTGTTCTGCTATTTAGACTAGCTGTCAAACATTTGTACGAGCATGCTTGTTTCAGTCGTGTGCATATTGCTAGCTTGTGGTTACAGAATTAGGAGTGCCTTAAATCCCCGTGTTCCCTGCAGGACTCTCTACAATCCGCTTTTTGTTGGAGGTGGTTTCCCTGGATCTAGATGAAGTGATCAGTACAGGCATCCACCTGGCACAGGTAAATGGCAGTCGTTTGTGGTGTGCTGGGGGCGAATGACCACGGAGTCCCCCCGTTCTGCTATCTGCCTTGAGAAGCTCCATCCATTCTTGGGCACTACTGGTGAAGCATGGTGGTCTGGTGGACAGACAAGAGCTGTGAGCTTCCACCCTTGTCAGTGAATGAAAAATAAGTAAAACGAGTCATTCCAAGGTTTTCTTCCCACACCTCAACCTGGAGACCTCGGCCTTAGAAAATGGGGACCCAGAGAGGTGGAAGGAGGTTGGAGAAACAAGGCTAAACCCTGGCGGCAGGAAGAAACCCTGCTGGGAGATACCCACAGCCTCTCCACCCCCACCTCCAAGTGCAAATATTTCATGACGTTATAAAGAAATCAATTTTATTCTCAGATATTCACGACAGATTGTTAGTCAGGCTTCTCTAGAGAAACAGAAACAACAGGAGAGACCTGTAAATACGAGATTTAGCAAGGTGTCTCAAGCAATCATGGAAATAGAAGAGTCCAAAATCCGCAGGGCAGGCTGTGAAGTTGGCGGCTCTGATGAAGGAAGGGTCTGGGCGAACTCCACAGGAGAGGCTTGCTGGCTGGAGAAGCCATGGAAGAGTCTCTCTTCTTAAAGTTCTTCAGCAGGTTGGACCATCTCATTGCGGAGATGTGCCCTCGTTGACAGCAGATGTGATCAGCCACAGATGCAATCAGATGACTGATGACTTAATACACCAGCCTTCCGGGTTATCAACCCGACGTAAAATATCCTTGCAGCAACGGTCAGGCCAGTGCTTGCCTGATCAGACCACTGGGCATCATCATCTGGCCAAGCTGACACCAGAACCTGCCATTACACAGGCCCTGAGGCGACAGGAGTGTTCCCAGGAACCCAGGAACCCAGCCCCGCTGGTTGAAAGCAGAGAGCAGCAGATGTCCAGCCCCTGCCATGCACACGTGCCAAGACTCTCCACCTTGCCAGGTATCTTACCTCCATTTTCCTGGGCATTCATCCTCTCACTTAGAATGCTTAGAGCAGCCACGGGGGTAGGGGTGGAGATCAGCGTTATTTTCATTTTCAGGTGAGCCGCTGGCTTGGGGGCGCCAAGGGACTGAGGAGGCCCCTTCCTGGTTGGAGCACTGGGATCTGTCATGCTCTTTGCGAACCTCCTGGGCTTCTGGCTCTCCTCATGGAGGCTGGGTGTGCACGAACACATATACACACATGCACACACATGCTCACACACGCTCACACATGCACACACATGCTCACACATGCACACCCTGAAGGGGGGTGCAATGGGGGCTCCTCTCACTGCTGCCACCAGCTCCCCCGGCCCCCTCCTCCTGGGTCCTCTCGGCTTGCCCACCTTCACTCTCTTCCTTCTGGCTCAAGAAGCCGGCAGAAGCAGCGCGGGACAGCTTCTACTTCCGCTTCATCCCTTAGGTATCTCTTCCGCAGGTCAAGGATTCCAAGAATGGGCAGGAAGAGGCAGAGGTTCACCTCCTTGGAAGAATTTCTGCACCCCATGGTTTCCCATCCCAACAGAACTCAGTTCTTGCAGCCAGAAAAGTTGTGGGGTTTGGGGAAGTACAGAAAATCCTGCATGCAACAAGCAAACCTTTAAAACAGGAATCCCACTTTTTCTGAAAGCACTGAGGCTCACCCTATTCTCTCCATGGCGGTCTGTCAGATTAGCAAGTGTCTGAGCCCCCGACGCATCCCCAACGCTGATGCTCGATCCACCACCGGCCCCCGCCAGTAGCCTGCAGAAGGTTCCACAGAGGAAGGAGCTCCCAGCAAAGGGCTATGCTGGTCTCCCAGTGGACTCCGTGTTGTCACTGTGTTTGACAAGGACGAGCTCAGGGCTTGAACCACATGTCCTGCAGCTCTCCATTGTGGGCCCCCGAGAAGCAGCAAAGAGATCCTCGGGGGGGGCCATTTCACTCTTCGATTGTACTCAGGGCAACTCCAGGACTGGGACAGGCTGTCACCACAAAGCCCCGGGCCCCTTGTGGGAGGGAGGAGCATTTTCTGTAGCCAAACACTTTGCACACACAGGGAGCAAGCCCTCTGTCTGGTCACCTGAGCTCAGTGACCCCCTCAGCCCCAATGCGGAGCTAATCCATCAGCTCTAATCCTGGAAGCACAGAGAGGAATGTCACCGCTCTCCTCCCAACTCAAGGTGTCGTTGCACTTTTTCATTTTTTCTAATGTCACATTTAGAAATGGAGAAAAAAAAAAGAGCCAGCCTTTGCTCGGTTGTTCCATCTATTTCTGCATTCTTGGCTTCACAAAAAAATCTCACTGAGGATGCAGCAGAGAGTCAGAACTTCAGCAAACAGTCTGCACCCCAGGCCTGTCAGCAGCACCCAGAAGGAGGGGGTCTGGGGGAGGGAGATGGGTACCTCCAGGACCTGGACCAGCTGCAGCCGGGCAGCCCAAGGCAATGCCCAAGCCGGGGCTGGATGGGCCACCCAGCAGAGGGAACTGTGAACAAGGCTCAGAGCCAGCCTACGCCCAAGCCCCTCGGGGGACAGCCAGGTGTGTGGACAGTGCAGCCTCCATCTCAGCCTCCAGCCAGGCTAGGATTCAACCTCGCAGTCTGAAAGCAGAACAAATCAGGGCGCCTGTAAAGCGGGCCACTGGAAAAGCCAGGTGCTGGGGCCAGAGCAAATGGGAGAAAGCGTGGGACCAAATCCCTCTGGGCACACGCTGCGCCCCAGCCGCGGCACTCCCTGGAAGTTGGAGGAAACGACCGGAGGCACATGCAAAGCCAAGTGGACAAGGACGGCACTGTGCCGCGGTGTGAAAAGGCACCGCACAGGGGGCACGCATCCCCCGCCATGTGACAGAAGTGGAAGCCCGGACACTCCCCTGGTCATTCTGGGCCCCTTCCCTGACTCCTTCCAGATCCCTCCTCGGGCAGATCCTCTTAAGTTTTCATCCATTCCAGCCACCTCTGATAGGTGGCTCCTGGGCTCTGTGTGGCAGGCAGGCAGCGGCCCTGCCCACACCCGTTCTGTGCATCCCAGCCCGTGGGTGCCTGCCCTTCTAGCATCCCATGCAGTTTGCCATTTGTCCTGGCACTTTTTTTTATGTTTCACTGAAATAGTTTTATTAGGTACTGCACCAAGGTAAGTCCAAATGGTGCACCATCTTATACCCAGCTTCTACCGTGGCAGCGCGTCATGCTGTTCGTGTGGGTGGTGTGTGCTCTCTACCTGGCCATGGAATCACAAAGACATGACCGCAGCAGCCTGCCTCTCTTTCCCGGCCCTGCCAAGTTCAAATGAGTAAATAGCTCGATATGATGAAAAAATTAAAGTTAACCAACCCCCACTTAGAAGAATTTCATCCGAATCGACCAGGTTAATTAAAACAGTATGATCTACAGAAAAGCAATCATTCGGAGTCAAGTCTTCCAAATGCATTAACAACAAAGTAAAACTTCGCAAAATCTTCAGGAATTTACTGTAAACTTTAATGTAACACCAAAAACACTATAAAAAATACCAGTGACATGCGATTATCCAACAAAGCCACATTCCCGAAGGAATAACGCATCACTTAAATGCGAGCTGACTTTCGGCACAGCACGGAGACAGACAGCTGAGGGTCCTGAATGGACCAGCACAAGGCGCGACATCTAGATCAAACTCCGGACGGGTGGAAAAGCGCATGTGGGATCCCATGACAGAAACTGCGCAGAAAGCCATGGCCCCTGTCCCCTCCCCTGTGCCCTGGGTGCCAGCTCCTAGAAACCTCCAGAGGGGGGCTGTGTCCTCAACAGGCTACCCCCCACAGAGTGGAGTCTCAAAGTGCTCCAGGGTGCCACCCCTCTGCTGGAGCCCAGCCTCGCCCCACGGCTCACCACCCTCGGCTCCCACGAGGCCTGTGCTGGGACCTGCTGGCCCATCCTTGGTCAGGATCTCCAAGAGCCAAGGGTGCTGAGCTGCAGCCAGCCAGGCCCAGCCAGGTGCAGGGCTTCAGCACAGCAGGTTTAAGGACCTGCCTCTGGCCAGACCCTTCATTGTTACTGCCCCTGCTGTGTCTGGCTGCCCTGCAGCCCACCTCCACTCCAGCCAGGGACATGGTCCCCTCTGGGTCTCCAGTTCTCTTGCTCCATGCTGGGGCAGGGTTTCCTTGGGGGGTCAGGGCCGGGCATGCAGGGGCCTCCAGAACTCAAGGGGCTTTCAGCTCTGTGGGTGACTGGGGGGTGGGGGTGGAGTTAAATTACCAAGCTGATGCACTAAAGGACCGAGGTTGATACCAGTTGCATCACAGGCTCACACACACCTGGGCACACTCACACACTCACACACTCATACCCAAGGGCAAGTGCTGGAGTTTGCTGTCCACCCCAGGGAACAGCGCTCCAGACCAGACCGTGGGGTGGGGGCTCCGGGGCCGGGCGAGGGTGTGGACGGAGCTGGGATCTGCCACCTGGCCCATGACAACAAAGCACCAGCACAAGAAGGGAGCCAAGAGGGGCCACAGGGGGTGAGCCTCAGGGCAGCAGCTCTCTCGGTGTCTGTCTGTCCCACCGGCAGCTCCATTGGTGTCTGTCTGTCCCACCGGCAGCTCCATTCCTGCATCCGGAAAGCTGCCCCCGATGGCTGCGAGCAGTGCCTGCAGCCAGGGTGGAAGAGGACAGGTGGTGCAGTGGCAGTGGAGAGCGCAGCCAGCCGCCGCCCCCTGGTCCGCCTTCCTTAGGTCCCGGTGAGGAGAGCTCAGGGGCTGATCCAGGGAGCCAAGCGGCAGCCGCCCCGAGCCCCACTGCTGCTCCCCGTTCTTGAAGCTCATGCGATTGAAATGTAGGCGCTCGACTCCGCGGTAGGACACAGCGCCCGGAGCCGCCACTGTCCTTCCCCCACCCCCACGGGTTTATCCTGCGTTTCTGCGGTCGGTGCAGATCTGCCTTATGTACCAGGACACATCACAGTGCATCCTTTAAAATGTCAAGCCCCTGGAAACAAATTCAATATCTAATAATAAAAAGGAAGCGCTGAAATAAATCATGGTACATCCATACGGTAAGATTTTATGCCACCATTAAGAATGACATCAAGGAAGGATTTATAAATGTGTGAAAAGTGCCTATGAGAGAATATTAAAAGGAAAAAAAAAATACAGGACAACCTGTCTGCCTGCCAGGACAGAAAAAGTCACAGCCGCTGCCAAGCAGGAATTCCCATTATTGTAACGGGCGAGAGGCTGTGGTCCGTGTGGGCAGGAGAGGCGGGCGAGGGGAACTGGTCTGCGGGACACGTGGATCAGGTCCACCACTCCTCCTGACACCTTGCGTCAGAGCTGATGCATGGAGGGTCCCTGTGATTCCAGCCAGACTGAGAGTGAAAGGCCCTGGGACACAAACCAGCCTTCTGGTCACCTGCCCCCACACACCCCCTGCTCCCCATCTTTGGGGACACCTATCTCTGGTCTAATCACGTTGGAGCGATGGGCAGTGAGAAAGCCGAGCTCCCCGGCAGCTGGGGAGTCAGAGACCAAGAACGGGTGGCAGGAGCAGGTCCCCTGAGTGTGCCCATTGAGGTAAAGGCGAGGGGGGTGGCAGGCCCATGTCCCAGGGCCACCCTCTCAGGCTCTACCTTTGGAGTTTCCGGGGTTCAGAGCCTTAGGTGCAGAGAGAGGCTGCCCATTCTATTGACTCCTGAATGGGGAACCAGCTCCTGGAGGAATCCTGCCCTCCGACCCCCCGGGAGTAGCCGCTGTGAACCAGGCATGTCCAGGGTCTCCCTGGGACTGGTTAGGTCTTAGGACCTGAGCTGCCCACCATGGCACTGTGCTCAGTGCCCAGCTGGGTCCCGGGGAGAGGCTCAGGTGCTCACATGTCGCCGGGACAGAGGTTCGCTCCACCTCATCCCAGCAGTGAGAGGAGAGCTCCACCCGGTCCCGAGGAACCTGCTCAGCCATCTCAGCGGGGAGCCTCCAGAAGGGCCGAGCTCCGCTTACCCTGACCTCCCTCAGGACACAGCTTGCCAGGAGAAAGGGGCAGGATGAGTGGAAGGAGCACAGGGCAGGGGTGGGCTCAGCACTGGGGCCTGCCAGGGGTCTCAGGACCATCAGATGAGAAGGCAAGGTCTGTGTACCAGGCCTGCCCTGGGCCCCCTGTGGGGTGGTGCTGGCACGTCCACTGGCTTCCCTGGTGGACCCCACGGCCGGTTCTCATTTCCTCCCTCCAGCTGTGACTAGAGACTTTGAGCATCGTGCGGTGAGATGCGAAGTATACCAGGAGGACGAGAAAGGAGCCAATTTTCAAATACTTGATCATCTTGGTTTCCTGGCTGTGAAAACAAATGCAGTGGGTTGGTTTAAACCATGGGGAGTTACTGGCTCGCAGTTTCAAGGCTAGGAGAAGTCTAAAACCGAGGCGTCAGCCAGACGGTGCTTTCTCCCCGAAGACCGTGGCGTGGTGGGGCTGGCTGCCCACACGCCTTCACCCTGGGCTCTGCTGTCACATGGGAGTGTGAGCTGTGCCGACTCTTGTCCTCCAGGTTCTGCTGACCTCTGGCTTCTCCCCAGGGCTTTTCTCCCTCTCTCTGTCCGACGTTCCCTCTGCTCATCAGGCGACTTCAGCAATCTGGGTTCAAGTCAACGTGACTCAGCAGGGCCACCACTTACTGCAGTGGCATCTCCGAGACCCTATTTCCGAGGGGTACACACCCACCAGGATGCAGGCCTAGTCCAAAACAGGTGCAAACTGGGTTCACTGCAGCGATTCCTGTGTGCGAAGGAGTTTTCTGTCTGCAGAACAAAAAACAAACTTTTCAGCCCACAGAATGCTTCCTCCTCACGTTGAACTCAGCAGCTGGCAGGGAAAGTTCTTCTAAATTAAATGCCCTTCAACTTCTCTCATTCACGGCCTCCCCTTTCTTCTCAGGAGTGAGCGAGTGTAAATCTTTCCCACCCATTTATCATACTTCTTTGCACCACATTGCAGGCACAGTCCTGATTGAAGAGGGAGGGTTATTATTTCTGCGATGATTTCCAACATCTCAGTGTCAAAATTAAAGATGCTGTCACTGCCATCCTCTCTGCACCTTCCTTCCGGATCGCGGTGAGTGGGGCCCCACTTCTGGTGTCTTAGAGAGCACGCCATGGGACCTCCTTCCTTCTCCGATAAAGGCGCAGCTGTGCAAATCAGCAGGACCCTGGGCACGGGTTCAGAGTCCCAGGAGGAGAAGGACACGCCTTTCAAGGATGAGTATAAAAACAAGGGTGGCTCTCACTTCCCACATGTCCAACCAGCAAAGATGTGAAAGTAAGATATTAATGTCAATAAAGCAAGGCAGGGCAGGTAAGAAATAGAAGCCCATCTCGGGGAGCTCACTAGATAACTGTGCAGAAGTGTACACACAACCGCCATAGAGCAGCCTGGCTGCCAGGACTGTGCAGGGGTTCCATAAATGACGGACTCAGTGGAAGACCGCGCAGCTTGTCTACAGCTTCATGTCAACACGAACAGTCACCTGCATGGGTTAATGACGTGCGGCCGAGCTGAGGGAGGAGATGTAACTTGTGTGGCAGCATTGCCTTTCCCTAAAGTGTGCGTGTGCATGTGAGGGTGCGAACAGGGGCTCCCCTGGAGACAGAAACGGGGTGGGGGTGATTTGGACTTCTGCATCCCTCACTGCCTCTTAGGTATACTGCATGACTGCGCCTTACCTTTACGACCAGATAAAATAAGTTTTCATTTCAGAAAAGATATGCAAAGATGACTTACTTTTCTGAATTCAACAGCTGGGAAGCCATGTTGCATTTGTAGATTGGGTTCAGTTTTTTAGTGTAATCTTGTATCCACCACATCCCTACAGACCCACAGCAGCCCTGTGAGGCAGGAAGGCTGTGTCCGCAGCTCCCATTTTCCGGATGAGCTCGCTGGTGCTGGGATGCTCCAATCGGCTTCCCCCAGGGTGCAGCTAGTTGGAAGCAAAGCTAGAGCACTCCCAGCTTCTCCAACTCCTGGCTGGTGACTTTCCTCCTGAAATGGAGCCCCAGGCCAGGAAGCTGGGTGCCCATGACAATGGGCTGGGGGTGAAGAGCGGAAGGCACAGCCCTTGGCTGAAACTGTCCAGGTGAGTGGGGTCCATGTGGGCAGGCAGCAGGGTCTCCAGCCGGTGTGACATTTGTGCCCCGATCTGACCTCCCGCTTTCCATGTCCCACTTAATCCTGCTCACACTCTAGTCTCAGCATCTCCCATGAGAAGAAATCCCCTCAATTGGATTTGAGGACCCCTCAAGCAGAGAGAGCCCCCCAGCTCTCTGCGAAGAAGGGGACTTGGGTGCCCAGCCTTGCCAGCAGCCCCCCATCCCAGGTGGGTGAAGGTGGAATCGATAGGTGGAAGGTCCCCATCTTGCTGGACCCCTTTTGAATTTGAATTTTCGATAAGCAGCAAGTAATTTCTCAGTGTAAGGATGCCCCCAAAACATGGGTTCCTCTGTGTTTGTTTGCTCTGTCTGCAATCCTACCTTAGAGGCCATCCAACCTGAGATGCCAGCCTGGGTCCTCAGCTCCCAAACTGAGTAACAGGGTCTACACACTCCTGTCAGGACTGCAAAACCTCCAACTTATCTGGCTAAGTCTCATGGGCCTGGTGTGCACGGCCTTGGTGGGTGCTGGCTTGGTATGCGTGTGCTTGGTGTGCACGGCCTGGTGTACACAGTTTGTGCACATGGGGTTGGTGTGCACGGCCTGATGTGCACGGCTTGTTGTGCACGACCTAGTGTACATGGTCTGATGTGCACGGCCTGTTGTGCACGACCTGGTGTACATGGTCTGATGTGCACGGCCTGTTGTGCACGACCTGGTGTACATGGTCTGATGTGCACGGCCTGTTGTGCACGACCTGGTGTACATGGTCTGATATACACGGCTTGTTGTCCACGACCTGGTGTACATGGTCTGATGTGCATGGCTTGTTGTGCACGACCTGGTGTACATGGTTTGATGTGCATGGCTTGTGCACGACCTGGTGTGCACGGCCTGATGTGCACGGCTTGTTGTGCACGACCTGGTGTACATGGTCTGATGTGCACGGCTTGTGCACGACCTGGTGTACATGGTCTGATGTGCACGGCTTGTTGTGCACGACCTGGTGTACATGGTCTGATGTGCACAGCCCAATATGCATGGTCTTGGTGTGCACAGCCTGGGGTACACAGCTTGGTGGCATGGGATTAGTGTGCACAGCCTTGTGTATATGGCCTGGTGTGCACGGCTTGGTGTGCATGGCCTGGTGTGCATGGCTTGATGTGTATTAGTATGTACAGGCTCAGTGCGCATGGGCTTGGTGTACACAGCGTGGTATGTGCTGGCTCTGTGTGCATGGGCTTGGTGTACAAGAGTTTTGGTGTGTGTGGGCTCTTGTGGTGGCTGTGGCCAGTGCATGGAGGCTGTGCCTGGAAGCTAGAGGGGTCTGTGACTGGCGAAGGGGGAGGTATTCTAGCCTGGTACATGATGTGCATGTGTGTGTGTGTGTGTGTGTGTGTGTGTGTGTGTGTGTGTGTGTGTGGAGAGCAGGTGGTTGAAAAAATACATCAAGATGTGAATTCCATGGAGTAGATAAATGGAATCCTTGCCTATCAACGATGGCTAGAATCCCTTCACTGACAGTTGGGAACCCAAGTCCAAACCCTCATTCCCCTTAAAAAGGTCTTTGACCCTGCATTAGGGACTCTGGATTCATTTGATTAGAATCCAGATCCCTTCCCCAGCCAGACCCTGGGTGCTGACCTCACAGCATGCAGCGCAGCACTCCCCCCTCAGCGCAGCTGAAGGGTAGAGTGATTAACATCCAGCAGTCAGCGCACACATCAGCTGCCCACCTACCTCAGGAAACCCCATCTCTCCTCCGTCCATCCATCAGCAGTGCCAGCCAAGGGTGCCATCCGCTCCAGCCTACACTCTAGGTGCTGGCAGCACATTTTAGAACCAAAGGTCAAATTACTTGATTACACATTTTTTAAAACACTCTAATTTAAAAACCCATTTGCTTTGCCCACAGAGGAGCTGCAGGTTCTCTTTGCCCAGAAGTCCGTCCACTGTTGGGCCTGCAAGTCTGTCAACCTGCCCAGGCCCCAGGAAGGGCTGAGCCCACTCATCACCTGTGTGAACAGGTGGTAGGCGGGACCTTGCACGGTGAAGGAAGCCACTTGTCCTCACCCTTCACAGGTGGGGGTCGGTAACACAGTGACTTGGAGAAGAGACAAGGAAAGCTCCTTGGACAGAGGGTGGAGTGGAAACTGTTCCTCCCCGTCCTTAGAAGGAGCTGGGAGCTCTTTACAGGGACATCTGCTGTCCCTAAGAGCTCAGGTTCCAAGAATTGTGTTTTTGGAGGGAGAGCTGAGTCTGGAGACCAGGACCCCAGTTGCTCCTGACCCCACATGCATCTACAAAGCACAGTTCAGTTTGCACAGCTTTGCACCTTTCCCACACATTGCCTCATCCACTTCCAAGCACCTGTATACACAAGCTGTGCAAGTGTACAGAAATTCAGTCCCTGTACTGCCCGGCAGTGGATTCTGTCAGGACCTCCACTTTGCAGAGGAGGCAGAGGCTCAGCAAAGATAGGTAGGGTAGCAGCTGGCAAGAGGCAGAGAAGGGAGCGGAACCCAGGCAGGCTGGGCCCAGAGCCCCAGCCCCTGCCTCCCAGCTGCTCTGATGGGAAGGCAGGTGGCTCCTGGGTCCTCGGGACCCATGACAATTATCAGACACGATTAGGTTTGGCACCCATAAAACTGCATGATCACACACCCCCAACGGCACAAACGTGCTTGGGCAGGTCACTAAATTCTAGGCTCTTGGCCTAAAAAGATGGTTTAGACTGAATCCAGAACCCACTAACAGCGACGCGAGATCAATTCCAGGCTAAAGGGCTGATGAAATGCCTGGAATACATTGTTAGGGGTTCAGCTGACCCCCAAGAAAGATGTTTGATTGGACCCCAAGCACCCCAGAACAGGACGTGATCTGGACATCGGGTCCTCACACATGTGACCAGCTAAGCTGACACGAGGCCGTACAGGAGGAGGGTGGACCCTCATCCCAAAGGGGGGACCATGCAGAGGAGGGGAGGCCCAGCGTGCAGGGAAGGGGAGGCCTGGCGTGCAGGGAGCGGAGGCCCAGCGTGCAGGGAGGGGAGGCCCAGCATTCAGGGAAGGGAAGGCCTGGTGTGCAGGGAGCGGAGGCCCAGCATGCAGGGAGGGGAGGCCCAGCGTTCAGAGGAGCCGAGTCCTGGTGTGCAGGGAGCGGAGGCCCAGCGTGCAGGGAGGGGAGGCCCAGCGTTCAGGGGAGCCGAGTCCTGGTGTGCAGGGAGGCGGCCACCCGAACAGCAGGCGCCAAGTTACCCCATGCACTGCGAGACCTAAGGCTGACCAGCTGCCACCAGGGCCACGAGGAAGGTGTGGGACAAAGGCTTCCCCCCGACTCCAGAGGGAACGCGGCCCTGCCACACTTTGATTTCAGATTCCTGCCTCCTGCCAGAACCGTGCAAGATACATTTCTGCGGTTTTGAACAACCCAGTTCTTGGCAGCCCTGGAACTGAAGACAGGTGTCAACTGGGGAGACAAAAAGTGTTTGAATGCTCAGAACGCTCTGGACAGAGAGAAGCACTGGTTCTTAAATATAAATAAGCAGTACAACTGAAGATTCCTTCTGAAAGCCAGAGGGGGATTCATAGAGAGGGTGCTTTCCCATCAAATGTAATTGGCTCAGTTTTTATTAACAATAAAAACATACTTGATCGGTGCTTGTCTACACCCCATGTCGTCTACACCCCACGCCGTAAACGTGCCCTGGGTGGGGATTCCAGTGACGCTGACAGAAGTGGAAAATCCACCACGATATATTCCGTTGAACTTAATGACACTGTATGACATCATTTATCTCTTCACTAGTCACCTCCCTGAGATGGCGTGAGAATTATAACAGCTGAGAGAAAAGGCGAAATGCTTCATGACTGCTCCTTAGACAAAACCAGAGAGCAGCTTCCACGGGGAGCCACAGCCATCATGCAGCTCTGTGCCCAGCTAATTCCCTGAGCCTAAATGTGCCCTTCCTTTTGTGATGGCCCATAAAAAAGAGCTTCCATGAAAACTACCATCGGCCAACTGGAGAAATAAAACAGAAGGCTCAATGATTAGCTGAGATCTGAGTTCAGAGAAGAGTAACAAAACACAAGCTGATGCAGTAGAAATGGAAAGGTTACAAATGTTGAAAATAAAAAGACATGAAATTCAAAATAATTCAGGAATAAAATCCTATTCCCGTGGCACGTGGCTGGCTTTGGCCAATGGAAATGGACAGCCATGGCCTGAGCCAGGGCTGGAGGGCAGCTCGGAAAGAATACATTTCTGCTGTTTTCAGTCTTCGGTTCGTGGTTCTTCGCTATGGTAGCACTGGAAAAGGAAGGCAAGGTTTGATCTGCTCTGGTCACAGGGGCAGATACCAACCCAGAGCACAGACAGGCTCCGCTGGGCTGACAGGAGCTGCTGTGCCAGAACATTCCATGCGCTGTGCCATCAGGGATGAAGCAGCGATGCCGACATCCAATAATTGGCTAGAGCACGGTCGTCTCCCCATAAGCCCCCCAATGGCCCCCTTATTATTGCTTTTCAGAGGAAAGATTTAGGGCATCAGAAAGTACTACAAAGAAAGGATATTAGGCTTAGATTGACCATAACAAAATTATTACAAGAGCCAAGCGATAGTTCATGCTGTATCATTAACTACACATTTTCCCAACACGCTAGTCAGTAGACCAGCAAAGTGAGGGCTCACTGTAGATTTCAGTCTCTGCAAGCAATAAAGCCAGGGTTTTGCATAAGTAGATCACACAAACTCTGCTTATTGGGCTGTCCACATATATGGATGGAAAAGATGCCAGCGGACTGCTCCTTTCTGGGGAGGTTTGAGCAGCACACACAAACCCTGCCCCGTAAATCAGGACAAGCTGGAGTAGGCTAGAGGCAGCAGCAAAGCGAGTGTTACAACAGAAGGGCCCAGACACCACCTCTGTGCTTGCGACTGCATGCCAGGATTCTTTCTCCACCTTTCTATCTGCCCCAGGGAATCTTAGATTACAGCACCCTAAGTGGCCACCCCTTACCAAGCCTCTGAGACCCCTTCATCCCATGATGGGGACACAGCCAGCATGGACACCTCACACCCAGAGGCAAAATGCAGAGCCTCCGCTCGGACCTCTGCACCCCCAGAGGTCAGACTGGCAGCTGGGGTCCTAGGATCCTTCCACCTATACAGGTGCCAAGGCCATCTCTTACTACCTCTTAGCACCTGTCGGTGCATCTACCAAGGACACAGCACCTGTTGGCATGCCTATCAAGGACACAGTGCCTGTCAGTATGCACCAACCAAGAACACAGTACCTGTCGACATGCCTATCAAGGACACAGCACCTGTCAGCATGCCTATCAAGGACACAGTACCTGTCAGCATGCCTGTCAAGGACACAGTGCCTGTCAGTATGCACCAACCACGAACACGGTACCTGTCAGCATGCCTATCAAGGACATAGCACCTGTCAGCATGCACCAACCAAGAACACAGTACCTGTCGTCATGCCTATCAAGGACACAGCACCTGTCAGCATGCCTATCAAGGACACAGAACCTGTCAGTATGCACCAACCAAGAACACAGTACCTGTCAGCATGCCTATCAAGGACACAGCACCTGTCCGCATGCACCAACCAAGAACACAGCACCTGTTGGCATGCCTACCAAGTACACAGCACCTGTCGGTGTGTCTACAAAGATACTGAATTCTTTATTACCTAAAATCTACAGAAGTGTGAGTTTCCTATCGCTGCTGTCACAAATGACCACAGGCTTAGTGACTTAAAATAACACAAATGTATCATCATCCGTTTGTGGAATTAGAACCAAGGTGTCAGAACCAAGGGCTGCATTCCTCTGGAGGCTCCAGGAGAAAATCCATTTCCTTACTTTTCCCAGCTACTAGAGGCCACCTGCATTCCCTGCTGATGGCCCCTTCCTTGTATCACCCACCCTCTCCTTCCATCTTCACATTGCCTTCCCTGATTCTGAAGCCCCTGCTTCCCTCTTGTAAGAACCCTGCACTTGCATTCAGAACCCTTTCAACTAAACCAGCATCGTCTCTGCCATCCCACGGGTTTTCACTTAATCTCACCTGCCCTCTGCTTCTGATTTCTTTGGAATGCAGGAGCACACCTTGCCCTGAGGCCTCTTCTCTAACCTCCAGGCTCCTGCACCTGGCGGCTCACAGAGGACGAGGGTCTGGCTAAGGCCAGCCTGCAGGATGGCCCTCTGTGGGGACTTGGGGATTTCAAATCCCCATGAGTTGCTGCATGGGACCTACTGTGTCTCATGGAAGGATGACAGAGAGATCTTAGAGACTCATACTCTGATCCCAGGCACTCCCGAGTAAGTCTGCCAAGTTACCAGGGCCTCCCACCTTGGTGGGCTGTAACAAGGTGGGGGTGGGGGGTCGCATATATTATAAGGGCTCTGTTGGTTGCAAGAGGTAGAAAATCCAAATCCGACTGGCTTGAGCAAAATAAAATGCACTGGCTCATACCACTGAATAACTCAGGGTCCATGGCTTCAGGCCCAGCTGGATCCAGGAGCTAGGACAGTATCATCAGAAACTCTTTTATTTCCTCTCTCAGCTCTGCCTTCTGTGGTGCTGCCCGGGGCCAACGGTGCGCTTGCATGCCCCTGAGAGGGAGCACCTCCTTAAGCTGTGTGCCCTAGATGCCTCACTTGCCTCACCCTGCACCCAGCACTGGTGTCATCTCCATCCTTAGGCAGGTTCTCTCCTCACGATGACAAAATGGCTGCAGCGTTCCAGCCCTGCACACTTCTAGATATGGTCCAACCAGAAAGAGAGTCCCTTCCCCAATAGCTCAAACAGAAGCATTGCTGGCTGGTCATCACAACCTCACCCCAGGGCCCCAAGACCTAGCTCCACGCAAATACCTGGTCTGAGGACTGAAGGGATTACTCTCCAGAGAAAAGTGGAATGGACTCAGGGCAGCTCAGCTGCCAGGAACTGGGTACAAGGTGGAGGAGAGGCCAGGACCTGAGCTGCACTGGCACTCGGTCATCTACCCAGGCCTCTGATAGCAGGCGCTGGACTCTCTCAGACCCAATCTGCAGAGCGTGATTTGCACCCTGAGTGTGCACTCTATGAACGCACTGAGGGGGCATCTGGCAAAGTGTCTAAGCATCGGTGATGAGAACGTTCCCCGCTGGGGCCAGGCACGGCTGGAACGTCCAAATAGAAGCCATAGTTGCAGCTAGAAAGTGAGAGAGGACGCCAAGAGGGCAGCTGCCCCTCAGGGCACAGAAGGCAGAACTGCGGGGCACATGGGAGGCTGGCAGGAGAAAGAAAACGTGGTGGGGGCACTGGATCCTGGGACCCCCTCGGGCTGGTGTGCTCTGGAGCAGGGCAGGCTGCCTGCGCTTCATTGCCAGAACCAAATCTGTCCCTGGTGGCTTAGAGGGCAGTCGTTCTGGGCTGTCCAGGGACAGAGCCAGCCTCTGTCCTCTTGAGCCTCCCGTCCTGGTCAAGGGCGAGGAATCTGTCTGAAGAAGAGCGTGTGAGCACATGGCTGGGTGTGGCCAGAAGAGGGAGGGCCCCAGCGGGCAGGCCAGGACCCGGTGCCCGCCGTCCACTCGCCTCCTTGGGGGCCCCCGTCCTTCCCTGTCTCTTCAGTGTGGTAGGAGGGTGGGACTGGACCCCACGGCGTGCGCCTGGAGCAGAGGCGCCCAGCCAATGCACCGCCACCAACCAGCGCTGACCCGTGGCCTGAAACCAGCCGTGTCTCCCTCCAGGTCCGGCGCCGAGGCCGACACCCAGGTGCCACGGGCACCGCTCCCCGGGCGTCTGTCCTTCGCTGTGCCACCCCCACGGCCTCCTCCGCAGCCCCCAGCCCCTCCTGGCCTCATCAAGGTCACCGTCTTGGCTGCTCGCGGGCACTGCGTGGCCACAGACCCTTCTTCCCACCCCCCAACAAGGCCGCGTTCCGAGGTTCCGGAAGGCAGCGGGGGGCGGGCACACCCCAGCCCTCCGTGGTGGGCCTTGGCCTTGCCTTCAGCATCATCTCCATCTTTCCACCAGCGTGAGCAAAGCCCCTCAGGACCCCAGGTCCCCAGGCCTCGCCTGGAAATGAAGAACCCAGCCCCCAACTGGCTCTGTCCTGCTCAAGGTCCTGCAGGAGGATGAGGGAGAACAACTGGGGGGCTCCTGGAGCACCCGGCTTTGGAGCGTCCCTGCCCAGAGCCCCGGCTTGGCCTGAGAGCCCCTCACATCTGATTCCCTATGGAAATTACAAGTTGCTTCTGATGGCACCTGACCTCTCGGCTCCGTCCGCCTCCCACTTTCCAGAAATGAACTTGCCTTTATCGCGGCGGGAGCGATGGCTGGGGCCTCCGAGGGCCTCAGGTCTAATGTGGCCACCCCCCAGCGGCCGATATCAGCCAGGAGCATCCAGTCCCGGCTACGCTGCGATGACAGCAGGGTAGAGGAGACCCTCCCGCGGGCCCCCGTTGTCTATAGAGCCCTCCCATGAGGCCAAGATGAAATGCAGGACCAAACAGTCCAGACACGTGCCCTTAGTGCGGCACAGACGCATCTCAAGTTATCTTCTCTGAGCAGGAATGGGCTCTCTCACACAGACAAGACCATTGGCCAGTGAATGTGGGCCCCTGGAATGTCCAGATTGGCTGTGCAGCTCTGCCAATGCCACGCCCCAGAAGGGGGTGCCCAGGTTGGGTCAGAAGTGCCCAGCCCCTGCAGCAGGCAGTTTGGCCTCCTGGCCATGAGCCCCACGCCTTCCCTGGGACCCTGGCAGCAGCCCTGCATGGCTGTGGGGCATGGTGTGGGCGGCCACCAGGCCAGGAGCAGTGCTTTCGTGAGCCCATCCGCTCCTTGCTCCAACATTGAGGGCAGACCCTCCTGTGACTCTCCTTTCCCAGGAAAGGAAACTGAGGCAGGAGAACCCATTTCCCTGGGATGCTTCTTCCTCCAAATGAAATCTGGCCAGAAGCCCTGCCACTCGGGGTAGAAAGGCACCAAAGGGCCGTGTGACAGCCTGACTGCGAGCAGCCTGCAGCCCCGCCCAGGGCTCCCACCAGCACCCGCGTGGGGCTGCCACAGCTGCACCGGGACCACTGCAGAAGTGCAGTCTCACCTGGTAAGGTGACCTGCTCGTTCCCTAATAAGCGGGCGAGCAGGGCCTTACATGGGGGAGGCCCAGGGGTGGCCACTCCCAGGAGGGGTCCGGAGGCCTAGGAGAAGGTGCCGCCTGGTCCAAGAGGGCAGTGGCAGTGCAGAAAGGATGGAACGCAGGAGTTGCTGCCAGTTGGGAGAGAGGAAAGCAATGGCGCCCTTGGCTGGGAAATGGAAGACATCAGCGTGGGGTGAGCTCGGGGGCTGTGGCTCACTCCCTAAGGCTGGCATCCGAGTGGGAGGGGCACTGCCACCTCAGCCTCCTGCCAGCTCAGGGCGGACAGGGCCCAGGGGCCTGCCACCAATGTCCTGGACGGCACACACCAGCGTCCCCGAGCTCCCCAGAGATGTGCAGGGCTGTCCTGATGTACTGACACCTGATGTGTCTGCCCCAGTGAGAGATTTCATTGTTCCTGGGAACTTACAGTCTAGGTCGATGGGGGGAACTGGGGGGTCTAACCTGTTTCTTGGGCTAGAAAAAGTCATCTTTCTGTGTTTGGCTCAGGGACACCTGGTGCTGACCACTGCTGTGGACACAACTGCAGGCGTTTCCTGTGAACAGAGAGAGGACAGAGAGGCAGAGGCAGCCTGTCTGCAGATGAGGTCATTTACTGCTGGACAGAGAGCAAATGCATTAATATATATAATATACAGATATCTAAAACATAGATAATCTAAATCATGTTGTCAGCACTTATCATGAGCTTTGAAAAGTGCTTTTGCCCTACAAACTAGAAATCTTATAGCAATCATTCAAAATAAAGTAAACCCTGTAAACTGTGGGTTAAATATGATAGCTTGACTGCATTTATGGCTACTACCTATAAATTTAGTATTAAAATAATAGCAAAAGGCTAAAATAGCATAAGCTCACGAGGAAAGAATCAGAGAGCATAAATCAACAGCAATAAATCAGAAAATAAAAAGCAGACAAGAAAAAAAATCATTAAAAAAAAGGCAGGCCATGTAGGCACAGTAGGCAGAGTTCTTGCCTGTGATGCCGGAGACCCAGGTTCAATTCCTGGTGCCTGCCCGTGCAAAAATATATATATATAAAAAAGCAGACAAGGCATTGTGCTTCTGGTCACAGAGAAGGAACCCCGATTAGACCAACGCTCTCACAGATGACAACTCAAATCCTAAGACAAAATTTTTAAAACAATTATGTGAAGGCACTGGAGATGGACTGCCGTAGTTTGAAGCTGCTATGTACCCCCAGAAAAAGCCATGTCCTTTTAATCCACTCTTGTGGGTACAGACCTGCTGTGGGCGGGACCTTTAGTTTAGATTGTTTCAATTGAGATGTGGCCCACCCAATTCAAGGTAGGTCTGAGTCCTTTTTACTGGAGTCCTTTATGAGAAGATAAAAGGCAGAAAAAGGAGAGAGAGAAAAAGAAGAGAAATAAAATGCTGAAATAACTTGGAGAAATGCTAAGGGAGGACCCACACACTCTCAGAGAGAAAGCCACTGGAATCAAAAGCTGAAAGCAAGGGAACCTGGGAGCAAAGGACCGGCAGACATTGCCACATGCCTTCCCATGTGACAGAGGAGCCCCAGATGCCAGCAGCCTTTCCTTAGAGAAGGTATCTTCTTCTTGATGCCTTAATTTGGACATTTTCATGGCCTTGAAACTGTGAATTTGTAAACTAATACATCCCCATTGTAAAAGCCAACCCATTTCTAGTATATTGCATTCCAGCAGCTTTAGCAAACCAAAATAGATTTTGGTACAAGAAGAATGGGGTGTTACAAGATGCAAATACCAAAAATGCTGGAATGGCTTTATAAATGGATAAAGGGAAGATTCTGGCAAAATCATGAGAAGCTTGATAGAAAATGCTTAAATTGCTTTGAAGAGACTGTGAGTAGAAATATGAATGCTAAAAGTACTTCTGATAAGGCCTTAAACAGAAATGATGAATGTGCTATGGAAACTAGAGGAAAGGCAATCCTTGTTTTAAAGTGGCAGAAATTTGACAAAATTCAGTCCTGGTGTAGGATGGAAGGCAGAATTTGAAAGTGACAAGCTGGGATTCTTAGCTGAAGCGATTTCCAAATTAAATGTGGAAAGTACAACCTGGCTTCTCTTTGCAGCTTATAGTAAAATGTGAGAGGAAAGGGATAAGCTAAAAACTGAACACTTGAGTACAAAAAAAAAAAATTGATGGTTTGAAAATTTCTGAGATTTTTGGAAAATAAGTCCCCAAAGAATATTTCCCCATGTGAGGATTTAACCAAACATGGAACCAGTTCAGCCATTTCAGGGCAAGACAGGCTTGGAAAAGGATTTATTCAGAAAGGATTTGTGTAAGGTTCTATTGTCTGATGGATGCGACCCCTTGTGCTGCATGAGAAACCAATAAGTTTTTTGCAAAAGCTTTAAGAACAGAATCACTGCCAGTCTGGACTAAAAGGGACAGAAAATGGATAGACTGGAGGAAAAATTACTTCAGAGGCAGAACCATAGAAGCTGAGGCCTTGGGCCAGTAGAGCAGACCTGTCCATGCATGTGGAAAAGGTGAGTCTGCCCCAGAGTTTTCAGAGGGAGGGCCTTCCACGTCATCATTTAGGAAAAGTATTACCACCCCAAGACTCTCAGATGCCTAGGGAATTGAGGGGCGCTTGGCCAACCCATTGTTCAAGAAGAATGCTGCTGTCCTTGGCCTGAGAAGGTGGAACACATTCCCCGAGGACTGGGGAAAGCCTGCTGTCACCCCATTGTTCTGAGGGGTTTGAGGGTGCCTCCAGAGATAACAGAGAGTCCAGCTGCCACCCTGATGCTTGAAAAGGGTGGAATGGAGGACATAGCCATCTCCCTCAGATTTGAAGATGTTGGAGACCTCACCTCAATGTTTGGAGAAAGCAGGGCCACTGTGCAAGCCCTTGGAGAAGGTGGGACTACCATTTTCTCAAGCCCTGAGGATAAAAGTCACTCTGTGGATAACTTTTCAGCCTTAAAATGTAATGAAGTTTGCCCTGCAGGTTTTCAGCACTGTTTGGGAACTATGATCCCATTTATCCTTCCAACTTCTCCCTATAGAAGTGGGAGTGTTTATCCTATGACTGTGCCTCCCTTCTATACTAGTAGCAGATTAACTTGTTCTAAGTCTCACAAGTTCACAACCTGAGGAGAATTCCACCTTGAGATATATCATACCTATAACTGATTTTGATAAGACTTTGTGCTTAATATTGCTACCGAAATGATTTAAGGCATCTGTGACATTGTAATGGAATGAATGTATTTTGTGTATGGAGAAAACACATCTTTTGGGGATCCAGTGGGTGGTGTGTGGTTGTTTGGAGCTGTTATATATCCCAGAAAAGACCAAGTTCTTTTCATCTACTCTTGTAGGGGCAGACCTAGTGTAGGTAGGACCTTTCTTTTAGGTTGTTTCCTTGGAGATGTGATCCAACCCATTCAAAGTGGGTCTTAATCTTTTACTAGAGCCCTTTATGAGATGATAAAAGAGGCAGAAACACTGAGAGAGAGAGAGAGAGTTTAGAGAGAAACACCCTGGAGATGCTGAGAGGACAATACTTTAAAGTGTTGAAGAAAGATCTGTCAGCCACAAATTTTATGTATGGTGAAAATATTCTTCAGTAGCATAGGCGGGGGTGGGTGGTGAGGGTGGTCCAGTGGGAGAATTCTCACCTGCCATGTGGGAGACCCAGGTTTGATAGCTGGTCGAGGCACTTCCCAAAAAGCAAGCAAATAAACAATGAATAAAAAAACAAACAAAAATTCAACAATGCGGAGAAAGAGGCACACTTATCCACTGTTGGTGGGAATGTCAAATGGTGCAACCACTGTGGAAGGCAGTTTGGCGGTTCCTCAAAAAGCTGAATATAGAATTGCCATACGACCCAGCAATACCATTGCTAGGTATCTACTCAAAGGACTTAAGGGCAAAGACACAAACGGACCTTTGCACACCAATGTTTATAGCAGCGTTATTTACAATTGCAAAGAGATGGAAACAGCCAAAATGTCCATCAACAGAAGAGTGGCTAAACAAACTGTGGTATATACATACGATGGAATATTATGCAGCTTTAAGACAGAATAAACTTATGAAGCATGTAATAACATGGATGGACCTAGAGAACATTATGCTGAGTGAGTCTAGCCAAAAACTAAAGGACAAATACTGTATGGTCCCACTGATGTGAACCGACATTCGAGAATAAACTTGGAATATGTCATTGGTAACAGAGTCCAGCAGGAGTTAGAAACAGGGTAAGATAATGGGTAATTGGAGCTGAAGGGATACAGACTGTGCAACAGGACTAGATACAAAAACTCAAAACTGGACAGCACAATACTACCTAATTGTAAAGTAATCATGTTAAAACACTGAATGAAGCTGCATCTGAGCTATAGTTCTGTTTGTTTGTTTGTTTGTGTTTTTTGTTTTTTGTTTGTTTTTTATTTTTTATTATTATTATTTTTATTTTCTTCTCTATATTATCATTCTGTATCTTTTTCTGTTGTTTTGCTAGTTCTTTTCCCAAATCGATGTAAATGTACTAAGAAATGATGATCATACATCTATGTGATGATATTAAGAATTACTGATTGCATATGTAGAATGGAATGATTTCTAAATGTTGTGTTAATTTTTTTTTAATTAATAAAAAAAAAATTCAACAAATGGTGCTGCAATAAGGGGATACTCACGTGGAAAGAGAATGAAATGCGGCTCCCTCCATACAAAGGGGAAAAAAATAGTGTAGACAATAAAAAGGAATTTTCATAGAAAACAAAATAAAGGAAATTCATTGCCAGCATCTTCCATTACAAGAAATCCTAAAGGGTGTTCTTTCTTCAAGGTGAAGGGAATTGATATCAGATGGAATGTCAAATATTCAAGGAAAGGACAGCATCATAGAATGCTTATGTGGCTATTATAATGGACTGTTTTCCTCTTAATTACCTCAAAATACATATTACTGCTTAAAGGAAAAATTATAACATTGTCTTGTGGGGTTTATAGGTTTTATAAAAGAGGTAATACATATGATAGCTAAAGCATAAAGGAGAGGGAAAGGGAATAAATGGACTTAAATGGTTGCAAGGCTTCTAAATTTTATGTAAATGTACAGTATTAAGTCTAAATAGAACAGAAAAGGCTGGAGATATATTGTAGAGAAAGCACTGAAGAAAGCAAAGAGGTATAATAAAAAGTCAGTAGATAAGTTAAAACTCAACTCTAAGAAGTATTCAATTAATACAACAAAATTCAGGGCAAAAAAAAATCATAAGAATGAAAACAGAGAAGACAAAGATTTAAAACAACCAGAAAATGGGTAACTGCAAATCTAACCTTTCAAAAATTATATTAAATGTTAATGGACTAAACAATGCATTTGAAAGACAAAATTTGTCAGAATGAATAAAAAGAAAGCTTCAAATACATGTTATCTACAAGAGAGGCACTTTAGCTATAAAGATACAGATAAGATGAAAATAAATGAATGGAAAGAGATACATCACAAGGACAGTAAACTCAAAGTTAAAGCGGCAATAAAGTAGACTTCGATAGAAAAATTATCAAGCATAAAGAGGAATATATCAAAGTATAAAAGGCTAAATCCATTAGGAATGCATAAAGAAATAAATGATCATGTTGCTAATAGAATTTCAAACTACATAATGCGGAAAATGACAGTTAGTGGGTTAAAGAGACAGTTCTGCATTATTGATGGTGTTAAAAAACGTATTTCATAAACTGATAGAATAGATTGAAAAGAGGAAACTACATGGCGACACGCGCGATAGCCTCGACCGTCTTGCTGTCTGTGGACAACTAACCCGATGAACCTTCCTTCCGGGTCCGCCAGCCACCATCCAGATAAACCGTACACGGTTCCAGAACACAAGACTTACAAACAGAAGAGGGAGGAGGATCGTGGGAAGGTGCACTGGCTGGAAGAGACTGAACCAGCCGCCCTGAAGCTCTGCAGAGCAGCACTCGGCGGCGCCCAGGGGAGGGCGGGAGGAAGGGACGCATCGTGGTAAGGGCCCAGGAACCGCCTTGTCCAGGAGGGATGCACCTGCGGGAGGCACCGGGCCGTCAACTGAGGGCAACTCAGTCTCTCTCTGCACCTTCGGTTCCCTGAGCCCGTCACCCCCTCTCTGCTGAAACCAACCTGGGTCGGGGCTTTTCTTGGTAATTTCAACTGTAGACCACTAAGGTGTAAATGACAATGTTCAGAAATGTGTTTTGAGAAATAAAAATGCATTGATTTCAGGAAAAGGGGAGATAAATGCAACAGTGGATTTAGAGGAAAATGGACTGGCATGGTCGCAGGGGTGGAGGGGACTGCGCCCTCCCCGTCCCAGCCCCCAGTCCTGATGGCCTCTAGCTTCCAGGGTCGAACAAGTGACTCGGCCAGTCACAGCAGCTGTCCCTCTGGACCTGGCGATCGGTGTGGGACAGGCACCGACACAGGACAGAGGTCACAGGTCACAAGACGGCTGATCACAGCTAACGGGACTCAGTTTCCCCGTCTTCCCAGGTAGACGAGAACAGGAAAGGGGTGGGGGCCAGAGCGTCTGTGCCCCTGCCCAGTGGGCCTGAGGATGGCGCCAAGGGGAGGGGCAGCCCGAAGCAGGACCCCTGCCCCTGGGGCACCGCTGGAGCCTGGGTCAAGCTCTGGACTGCTCCATTGCACGAACCCAGGCACTTCTTTTTGTTTTAGGCTTGATGGAGTCTCAAAGAGAGGACAGCTCAGCTGACCGGCAGGGGCAGAGCTCCCCATCATAAGTTACGCAGGGTGGGTGCCCGGCCGAGGCCCGATCACTTCTGAGCTCTCAGCTAGTTGACTTTTGTTTCTATTTTCAACATGAAACTTCCGCTGGTTCCCAGCACCTGTCACGTCCCTGAGTGATGCTGGACGACTTGTGAGCTCTACATCTCCCCAGGTTCCCATTTGTCTTCGCCCAAAGCTCACAGAAAATCAGCACATTTCTGTGTCATCTGTGGACTGCAGACACAGCCCAGAGCCTAGGAATTCGGGTGTCCACACAGCTGAACCGCGCCCCGCCAGCCTGGCTCAGACAACCAAGAGACCCCGTTCCACAGCCTGGGGGAGGAAGGACAGTGACAGCCCAGGTCAGGCCTCCTGTGCACACAGACCAATGTCCAGAGGCCACACTGCGTGCTCGCAGGCTGGCCGCGCCAGGCCGGGGGCTGTCTCCTGGACACACTGTCCGCACTGACCGAGCACCATGGTCCTCCCCAGGCCGCCGTCCCCCAGCCCTGGAGCCCCAGGATGCACCCCAGACCATGAAGCTCCTTCCTTCCAACACAGGGAGAGCCGCCTGCCCACGAGGCCGGATTGCCATTTCTGCCAATATCCCTGCTGGTCAAAGCGCTGCGTCTCACTTCAGAGGCAGGGTGGCCAGCCAGGACGCCAGGCCTGCTTCTCCCTGCCCGACACTAACTGATGTCTCCACGACATGGCCTAGGCAGGCGGCCCTGCCATGCCCACGCCACTCTGCCGTCCAACCCGGACAGACGGTAGAGGTCACAGACCCGGCACTAGCCAGACAGGCAGCTCCAGGCCTCCAGCCCCGATGGGATCCCAGCCTTCAGAAGAGCTGCCAAGCCTCCCTTGGCTCTGGCATTCCCCCCAAGCCCTGCCAGCCCCACTGCAGGCAGCGCCACCCAGAGTCTGGGGCCTGGTCGGGCAGGAAGTCAACTTGGCTGCCAGACCTTGGCTTCTGAGGAACACAGTCCCTGGAGCCCACCAGTGGGGTCCCAGAAAGCAGAACACGGAGGAGTTATCACCTGCCTTTTCTGGCCCTGGACCCTCCAGCCACAGCTAATGTTGAATGAAAGAGACAGGTGACCCCCAGACTGGGTTTATTGGTCTGGAGAGGGCCTCAAGTGAGGCTACCTGGCTACCCAGCACCAAATGTGTGAATTTAGCAAGCTCTCCCGTTTTTCATTCCTTCCCAGTGAAGCTGCTAAATTGGAAGGCTCAGAATTTGAATTAGACGGTCTCTCAAAGCAACCAATTTCTCTCCGTGCCCGGTGTCCCCACCTCACCCCCGCCACCCTCTCCCTCCCTGGACAGCTGCCAGCACCTTCTGGTTGGTCCCTCTAGCTCCTGCCAGGCCCTCTCTGGACTGCCCCTACATTTGCGCATGTCTTCCTGCAATTTCAAAGCCTCCCATCTGTTCTCTAGATGGCGTCCACCACGTGGCCCCTGCCCCATCCAGCTCATCACCCTCCAGCCGGCTCCTTGGCCCTCTCTTTGATTCCAGGAAGCTAAGTACCTCGAGGCCCTCCTACACGCTGCCCCCTTCCCCAGGACACCTACCCACCCCCTCCAGGAACGCCTGTCACCCTTCCGTCCCGGCCTTCCCAGAGGCTTCCGAGCCCCCAGCACCAGGCCAGGCCCCCTGTCCGACCTGCTGCTCTCCAGCTCTCCCCGCAGCCGTGATTAGGCGATTGTGACGCGGTCACTGTCTAGCCTTTCCACCCGCCGGGGACGTCGTCGCTGTGACGTCGTGACTCTCTCAACACGCCCAACGAACATCTGTTCATCCGGTGAATGAGCAAACAAACACACGGAAGGATCCAAAGTGGAACGGAAATACCCAAGGCCTTGAGTGAACAGATGATTTCATTAAAATTAGCTGCAATCCGGCACTTCAAATAGGTTTCACGTGTACAACCACGTAACGCAGCCATGCCAGGACTTCGTGGGCATACCGCTGCCCGGTACCGGCTGCTGTTCACTAAAGACATGCCCCAGGCAGAGGCAGACGGTCCTGGCTGTTTGGAGCACTTCACCTCTGTTAACTGGTTTAATCTGCCCGACAGCCCCCCGTGGGGCTGCATGATGGTCCCACCTACAGACCAGCGTACCATAACCCACATGTACCCCACGCCCCACTGCAGGAAGATGCTGGGGCCCGGGTGTGAGTCTAGGGGTCCCACGCCATGTCCAGGCCCTCACCCACCCTCCAGCCTCCCTAGGAGAGTCCCCCAGGCCCACTTTGTCCTTGTTGTAGTGTACACAACCAGCCCCCCGCTGACGGGCATTCCAGTTGCTGCAAAGGAATAACATTGTGATTCCAAGCACATGCGTGTGGGATAAATTCCTGGACATGCACTGTGGCAGTAAAAACAATTCCCGTCAATGCAGTGAAAATGGGAGCCTCCCAGAGTGGCAGGATGGTCCCTGAAGAGGCAGAGCTGGCAGCAGCAGAGGTGCCCGGGGCCGGGTGTCAGCCGTGGACATGCACGCCTCATCACCACCCAGGGGCTCCCTCTGCACGAGGCACCTCGCAGGAAGGAGCAGGGGCGCCCGGAACTGGGACTGGCGTTATCTCCATCTGCCAGGGCTGCCTTGGCACACACTGCATGGTGCACGGGCGTGACAACATGCAACTGCCAGCTCGTTGCTTCCAAGGTTCCAAGTCAGCATCAAGATGTCAGCAAGTCCACGCTTGCTCCTGGGAGTCGGTGGCTCCTGGAGCTGGCATGGTGCATCCCTTGGGGCCCCCTGGCCAGCATCGCTGCCCCCATCAGGCAGCCACTTCTCTCTCCTGTGTCTGCTCCTCCGCGCTCTGCTGACCCCAACCCACGGCTTGGGGCCAGGCCTGATTCACGTGGACCAGACTTCAATAGGCTCTTTGCAGACCTGGCCAAGAGTGGACCCCAACTCTCGCAGACCCTGGGTAGGGGAAGTCGGGTACAACAACGGGCACAACCCAGGCCAGGGGACTTTTTGCCTGACCTGCACATGGGTCACTCCAGAGGAGAGCAGCGAGAGGTTGGGGCGGGCGAAAAGGCACATCCCCAAAAGGAGAGGAGCTCGAGCCAGAGGACACATTTGGCATGGTCGCCTCATTTCTTGTTATTTCGAGTAAATATCAATTTAATATCTGTACATGGAATTTGAGCTCAAATATTCCAACCCATGTGCATACAGAACTCCAGCTGGATACTTTCCAGTGGTCTCTGTTTCTCAGTTTCAGTGTTGACAAGGCCGGCTGGCATCTGTCACTGGGGAGTGTGATCTGCTGGATATCAAAAGTAACATCCACTCATTTGCTGATCACTCTCAAAAGTTCAGTGAGTTGGGGGGCGGTATACCTCCTAGAGTAAGGGCAGGAGCTTTGATAGGAAATGGTGCGAGAGTTTGGGAGAGCTGGGTGGTTGCACGAGGAACCCAAATTATGGCTGGTTCCTGGAAAAAAACCTCAATTCTGCTCCTGGAGCACATAAAGAAGGAAGCAAGAATAACTCGTACCATTCAAAGGACGGGTCTTCTGCATCTGCTTTGATTGGAAACACAAAGGATGTGGCCTTTAAATGGTTATTCCATCTGTGGCCCCCTCTGGCACCTGGAAACCCCCCACACAGGGATTTTGTCATTGTCTAAACCAGGAGCTGTGCGGCTCTGGGAGTGACCTCTGTTCTCCGGAGCTGACAGAGTTACAAATCTGGGGCTACTGAACTGCAAGTCCCAGGATTTATAGAAAAAAGGTATGTTTAGCAAAATTGTTTTCATCTCCCCTGAAATGAAGGCATATAGGGCTGTGCAGAGCTCAAAGGACAGAAGGTTTTGATTTGGGTAAACGGCTGAGCCAAGGGAACCATTGGCTGGAGGGGTTGGTCTTTGAGATGCTTTTTACCAACCAATAGCCTAGAGATCATTTGAAATTTTAAAGCTTCCTTCTAGAAGGGAAAGGAAGCCTGGGGAATATTTTTCTCCATGCAAGAGGATGTATGTTTCAGGGAAAGAGGAGACAGCAACAGCTCTCAAAATCTACACATGCACCAACAAATACACGTGTTAGCATGGGGGCTGCACAGCAACGCTGCAGCCAGACGCCAGCAGCGTGGAGTCAGGGGCCCACAGTGGTACCAGGGGCACTCGGGGCATCAGACATCACGTTGTCATCGCATGCCCAGGGGTCCAGGCCTTCCATCTCAACCAACAGCGTATCCACAGAGGCTGGCCTCTGTCCCACAAGGGACATGGGATCATAAACGCAAAGCAGTTTGACCATGAGTTCTCAGGCTAACGCTTCACCAAATCTCCATAAAAATCAGCTTTTGCTGAATTTGAGTGTAACAGATTGAGTCACATCCCTCAAAGACATGCTTGAGTCCTAAGCCCCAGTCCTGTGGACGTGAGCTCATTTGTAAAGGGGTTCTTCAGAGACCCTATTAAGACGAGGCCAAACTGCCTCAGGGAGGGACTTAACCTATATGACCAGAGTTCCTACAAACCAGGAGCACCAGGAGGAGACAGATGGAAAGACAGATGGCCAGGGGACAGGCAGACAATGTCACAACTGCAGGCAAGCCACCACCAGAACGCTACAGAGTTCAGAGAGAGTATGACTGTGCTGACACCTGATTCTGGGCTTCTCACTTCCAAAACCGTGAGACAATAAATCTTGTGGTGTTAGTTATTGCAGCCCTAGCAAACTGTGGCACCGAACGATCTAAAGATAATAGTTTCCGCCTACAAAAACATACATCTCTGAAATGACAGTCCAAATTACCCATAAAATAAAATGATTGCAAAAATATACATATATATGCCTGCACCCAAACCACTCTCAAGCTGAGTTTCTGCGTAAGAACTCAAAGTATAGATAACTGAACTTGATATTATTCATGGGGGTTGGAGAGCCGTCACAGCCTTCCCTGGCACGGAGGACCATTTCGGGGCTCTGTGGTTGAAGGACCACTGACACCATGAAAACCCAGGCAGTCTCTTGAAAAGCACCCCCTCTTGTTTGTTTACAGGCAGACTTCTTTCATCGGGGAAAGTCAGTTCTCATCTAAAGAACTCCTCATCCCACAGGTCAAGGGCAATTATGATGCATTGGCAGCCCTCAATTGCCATATTGTACATTTTCAAAAGAGGTTATTGATTCCACTACATTTGCATTTAAAAATTGAACACCCCTTTGCAGACCCCTTATGTAGAGAGTCCTTTTCCCGGAATGCTGATTTCATGAGTTCAACGCTTCCTCTAGAGATTTCACACAATGAGGGGTTTTGTTTGTCTCCTCCACAGAAGGGAGAAAGCTTTCTGCCACATATAAAAGCCAAGCTCTTGAGGAGAAATATCATGTTCCTTTAGAAAACTCAGTGTGGTCCTCAAACATTTAGTACATAGCACTGAAAGGACAAGCAAGTGTAGATTTCTTTGGGAAGAGACCAGGAGAAAAAGCTCATGGAAGTATGTTGCAAGTTATAGGTCTGCAGCCCAGGTTTAGAAAAATTTCCTACTTCCTTTTTACTGTTGGTGTCAGACAGACAGCTAGTAAAGAATTTCTGAGACTTTATTATCAGTGGCATATATAGGTGAATTCAACTGCTTTCTACGTTGGCTTTAAAATAGAGCTTAAATTCCTATGCAGAGCTCCAAAGCAATAACTGTGCCTTGACTTCTTGTGTGTGGAGTTGGAGGCCGTCCCTCGTCCGACTCGTGCCCATTTGAGTCGTGGCCAGAGGCTCTGAGGAATCGCTGTGGCTTTACATCTACGTTTTGGTGAAACCCAAGGCTCAAGTTCAAATCTTGGGTTGCCGAGTTTGAGGACTATGGTGCAACGCTCTCACCTTCCCACTTTGAGAGAAAAAGGTCACACGTGAGGCATAATTCTTGCCTATGTGACTGGCATCTCAACAGATGGGTCCCATTTACACACCCAAATACAGGTTCCTAAAAACAAATCGGCATTTATTTCATTGTTGGGAAAACCTCTTTGTCAACTGCTCTCAAGCGGGCATAACCGATTATTGTGAACTAGGAGGAAATCTTCAAATTTTGAGGCTAACCTGGAATTTAGGGGACATGGAAAGTCATTTATTGAGGGATCTGAAATGCAGGAAGGTAAACGGATGGAAGGGCACTGGTGTTGGGCAATGGTTAACCTGGTTTGCTTCTGGGAGCCTGAGGTCAAAACAGTAGGTCTTATTACCGCATCCCCATGGGGTAGGGTGGGCATAAATTACTCATCACCTCTGGCCCTACATGGGCAAGTGGGATCCAGCCCCCAGAGAGAGCCCCCAGGTAAAGGGAAGTGGTCCCCTAACTGCAGGTGGGAGGCAAGGCTGGGCACCCTGGTCTTTGCCACATTCCACAACTGCAAGTTCTCCCACCAGCTCGGCAGCAGCCCCCAGATGGGTGGGCTCGACCAGCTCAAGGTGGCAGCCCCCAGCCACTTTTAGGAACAGACTCAAAAACTTAGCCCTCTTCTGCAAACCTGCTTCAAATCACCGGACCGCCATGTTGTTTCTTGCTCAAAATCACCATTCAAAAACTAAAAAGTATGCGGAAAATCTATAAAGATAAACATTGGAGAAACTGCATATGTAACTCATTTCTCTGAGTGGGTTTCCAATCACTTAGACATAAATCTCTGACTCCATCTGTGGGACAGTGGAAGCCCTGACATTTTATGGTGGTTGGGTGCTGGTGTTTTGGCCATGAGACGATGCCCAGTTGTCTGGTCAGGCATGCTCTGGCCTAACGGCTGCTGTAAGGCTATTTTGTGGCTGGTTAATAAACCAGAAGGCTGGTGTATTAAGTCATCAGTCAGTTGATTGCATCTGTGTCTGATCACATCAGCAATCAACTAAGGCGCAGCTCCCACAACGAGAGAATCCAATCAGATGAAGGCTTTGAAGGAAGAAAACGGACTCTTTCACTGCTTCTCCAGCCTCTCCTGTGTCTTCATCCAGACCCTTCATGGGAGCCGCCAGCCTCACAGCCTGCCCTGTGGATTCTGGACTCTTCCATCCCCAGGCTGTGTGGGGCATCTTTATAAATTTCATATTTACAAATCTGTCGGTTGGTTCTGTTTTTCTAGAGGATCCTGATTAACACACATGTTTTTGCAAAAACAAACCTCTTATGAATGTTTCACACTTCATACACGAGGTAAAAGTGCTCGTGTTTGCAAGAGCTTCCTTAAAAAGTTATACCAAAAAAATTCAATAAATAATTCATTTTTCATCCTTAGCACAACAAACAGTTGTGATTATAATTTAACTTTTGTTCAGTATAAGCTAAAAAATTAATGTTTGGTTATATTTTTCAAGTCCATGTGCCAAATAAATATTTTTCACCACCTGCCATGAAACGTGAGCATCTGTTGTGTGGCATCACCATACATAGCCCTCATCGGTGCCCGCCCTCCACGTCACACAAGGTCCAGCAGAACCTGTTCCCACGCTGTCCTTTAGTGGTGGCCCGATGACCTGCACCGCAGCCTGATGGGTTGTACGTGCTGGAACAGGTGAGACCCATCAGAGGTGACCTGGTGGGGTGGGGGCTTCCAGGGATGCCTGGCTTCCGGATACAAGAACAGGGGAGAAGAAATGCACCTCCCTGCCCCCCTCCAGTAGTCAGGGTCAGAGCTGGGGCTGCCAGGCATGTACCTGCAAATGACAAGCAGACCGGAGTCCCAGATGCTCGCTTCCACAAGCCAGTGCATCTGCTGGGTCTGGGAATTCTTGTCAAGCCACACAGAGAAACCTAAGGCTGGGGCCCCTGCTCTGAAGGCCGGAGAACCCAACCAGCTGCCTGCCCCTGGCCCTGTTGCTTTTCCTTCTCGTCCTGCCCAGCATCAGGCCACACAGAGACAGCACAAAGGACCTCCAGCCTTCCCCAGTGAGAGCTGAAGCTGCAAAGGGCACCCACTGGATTTATCCAAACTGGGATTTAAGGAAGAGATAAAAACAGGAAAGAGCAAGGAGCACCAACAGGAGAATATAATGCACAGGTCTGTTCTGCCCAAAGAAAGACACGGTGAGAGGAAAAGGCCAATGATCAGAATTAACTTTGTGGACTCTTGGGAGGCTTTGTCATAAAGCCACTTTCCAGCAAACTCACAGAGCAAGAGAGCCATTTCCTTTTCTTTCTGTGCACTTAGCGAGCAGGCTGAGGTGCACGAGAGGCCCTCTCCACTCCCGGTGCCCAAAGCCCGGGGGCCGAGGAACGACGGTGCCATCCTGGCCCGGCAGCCCACATTAGCCCCTCTCCCGCCAGACCACGCTGCCTCCCCCCGCCCAACCCGATTCCTGTCTACTCCAACCAAAATCAAGGCTGTTTAAAATGAAGCTCACCATGGGAACAGCTTGGTGGCTCCCCAAAAAGTTAACTATAGAATTACCATACGGCCCAGCAATAGTACTCCGAGGCTGGAGCAGGGCTCAGGCAGGTGCTTGTCACGGCAATTCCATCTCAGTGTTCTTCTCCACTGCCAGGGGGTGCCAGAGCTCATGCGCCCAACAACAGAGGAAGGACAAACAACACGTACACGTCCAGACGGCGTGACACGATTCAGTCAGGAAGAGGAATAAAGCTCTGCACGTGTCTGCGATGCCGATGAACCCTGAGAGCATCATGGTGAAGGGAATAAGCCAGATGCAAAAGGACAAATAGAGTCTGATTCCAGTCATAAGACATACCTAGCAGAAGCAAATTCACAGAGACAAAAGGTAGATCAGAGGTGACCAGCGCAGGGGACGGGGAGTTACTGTTAAACAGATGCAGGGCTCCTGTTCGGCGTCATGAAAGAAGAGTCTTGGTCATGGGTGGGAGCAAATCATTGTTAAGTGTAAATGTAATTAATGCCACTGGGGTGTACACCTAAAAATGATTAAAATGGGAAATTTCATTGTGTGTGTGTATATATATATATATATTTGTTTCTACGATAATATATATATATGTATTTTACTGTGGAATAATAAAACATATATATGTGTTTCCATACAAAAAAAAGAAATCAAACCCTCCCTCCTTGCTGGTCTGAGTGCCATGGTTTTCATTTCCTGGTGCCCAGCGGGGAGACAGAAAGGTGAGGCGCACCTGGGCCCCCCCACCCCACGGCACCCCGGGGAACTCACTGATAACACCCCACCACGACTGCCTCAGGCCTGCGGGCTAGTTTCCCCTCTCCACTTCTTGGCCACCTGAGACCTCATCTGCCCTAAGGACGGTCAGCTTCCGAGGGACCTAACCCACCTGGATGGTGAGGACTTGACTGAATAAAGAACTCCTCCCTCTCCTCCTGCCAGGTGCCTCCAGAGCGCGTATCCAGTGACTATCCGTCCTGCCAGGTGCCTCCAGAGCCAAGAGTCCTCCAGGCAGCCTTCGCTGTGCCCAGGTCCGCAGGCTCAGGGGGGGACACCCTCAGAAGCTGCCCCCGCACCCCACCCTCGCACATCTTAGCACCAGCCCGGCCCAGCGGAACCCATGGTCCACAAGGACAGGGACCCTGTCACCCAGAAACCCTTGGTGTCCAGCATGCTGAGGGGCATACAGTAGGTGCACAATACAATAGCTACCGCAAGCGAAGGTGCACTGATGGGAGGGACCTCGGAGAGAGGCTGAGGAAGGGGGGACATGGGAGACTGACAATGGGGTGTGTGTCGGTCAGGCCTATCCAGGGAAAGAGAACCAAGAGGACAGACAATGGACACATAGTGGGAGACGAGAGATGGAGGTAGAGGAGGAGATGGAGGTGATATTGGTGTAGATGCAGGAAAAGATGGGCGAGGGTAGATGGAGTCACATCACTAACACAGATAGGAGTAGACGGCATAGGTGGGGCACATTTAGAGAAGCAATAGAGAAGTCATCTTGCAGATGTGGATATAGATAATATATTAGATACAGATATAAAGACTTTACTCCAGGGCACTGATGCATGCAGTTGTGGGGTCTGGTGAGTCTAAACTCTGTAGGGCAGGTGGCAGGTTGGACACTCAGGCAGGGGTTGAGCCTTCAAGCTTGAAGCTTGAAGCTTCAAGCTTGGGAAACCTCAGCTTTGCCTTTAAAGCCTTCAACTGATTGGATGGGGCCCTTCCCCATTATCAAGGGTGCTGCCCTTCACTTAGAGCCAGCAGACGCAAATGCCAATCCCATCCTCAGGTCAGCATGCAGCAGGAGCCAGGCCAGCACTGGGTCAGATGCCTGGGAGCCGCGGCTAGTCAAGCCGGCACAGAAAGCCAGGCAAAGGATCCAGCCGTGCCCTGCGGCCACATCCCCCATCCCTACAGACCCCAAAATCCGTGTTCAAGGGGTGCAGCAAACCCCAGAAACCTTCTGTGCCACTCCCCACAGGTAGGCTGAAGGTCCAGCTGCCCACCTGTGAGCTGTGAGTTCCAATACTCTTTCTGGCTATTTAGTCATTTTTCTCTTGATTTCAGAAAAGCAGTCTCAGGGAAGGAGTTGAACATGTCATAATTAGTCACTGAACAATGTGTCTTTAAGAACCTTGCTGACGACCTCTTGGGTCTTTTCAAAGGGTTTGCAGGTTTTCTATTAGGAAAAGCAAAATTGATGCCCCAACATTCTCTCAGATGAAGGAATTTAAGAAGAACCACGACTGGAAAAGTTACTAACACAGATAAAAATTTCATCAAAGCAAAAATATGTATTAGTTAAAACTTTGCCCCAGATGGACACAGAATCACTAATTCCAAACGCCACCCCTTCACAAGTCGTGGATGGCAGTTAAAAGACACTGAAACGCCAGGTGAGCCCCCCAGCAGCCTGGGCAGGTAAGGAGGGAAATGAGGCCCCTGGTCCCGGCACCCCAGAAAGCCGGAGCTGTCGTCTAACGCGGGAGCCAGAGGCGCGTCGCCAGGTCAACCTGCCGAGCGGGCGCCGAGGAACCGGGAGCACGTCCGCGCGAGGCGCCGCGGGGCTCCGGGGTCATTTCTGCCGACGGGACGCGCGTGCCACCGGAGGTGCTGGACCCGCTCCTCAGGCTCCTACCCCCAGCGACTGCGGGAAAGGGACTCGGCGCCCTCTGAGGCGCGACTCCCAGGCAACCACTCAGGCCAGAGGCCCAGCCGCCGGGCAGGGCAGGAAGGCCAGTGTCTCCACGGCCAACAGGGGAGAGCCCGGGAGCCCCTCCATCCACCAGCTGTGCTCCTGCCTCCTCGGCCGGCCTCTGCTCCCCCAGGGGAGGATGGGCCAGCCCCCGGGGTGGCAAAATACAGTGGCTGATCCTCTTTCTTTTTCCTTTACCCTTTGCGGGGAGCGGGAAGTGTGAGGCAGCCATGCGCCCTCGGCGGCGACCTGCATACCCGACCTTGGGCAGCGCCGCAACAGCCTGGCACGTTCCCATGCGGGGCGCACTCACCGCTGACAACTGGAAAGGTTAGTGACAACTGGAAAAGTGCTAAGTTAGAAATTAAATATCTGTCATGGTCAGGTTCTTGTGTCCACTTGGCCGGCTGGTAGTGCCCAGTCATCTGGTCAGGCAAGCACTGGCCTGTCTGTTGCTAGGAGGACATTTCATGGACTTAAGTCATGATCATGTTGGCTGCATCCACAGGTGATTGCATTTGTGATCAGCTAAGGGAGGTGTCTTCCGTAAAGAGTGACACTTAATCCAATCATCAGAAGGCCTTTAAGGATGACTTAGAAGAGACAGTCACTCTTCCTGCATCAGCCGGCAAGCCTCTCCGTGGAGTTCGTCCAGACCCGTCATTGGAGCCACAGCCTGCCCTGCCGATCTGGACTCTATGTTCCCACGGTTACGTGAGATGCTTTTATAAATTTTATATGTATGGATATCTCCTGCTGATTCCATTTCTCTAGAGAACCTTAGCTAGTACACGCTCCCAGGGGAAAATAAAACTATAGTACTGCCGTTCAAAAGTTCACAGCCTCACACGGAGCAAGTGGAACAGAGATAACAGGCTCACACACAGCACACAAATAACACATGCAGATCCCATGCACAGGGCCCACCTGGAATACACAGCACATGCTCACAGAGCATACACGGCACACACAGAATTCACACAGCACACACCTGCAGAACACACAGGGAACACACGGGCGCCCACACCCACACAGCACACGCATCCCCAAATACGGCCTGGTTGTTGACCGTCAGCACAGACGGAGCAGCCGGAAGAGCTGGGGGCAGGCGAGGGGACAGGCCATACCAGCCGCAGCTGCCAGCCGTCACCTCCCTGCTCAGAGGAGAGAAGGCCCACCCTGCCCTCCATGTCTGAGTGTGAAGTTCTGGGGTCACTGCATCCATGGGTGGGACACCCCACCATTGACCCAAACGTTCCTGAGGAACAGACCAGGTCAGAGGAAATGGCCCGTGTCCCGTGGGACCATAGCAGGGTCACCCAGCTGACAAGCACAGCCCCCACTGCCCGGCACAGTTGGTAGATTCACCCACCAGTCTACCCAGCAAACCTTTCTGGGGCACCTTGAACGTGCCACACCGAGCATCAGGGACAGGAGATGGCCAAGACACAGCCTTGCCCTTGAGGACGTCCCAAGGCCTGCGCAGCGGGTCCTCTGTGAAATAACACTGCCCTGCGGTGTGTGAGTGAGCGAGTCTCACTCCCTAATTCCCACACGCTGGAGGGTCCATTCACCACCCTGACCACTGACTCAGGAAACCAGGACGACACGCAGCTATGTGTCGTCACACCCCCCACCTCCCCGAAGCCGCCACGCCACGCCCCTCAGAGGAGACCTGGGGGTCCCCTGGTGGGGAAGTGCATTTCCCAGCCGTGTGTCCCCAGCCCTGTCCTGGAGACAAGGGATGAATGGACAGGGGTTGCTGAAGGGTCCTGCTGCCCCATCACAGACGGTTCTGTGCTGGCCTTCATGGAGATCTGGAATGAGGGGATGGGTGGATAAAATCTATATACTGACCTCGTCCTTCTTCACAGAGGCAAGTTCTTAAAGCTGCCACGAAGAATGAATCGGCACGTCCTGATCCACGCCTGCAGGTGAAATAGAGGGCAAGGTTCCCGATGGACTCTGGCCACAACATCGTCACCAGCCAGTAGTGCACAGTCTTGTTTTGTGTATGTTCCTCCTTAAAGACAGCTGACTTAACACATGCTGTTATCATCACATGGCGCCCACGGCTGACAGCTGTGCCTGGACACGCTCACCTGACACGTGTTTGTCCCTGTAAGGCGCGTCGCGGCCCTCTTGTGCTTAGGGGCACCAGACACACTTCAGTGCTGTGCTGGGGGCCACTTTGCACAGCAAAATCACTGATAAGCACAAAAGTGCAAAAAACCTTGACACTAAATACACCGCAAAAAGGACACTTGTTTACAGTACGAGAACTGAAACAAAGGGGCAGAGTGCAGCCTTGTTTGACTTCAGCTGGGGCTCAGAGTTTTCACCGCTCTGTGCACATCCACAAAAGCACTGTGAGCATTGATCTGGGAGTTACACGTAAGTGGCAGCACGTGGCAAATGCTCTCATCTGGAAGGCACAAGCAATGCAGACATGCCATGCTGGGGTCCGACCCCACCCATGTGCCATCCTGAGAAGTAAGAGGGGCAGGGATGGGGCCTCGGGATCGGGGTCCAGTTACCCCAGACGCCAGCTGAGGGCAAGGAGAACCAGGATGGAAAAGGGGAAAGGGAGACCCTGACTCCAGACACGGCCCTGAGACCCACTGCTGCGCAGGAACAGAAGTTCACCTGCCGTCCTCCCTCTTCTAAGCCCTCCCCAAGAAAAGAGGCCACTGGAATTCTAAAGGAGCAGCTTCCACATGCATCTGGAAAAGGACAGTCTAGAGGCCCAAGGGGTAAAGTGCAGCAGTTACAGCGATGCCCACCCAGGCACCCGCCCAGCGGCAGGGACTGCAGCAGGTGCAGCCAAGCCTGCCCCAGCTGGGAGCAGCTCCCCTGTGGCGTGTGTCTCCGTGGTGCTCCTCTCTGTAGCGTGTCTCTCCATGGAATGTCTCTCTGTGGAGTGTGTCTCTGCGGCATGCCTTTCTGTGGCCCTGGTGGGAGCTTTTACACCATGGATATTGGCAAATGCTACAAACCCTGGCACTTCTCCCAGAGAGCCAGTGGGTATGCATTTCCTGGCATACCACCGCCCCCTTTGGGAGCAGCCAGCAGCCTAGTATGATTTGGATGCTACAGCTCGGCCACATCAACCCCACGGGGACACCTCTGATGGCCAACTCCAGACTGGGACTGGCTCAGGCTGCAGTTGGCCTTCTCCTCTGCCCCATTCTGCTTCCTTCCCCTTCTGCACCTCAGGCTCCATCTTAGTGTCAACTCTGGGAGAACTCAGCCCACCCCCTGTCCTTCCTGGAATGTGCACCTGAACTACCCCTACTCGAAGCCTGGCTTGGCTGACCCACAGTTCAGAGGCTTCATTCTGATTGCTTAAGTGTTAAATTTTCTTTAAGTGTTAAATTTTCAGCTTTGCTTTCAGTTGTTTGTAACATGCATATTAAGCAATTTCTATGTAACAGGCCATTTGCTGGACACCAAAGATACAAAAACAAACTGGACATGGGCCCCCTACCAGTGGCTTAGAATCTGGAGGGCGGATGGACACGAAAACAAGTGAGTACAAGTTATGTCCCACGTAAGGGTGGGGAGGGAGTGCACTCCAGATGTGTGCAGCGGCTCGTATTAAACTCGCTTCAACTGAATTAATGGAACAATCACCTTTTTAAACATTTTTTGTTGTGAAATAAATACAAAAAAGCAATAAATTTCAAAGCACATTGTAACAAATAGTTATAGAACAGATTTCTGAGTTTGGTGTGGGTCACAGTTCCACAATTTCAGATTTTCCCTTCTAGCTATTCCAAGACACTGGAGACTGAAAGAAATATCAATGTTCACTGTTTAGCAGTCATACTCATTTGTTAAATCCTGCCTTCTCTGTTTTAACGCCTCTTTCTCCCTTGCTGCTCTTTAGGGGTATTTGGGCTATGCCCATTCTAACTTTTTCACTTGGAAATGTGTGTCGACAATATGGGATAGGGGGATGGAGCCAGTTCTGGAAGGGCTGGCCCTCTGAGTGTCAGGACTTATCTGGCCTAGGAACCATCTGGAGGTTGTAGGTTTCTGGAAAGTAATCTCAGTGTGCGAAACTTTTGTAGAATCTCAGAGCCCTAGGTGTACTTTAGGGTTGACAGGAATGGTTTTTGTTGGGGGTTAGCAAGCCATGGTAAATAGCAATATCTAGCTGAACCTTGCATGAGAGACGCCTCCAGAATAGACTCTTGCTCTATTTGAACCCTCTCAGCAATTGATCAGGTATAATCACTTTTATAATTACATAAGAGCATAAAATACATAAAAGCTTAAAATAGGCTCAAAACAGTTCATTAAACCTACCAGCATATGGTAGTTAAGGTATTCAAACACTACAAAAAAAATAGATACATTTTGCTTTCATTTAAAGAGGATTTAAAGTTAAAAATAAAAAGCACATTGGGTTTTCAGAATTTGCATGTTTTGCCAACAACAACAAAAAAAGTACCAGCAACTGACTTTAAAAAATAGAACTTGCTGTTTCATAATTTCCTGAGCACTTCTTGGGCGTGGCATTGCAGACAGAGAGCTCAGGATGGCACAAGAAGAGTAAAATAGGAGTAACCATTCTAGTGGATTAGAGCTTCGCCACCGTGGAGGGCTCTCCCAGCCTGTCCTCTTGGAAACAAGCTCCCATAACACCCTCCTGTGGTGGTTTCGCCTCCCCACTTCACAGCTGAGAAGACTGAGTCAGCAGCCCACCCTGGATAGGCTGCTCTAGCAGCACTCACATGAGCAGGTCTTGATGCTCAATATTTAGTCACTGACCCTTCCAGATTTAAACAAGTAAAATAACTATGCTAAAAATAGCCAACATTTGCAGTTTTAAAAAATAAGTTGTCTTGACCACAGAACTTCATTTCTCTAGGTATGACGTGAGAGTCATGTGCCCAAACGTCTTGGTCACCAGAGCACAGGTGGGTTGACACCCAGTGAGAAAGACTTAGGAAAGCCATGGATTTAGGGGATTGGAGAAAGCACTTCTATTTTCAAGTATAGCTCTGGTAAACTATTAAAAGCCTATATGTCACAGAGATAAAGTGGCGCTGTGGATATCAAGAAGCACTTTCCAGCTTTCTACAGGGAGCCCCTGAGATTCAGAAGACAGAAGTCAAGTAAAGGGAGAAGTTTCTTTTCATCAATCCATCTGGATCTGGAGCAAACTGAATCCAAAGGCTAATTCCAAAATATGAGATATTCTCCTACACCAGCTTACCCACAGCAATACCACAGAAACTAAAAATGGTTTCCAGAAATACTATTTTGAAAACAATTAGCAGTTTAGAATTAAAAAGCCTTACGTGGCTCTCAGTTCTCAGTTTCATGCATATTCAATCTACTTTTGTCTGTTAGAAACAAAAGAATTCCAAAAAGCTCTTTGTTTTTGGATATTTCATCACAGTAATTTAATGCTAAATTAAAGTTCAAAACCTTCATTAGTCACAAGATTTTTGTTCTAGTCATTTAAACTTTGGACAGCTTCCAACTTAATAATGCCCCCTTTTTAACTGACATCTGCTTACATAAGAACAGGAAAGTAGCTAAAGCACTTTAACTTCTTAACTAAATCTGACTTTATGCATTTCCATTTTAGATGTCAACATGAAAAGTAATCACTTTTAATAAATAATAGTTAAAGTCAATTACAAATTTGCTATTAAAATCACACTCATTCCACTTTAAAGCATGAAGAACAAAATTAGATTTCATTTTAATAACAAAGTACATTCTCACCTTTTTAGAGCTGCACAAACACATTTAAACATCTCTTTGTGTTCATCTCTCTTTGCTTCTGCTTGAGTTTGGATTGCATGAAAACTTCAAGTTGAATGCTACCTGAGTTCAAATTCTAGAGCATTCTCTTCCATCACAGGAGACAGAATAGAAAATTTTGACAACAAAATGGCTTCAATGGTTTCCACAGATAATAATTATTATAATCACCTAGAGAGGTAATAAGAACCAACATTTATTTGGTTTTAATCACATTCTCAGCATTTTGCTGAGCATTCCGAATGTGCTATGTCACTTAATCATCACAACGTCTCTATTAGATAGAGTATTTACGCCTTCAATAAATGAGTTAATGAAGGTTCAGAGAGGGCAGGTAACTGATTGACGGTCACACAGAAAGCAACAGAGCCAAATTCAGCCACACCTACTAACACCAATGTCCATTGTGATAAATTGATTATATTTATGAACCCATCAATAGCCTCCCTGTAACCTCACCTTTTGTCCTGTAACTTTGGGGTCTCCTCCAATTCTTATTCTTGACCATGTTACTTCCTTGGACCAATGGGACAATAACAAACTTGATATCCAGAAGAGCTTGCAAAAGCACTTGCATATCTCTGCTTCCTCTCTTGCTTTTCTGCAATCACATGGGAACCACAGCCCTTCAGCCTGAGGATGTACCTGGGCTTGTGAGTTACAGGGATGCAAAGGACAAAAGGGAAATGGATTGTCCCAGCTGAGGCCATCCTGGACCAGTCAAGCCTGCCAACTTGACCTAGAGACATATGAGAAATAAAAAACTAGTTAGTGTTGTCACCTACTAAGTTTTAGGGTGTTTATTGTACAGCAATAGTGTTTGACCACCACCCATTTAAGCTGTCAGTCAAGCACTTCTTTCTATGCCCTATGGTAGGCTGAACAATGGTTCCCGAAGATACCAGATCCTACTCCCTAGCACCAGTGAATGCTGTCCTATATGCAAGAGAGGTTTTGCACATGTGACAAAGCTCATCTTGAGATGAAGGGATCATTCTCAAATATCAGAGTAAGTCCTAAAAACAATTACAAGTGTCCTTATAAAATGGAGAAAGAGGCAGAAGGATAAGACAGCACGACAACCAAAGCAAAATTCTATGCTACTGGCTTTTGAAATGGAAAAAGGCACCACAAGCTAAGAAATACAGCTCAAGAAGCTGGAAACACAAGGGAACAGATTCTCCTCTAGTACCTCTGGAGGAAGCAAGGCCCTGGCCATACATTGATGTTAGCCCAGGAATACTAATTTTAGATTTCTCACCTCCAGAACTATAAGAGAATAAATATGCATTGTTTGATTATTATTTTGATCTACCAAGTTTATGGTAATTTGTTACAGCAGACATAGAGAACTAATACATACTCCAAGTCTTAGAGAAATGGAAAACTTAACCCCAGCTTAATTAGTGTTGAATTGTTTTTTACAAAACCAATTTTAGAACAGAAGTTTGTGTCACTTTTTGGTCTGCAAGAAACAAAGTAGTGTCCACCCCATCTCAGGGCATGGACACCAAGATGAATCTATAGGTCATCTCATCAGACTTGGCTGGTTCAGGAGGGCCTCATGTGGGACAACCTCCCTCCTGTTTTATTAGAACGTCAGTGTGGTTCTCTGGTCCCCAGAGAAGAGCCAAGACCCCTGGAGTGGCTGAGAGCCCAGCCAAACCAGGAGAGAAACCAAGCCCACCTCACTCAGGCACCCTCCCAGCTTACTAAAAAATTCCATCTTCCCTGAGAGAGGAGAGATCTGTTAAGACCCATTGCCTCATCTTAGATGATATAGATGGACCAGTTCATCCAACACTGTCCAGCAGAAATGTCTGCAGTGATGGAAACATTCTACATCTGCATTATCCATGGCCACCATCAGCCAGTGTAGTTTGTGAGCACTTGAAATGTGCCCAGTGTGACTGAGAAACCAAATTTTTAATTAGATTCCATTTTAATTCATTTAGATTAGCCATGCGTGCCTGCGGTCACCATCATGGACAGTACAGACTCTGCCGGTAGAAGGACTTCAGGCTCCCAGCACTGGGGAGTGTCTGGGTCTGGGAGCTTTGGTCCAGTGTGATTCCCAGTGAGTTGCCAAGGTTGATTTGACAGCTGATGTCACAATGGCTCTGACACTTACTGACCACAGAACGATCATGGAGGGCTCACTTTCCTTATCTAAAAAGCAGAAGCAACAGCCTTATCCTCAGGGCTGTTGTGAGAATTGGAGATGATCTACATGAAATTCTCAGCATAGGGCTTCAATCAAATACGATGAAATGCACTTTACATGAAAACTATTACAAGTATAACCAACTCTTCTTTCCATGATTCAATAACCGCATCCGGCCCTTGCAATGCCTCTAAGAAGCATTATTAAGTATCCATCACTATGGTACTAGGCTGAAAATGCACCTAGGAACACAAAAAATTCCTCTTGAGAAACCAGAAGAGCCAGGTTTGCCGAGGATTTGTCTTCATTTTGTTTTACTTTGCTGTCTGTGCAGAGGAGAGAACCATCCGCACAGCAAAACATATCACGGAGAGCAGAGGGAATGGCTGCCCCTCCATGGCCCCCACACCCCTCACCGTCCGGGGCTCTGCCTACCAGTCAACCGCTATTGCATGAGCAGGTGCTCCCCGGCTGCTCTCCTCCGCTCCTACAGAGCTTCAGGCCCAAACCCCCCCTCTTCATCTTCTCTCCAGTGAACATCTTCTGGGGTCTGCAGTAGAAACCCAAGGCAATGGCTTGGCTGCAGCTTCCTCATCTCACCCATCTCCCTGCCACACTTTCCTGACTGAGAGGCCCCCTCACTACTGGGTTTGTCCACAGCTCTGCCCCAAGAGATGGCACCTCAGTGCACTGCCCGCCTGGGTGCCCCGGGCAGATGACCCAGCAGAATATGCATCTGAAAGCACACCACCTCAACAAGACGCAGCTCATGTGACTCAGCATCCGAGGGTCTGCTCGCTGGCTCATTAACTCCTTCATAGAGGTGACGGCAGCACAGCCACAGCAGTCATTTCAAAGAAATTCTACTGCTTCTCCCCCAGAGAACAAAGATCTACAGGAGAGTTTACATTTGCCATCAACGCCTTAAGTCAGGGAACCTCAGTGTTCTCTCCCAGCCCTTCCTCATTCGTCTTCCATGAGGCCTGTCTGCAAAGACAGCAGTGAGGTGTCATCATTCTCCTCTCATGCCTCAGAAAAAAGAAAACTCCTCGTTGTTGGTCAGAGGGGCCCCCAGCGGCAGTGCAAATCCAAGCCCAAAGTTGCTGTACAATACCAGAGTAAAACAACATTTTAAAACCAACACTAACAATAGTAGCACATAATTGCTGGGGTTTGCCGTGGGTCAGGCCTGGCTGTGATTGCTCCTCACGCCATCCTGTTTAACTTACACAGCAGGTATGTGGGAACAATATGATCATTGCTTCCATTTCACAGGTGAAGAAACTGAGGCTCGGAGAGGTGGTGGGTGGTCTAAGGTCTCAGCATCATTAAGGGCTAGAGCAGGGACCCAAACCCAGATCTGGAATCCACCATGCCGGAGCACACCTCCAAAGGACTCCACGCCCTGGGCAGAGGCTCCTCATTCTGCGGCCCTTCAGGTAGAGAACCACCAGCCCATGCAAGGACACCAAGGAAGAGAAATATGGAAGGCTGGCATAGCACAGCTGGAATTGCTCTGCACACATGTGCACTTCAGAGGAGTCAGAGAAGCACTAGACAGAGTGAAAGTGGATAGACAGACGTCATTCAAGCTGCCACAGCCGGGGAGAAGAGAAGGCAGCAGCAGCTGGTCTCAACTCCGACTAGCACAGAGGTAGCTCTATTTTTTAAAGGGCAGAAGAGGAAAGAGGTAGGGGGAACTGGAAATTCACTGGGAGGGGTCTGGGGGAGGCATGAGGGGGCTGGCGACAGAAGAGAGTCAGGAGTTGTGAGGTCCTAATGACAAGTCCATTCTGTGGTTTGGACAGTGCAGCCTCATCTAAGGTTAGGACTCAACATGGGGTACGTAGCCTGGCATTAGGGAAGGTGACATCAAAGTCTGGACAATCTTGGGTGCAAAGTTTGGACAAAAACGTGGGACCAAGCAGAGTCTCTTGTGGGAGTCACAGAGGCAGGTCCTGAAATTCCACAGCTATAGCCAGAGACTCACACTCTAGCTTTTGTCTCCTTTTACTCTACCTTCAGAGGCAAATCTCCCCCACCACCCTCCACACACACACTTTTGGAGGGTTCCCAGTGTTTCTACATATGGATTACAGGCACTAAACCTCAACAAGACCAGCACAGTGGAAATGAAAAAGGTAAGAAATCTGAGCAATTTGTGCAAGCAGAAGCCTGGATGAATTGGGGTAAGGGAGCCCCAGATGAGTGGGAGGTTCTGGGCAAGGTCACCAGGGGCTGCTGACTCCCATCCTGAAGTGGGTAAATTGGAGAGAAAGCGGATCTCCAGGTGGGGATGGGAAGAAGTCACAGGATGATAGTTTGGACCTTCTGAGTTTGAGGATCCAGGCAACATCCAAACTGAGGGGCCTGTGGGGAGCTGGAATCCTGCTCCAGAGCCCAATGGGGGCTGAGGTCAAGCCCTAAAGAAGCAAATGGGAAAAGACACGGGAAGAGAAGGAGCAGCATGTGGAAGGGTGAGGAAAAAGGTAGGGCTCAGAGAGTTTTCCCAACAGATGGTGGAGCAAGGAATTTCAAGACTCAGCTCATCCCTCAGGTCAAGCAGCACATAGCCAGGAACCATTGAAACAACTGTTCAGGGCTACAGAGACCAGAAGAATACTGGACACCATCCAGAGAAGAGTGGAAGGAAGAGACTGATGAGCTGCAGTGCAGAGCTGTGAGTAGATCTTTCCATGCTGCAGAGACTGGTGCCCACCTCCTGCTCTCACAGAAGGCTGCTCTAGGGCTCAGTCCCTGGCTGGAAGTGAAACTCCTCTTATCCGAGAGTGGGGTGGTGGGGAGGCAGAGCACCAACAGAGGCTTTTGATCAGCGAACACGGAACACTGTGGGCAGCTATAGTCTCAACCCACCAAGAACAGAAAGCAGCCCGTGGCCTCTCTTTCAACCAAACCCCCAACGGGAAAGGAAGCAGAGCTGATTTAGAGTCACGGTAATTTCTCAAGGCGATGGGTGACAGTTTGCTGAAGGGTGACTCTTTTCCAAGAAAATGGGGATGTACAGCCCAGCACTGCTCACAGATTTTGATCAGAGAATTCAGATGGCTGGGTTCTGGCTCTGTGCTTGGGTTTCAACCCCCCTCGACAAAAGCAGCTGCAGCCTCTGTTTCAACTATGCCTCCAACAGGCACAGAGTCGGCTGAGACTTAAAAGCACAGTACCATCTGAGGACTGTTGGGAACAGTTTGCTGAAGAGCATCTGCTGGGTAAGCCAGGAAAGCACAGCTTTGGGACCCATCAAAGAGAAGATTGGCATCCTTCCTGGTCTTCTCAGAGCATATCGGAGCTAACCTGAGCCCAATTCATGGGTCCCTAGTCCAGTTTTCCCTGGGAAACACTTATTTGGGAAAGGCCTCCCCAGGGTGACCCTCCTCCCAGAATTTGCCCGCCAGGCAAAATCAGCTAGGAACAACAAAATGAGTGTAAAAAAGAAAAACCACAGAGATAAATAAAAAACAAACAGAGCAGATCAAGATTCCTGGAGAAGGAACAGAGAAAAGGAAACTTTCCTCCACAGGTAAAAAAATTGCACCAACAGTGCAACCATAAAAGTTGATCGCATATCCAGGGCAAGAATCAGATCAAGAAGAGCTGAAATAATCTGACCACT